>NC_138769.1:13378929-13391429 GCF_965119305.1 Pelophylax lessonae | reverse complement strand
AAAAGTACACCAGTGTTTTTTTTTACCTATAAATCTCAACAGGGGCGTTTGTTTTTTGGCGCTCGTTTTTATGACTGAACAACTACTCTCCTGTTATAGAAATGCGCTTATCTGCAAAATCGTGACGTGCATGTGCTGATTTTTGTGCCACACACATAGGGCAGCCCATTCTTTTCAATGGGCTGCCCTACACACAGCAAACTCATGCACCATTTTAAAGCTTCACATGTTTGTGAAGGCATCACCCCAGCATCATTTTTTAGAGCCGGTGGTCGGCTTTCTGGAGATAACAACCAATGAGGCTCAGCAGCCGCTCGACTATTATCCCAGCGAGCGGGAGGGGACGTCCCCCCACCCTCCGGGAGGGGACGCCCCCCCTCCCGCCGCCTTCCGCAGCTCTTCCCAGATCTCTCGTCCCACCAGGAACATCCGCCGGCTGGTTGGTGTCCCGAACAAAGCCAGATTCAGCTTCAATCAGGTCTCCAAATCATATAATCCAGAAGCGACGTCAATTCTGATTTACTTAGCTGCCAATGGCGCCGATTTAAAAAAAGCGACCGTATTCAAAAATGCAGATTTCAGAATTTTGTCCCGACCGACCGCTTGTGCAGCATGCAGATTTCAGTGTGGCCGCAGCGGGTAAAACTGTAACGAGGCTGAGGGAGGCGGCCTAAGAGCTGCGCAGAGGCTCGTGGCGCAACATACGCCATGACGTCATGAAAATATCGGTAAATCCAAAGGCCGATTCCGATATACCGGGTAGAGTGCATATCGGCCCCCGATATATCGGTGTTGCCGATAATCAGTTGATCTCTAATTTATATGTATTTGTGTGTGTGTGTATATATATATATATATATATATATATATATATATATATATATATATATTAGGGCTGCGCATCTTCACTTACCTCACGATTCGATGCGATTACAATTATTAGGGTCGCAATTCGATACGATTCGATTCCGCGGTGCATCACGATGCATCACGATTACTATGGGGAGCCTTTTCTAAAGGCGGATCTATGGGGACCCTTCTCTAAAGGGGGATCTATGGGGACCCTGCTCTAAAGGAGATCTATGGGGAGCCTGGGCCTGTCCTAAAGGGGATCCAGGAGAACTGAGCTCTAAAGGGGGATCTATGGGGACCCTGCTCTAAAGGGGGATCTATGGAATAGATCCCCTTTAGTGCAGGGTCACCATAGATCCCCTTTAGAGCAGGCCAGCATCCCCAGAGATCCCCCTTTAGTAGAGCAGGTCCCCCCATAGATCCCCCTTTAGTAGAGCAGGTCCCCTCATAGATCCCCCTTTAGAGCAGGCCACATCAGGTTAGAAGAGTTACCTTAAGCTAGTTGTAGTACCGTAGGCCCTGGTAAGGAGGAATGCTGGGCTCTGTAGTCCCCCTAGTTGTAGTATAGTAGGCTCTGGTAAGGAGGAATGCTGGGCTCTGTAGTGCCCCTAGTTGTATTATAGCAGGCCCTGGTAAGGAGGAATGCTGGGCCCTGTAGTGCCCCGACTTACCAGGAAGCAGAGCTGCAGCCAGTTGTGGATGAAGTAGCGGTAGGTGTATGGAGTAGGGCTCGGACAGGTCCCGGGTGATGAACCTCATGTCGGGAATTTGGAGCTCGGACTAGTGCAGTGCACGGTACAGGCGGAAAGCAGGGCCTCCTCGCTCCCCTGCGGTCAACTCAGGCTGTCTGCCGAGAACCGCACCGCTACCAGAAGTGTACCGAGCTGGGAAGGCCGCGACTTCGGGCGGCCGGGCTGTCAGAGCGGGCGGTCGGGCAGCAGAGTGCTAAGTGGGCGTGCCGTGTGTATCCCGGGGCCAGAGAGAGCACTGATAGCTTCGCTCTCCTCTCCTCTCCCGCGCCGCGAGGAGGAGCTCCGTATCCCACAAGCCCTGCCAGCGCCGCCATGTCACTTCTGTCCCCGCCCCCGGAAGTGACGTCATTAGGTAATCGATTATTCAACCACCCCGAATCGATGCAGAATCGCGAAGGGTCGCATCGTGATGCAGAGATTCGGCGATTATATTCAGCAGCCCTAATATATATATATAGTATTTATTTATTGAGAGGTATATATCAAAAAAATGATGGCCTTATTGCTTACATGTCAGCATCAAAAAATACACCCAGCATCTAGGAGGGAAGTGAGAAAAAGCAAACGTCTGACCCAGGGCTGTGGGGAGGATGGGCCGCCCAGTCCATAGAGGCAAGCCTAGACATCAGATGCAATTTGGTGAGATGTGAAAACACATGTAGACTGAACTGATCTAGAAAAAATATTGTATATTAAGCTGTAATTAATTATATATATATATATATTATTAAATAAAAATAATTTAATAGTGTCTAGTGAGGTGTCCACCAGAACCAAGGAAAATTCGGGGGTATTATGGTGTTTTTTTGCATTAAAATTCATCAGTGTATTTTCTTCCCCAAAAATTGCGTTTGAAAGACCGCTGCGCAAATACCATGTGACATAAAAGATTGCAATGATCACCATTTTATTCTCCATGGTCTCTGCTAAAAATATATATATATATATATAATGTTTGGGGGTTCTAAGTCATTTTCTATCAAAAAATACTGATTTAAACCTTTAGGCCTGGTCAGCAAGTGGTTAAATTGAATGGGCTACCCTACATGCGACAAGAAAAATCGCTCCAAAATGCGAAGGGGAACGCGAGTTCTCACTACACTCAGATGTAGACGCAGCCTGAATGCGGATCGCTCTTCAGAGAGCACTGCTTGTGTGAAGGAGCCCATAGGGGATCAGAGGATACAGGGTGGACGTTGTATCTTTTATGATGGAACAATGGAACGATATGATTGGCCTGCAGCTCTTTACCATAAAGTCATTCTTTGGCGCGGCAGCGGCCTTGTACGTTTTTTCAGAAAGGCGCCCAAGCATGTTACAAAGAGCGAAGATCAGAGCGGGGATTCGCTCCCCTCCCACTCATCATAAAAGTATTTTACTGTGGATCTAATGCTCCGGTATGTTAACTACGTACACACCATCGCTATTAATATCCCCAATACCTCCCGCTCCCACAGCATCCCCAAAATAAACGATAAATATAAAAAAGAAAAAAAAATCGAGCCTGCAATTACAGCGGCTAATCCAAAAAGCATTTCCAGATTTCACTGTGACCGCTGAAATCACTTTACACCAGCGAAACGCCGGCTTCGTCCCGCCACAAATCATACCGTTCTCTATGTATAGAGATTTCTATCGACCCCGCTCGTGTTTGTTCAGCGCCGTGTTGTTTTTATAAGATCCTCTATATGAAGGGAGCCTCAGATCTGGAGGGAGGGAAAAAAATGTATTTATTACGATCACGCCCAGAGACGCCGCCGGCCGATACCGCTGCCGCACCATATTTAATGAGCGTGATATTAGCAGGCCCTGTTTTGGTAGGTGAAATTAATTGCACAGCACTGCAAAGGGATTAAAAGTTCGGCGCGGATGGCAGAGGCATGGAAGGGGTTACACATGGAGGCGGGTAGTGTCTGAATAAGGCCAAAAATCGAATAAAAAGAAATGGATAATACTTGCAGATATACAGAGTATAAATCCTATGTATAAAAAATAATTTTTATTGTTGTCTTGAATAATAATTAGTATTCAATAAAATATTATTAAATAATACAATAGTTATTATTATTATTTTTTTTATTGAATAATAATAATTAGTATTCAATAAAATAATAATAATAATGTTATTATTATTATTATTATTATTATTATTATTTGTATTGGTTAGGGATAATAATAATAATAATTTATTATTTTTAATATTATTTTTATTATTTGTATTGGTTAGGGATAATAATAATAGTTTATTATTATTATTATTATTATTATTATTATTATTTTTATTATTTTTTTATTAACATATTATTCAGTTATTATTATTATCCCTAACCTTAATCAATAAAAAAATGAATAATATTATTTATTATTATTATTATTGCTGCTATTATTATTTTATTTTTTATTTATTAGGGTTAGGGTTAATAAAAAAAAAAAAAAATCTTTCATTTCGGTAATGCCTACTGAAAACCTGGACAGGAAGTCACCTGTGCATAGAAACCGCCTCAGATGGCAGAGGCATGGAAGGGGTTACACATGGAGGCGGGTAGTGTCTGAATAAGGCCAAAAATCGAATAAAAAGAAATGGATAATACTTGCAGATATACAGAGTATAAATCCTATGTATAAAAAATATTAATAATTATTATTATTGTTGTATTGAATAATAATAATTAGTATTCAATAAAATATTATTAAATAATATAATAGTTATTATTATTATTATTTTTTTATTGAATAATAATAATTAGTATTCAATAAAATAATAATAATAATGTTGTTGTTGTTATTATTATTTGTATTGGTTAGGGATAATTATATTATTATTATTATTATTTTTAATATTATTATTATTTGTATTGGTTAGGGATAATAATAATAATTTATTATTATTATTATTTTTATTAATATTTTTTTATTAACATATTATTCAGTTATTATTATTATCCCTAACCTTAATCAATAAAAAATGAATAATATTATTTATTATTATTATTGCTGCTATTATTATTTTATTTTTTTATTTATTAGGGTTAGGGTTGATAAAAAAAAAAAATCTTTCATTTCGGTAATGCCTACTGAAAACCTGGACAGGAAGTCACCTGTGCATAGAAACCCCCTCGGATGGCAGAGGCATGGAAGGGGTTACACATGGAGGCGGGTAGTGTCTGAATAAGGCCAAAAATCGAATAAAAAGAAATGGATAATACTTGCAGATATACAGAGTATAAATCCTATGTATAAAAAATAATAATAATTATTATTATTGTTGTATTGAATAATAATAATTAGTATTCAATAAAATATTATTAAATAATATAATATTTCTTCTTCTTTTTTTTTTATTAAACAATAATAATTAGTATTCAATAAAATAATATTAATAATGTTGTTGTTGTTATTATTATTTGTATTGGTTAGGAATAATAATAATTATTATTTTTAATATTTTTATTATTATTTTTTTATTATTATTTGTATTGGTTAGGGTAGGGATAATAATTATTATTATTATTATTTTTTTATTAAAATATTCAGTTATTATTATTTTAATCCCTAACCATAATCAATAAAAAAAATGAATAATATTATGTATTATTATTATTATTGCTGCTATTATTATTTTATTTTTTATTTTTTTTATTTATTAGGGTTAATTAAAAAAAAAAAAAACTTTAATTTCGGTAATGCCTACTAAAAACCTGAACAGGAAGTCACCTGTGCATAGAAACCCCCCTCCCCAATTGCTAGAAATAAACTCGAATTATCATCATAACTTCGAGAACCTTTAACATATATATTGTTATTATACATTGGGGTCTCCATCAGAGGCCCCCCATACATTGGGGTCTCCATCAGAGTCACTCCGTACATTGGGGTCTCCATCAGAGTCTCTCCCCCCCATACATTGGGCTCTCCATCAGAGTCCCCCCCCCCCGTACATTGGGGTCTCCATCAGAGCCCCCCCCCTTACACTGGGGTCTCCATGAGAGTCCCCCCCCCCCCTTACATTGGGGTCTCCATCAGAGTCCCCCCCCATACATAAGAGTCCGCCTCAGGAATTCCCCCCTTACATCAGAGTCTCTACTAGAGCCCCCCCTAAATGCAGTAGAACTGGATCTGGGAAGAATGGGGCCCCTTGCACATGGAGCCTTTCAGCTGCAGTGTATCCTTCCTGACGCCCTAGAGCACCCAGTAGGGATAGGTGCAGCATCCAGCCCCATTGCAGGCAGCCTATTAAACTCTATGGCAGACTGCGGCTGGACATTCCGGGATGTAGAAGACCTGCGTTCCAGAACCAGTGACGCATTTCAGCGCCTTTCATTTTTAATGGCACTCCAACACATTAAGGCAACACTCTGCCGCACCCTAATGTGTTACAATGTGTTAGAAATTTCATGACACAACCAGTTTTCGGGCAGTTTTAGTGCACAGGTAGCCCATTATATTCAATGGGAGGACGCAATGCAACGCACGGTAACACATGACATGAAGCGCGCTAACGCACTTGAATGAATGCGCCGCACAGAGGTAAATGGGCTCTTCGCTTGGTTTCTGCATCACATATCTATGAATCTTTTGTTTAAATAAATTGCAGCTTCTGCGTTCTAAAGAAAGCGTTCACAAATCCTTTAGGCTGCATTACCACCTGAGGGTGGCGCCTGTGAGCGTTTTTCTGTGCGATATTGGTGAGTTTTCATGCGCAATTTGCAAGTTTTTAGACAGCGTTTTTGAG
Organism: Pelophylax lessonae; assembly: GCF_965119305.1. NCBI lineage: Eukaryota > Metazoa > Chordata > Amphibia > Anura > Ranidae > Pelophylax > Pelophylax lessonae. The sequence continues at coordinate 13,385,093 of NC_138769.1, read as the reverse complement.
CTTTTGGCGTTTTCTTAATAGTCCACAGAGAAAACTATCGTCTGTTGCATCATTTGTTGCTCCGGTTTTTCAGCTTAATTAGCTTTTCCATCAGCTTTTATTTCTTTTTATTATTAATATTATTATTATTCATTTATTATTATTATTGTGTTTTTTTTTTTTTTTTTTTTTTAGGCTACTGGGTTAGGGTTGTTTATTAATTTTTTTGTTAGGGTTATACTACTGCTACTACGTCTGCTCCCACACCTCATACTACTCCTCCTTATACTACTACTACTCCTCATACTACTACTACTCCTACTCCTCATACTACTGCTACTACGTCTGCTCCCACACCTCATACTACTCCTCCTTATACTACTACTACTCCTCATACTACTACTACTCCTACTCCTCATACTACTGCTACTACGTCTGCTCCCACACCTCATACTACTCCTCCTTATACTACTACTACTCCTCATACTACTACTACTCCTACTCCTCATACTACTGCTACTACGTCTGCTCCCACACCTCATACTACTCCTCCTTATACTACTACTACTCCTCATACTACTACTACTCCTACTCCTCATACTACTGCTACTACGTCTGCTCCCACACCTCATACTACTCCTCCTTATACTACTACTACTCCTCATACTACTACTACTCCTACTCCTCATACTACTGCTACTACGTCTGCTCCCACACCTCATACTACTCCTCCTTATACTACTACTACTCCTCATACTACTACTACTCCTACTCCTCATACTACTGCTACTACGTCTGCTCCCACACCTCATACTACTCCTCCTTATACTACTACTACTCCTCATACTACTACTACTCCTACTCCTCATACTACTGCTACTACGTCTGCTCCCACACCTCATACTACTCCTCCTTATACTACTACTACTCCTCATACTACTACTACTCCTACTCCTCATACTACTGCTACTACGTCTGCTCCCACACCTCATACTACTCCTCCTTATACTACTACTACTCCTCATACTACTACTACTCCTACTCCTCATACTACTGCTACTACGTCTGCTCCCACACCTCATACTACTCCTCCTTATACTACTACTACTCCTCATACTACTACTACTCCTACTCCTCATACTACTGCTACTACGTCTGCTCCCACACCTCATACTACTCCTCCTTATACTACTACTACTCCTCATACTACTACTACTCCTACTCCTCATACTACTGCTACTACGTCTGTTCCCACACCTCATACTACTCCTCCTTATACTACTACTACTCCTCATACTACTACTACTCCTACTCCTCATACTACTGCTACTACTTCTGCTCCCACACCTCATACTACTCCTCCTTATACTACTACTATTCCTCATACTACTACTACTCCTACTCCTCATACTACTGCTACTACGTCTGCTCCCACACCTCATACTACTCCTCCTTATACTACTTCTACTCCTCATACTACTACTACTCCTACTCCTCATACTACTGCTACTACTTCTGCTCCCACACCTCATACTACTCCTCCTTATACTACTACTACTCCTCATACTACTACTACTCCTACTCCTCATACTACTGCTACTACGTCTGCTCCCACACCTCATACTACTCCTCCTTATACTACTACTATTCCTCATACTACTACTACTCCTACTCCTCATACTACTGCTACTACTTCTGCTCCCACACCTCATACTACTCCTCCTTATACTACTACTATTCCTCATACTACTACTACTCCTACTCCTCATACCACTGCTACTACGTCTGCTCCCACACCTCATACTACTCCTCCTTATACTACTACTACTCCTCATACTACTACTACTCCTACTCCTCATACTACTGCTACTACGTCTGCTCCCACACCTCATACTACTCCTCCTTATACTACTACTACTCCTCATACTACTACTACTCCTACTCCTCATACTACTGCTACTACGTCTGCTCCCACACCTCATACTACTCCTCCTTATACTACTACTACTCCTCATACTACTACTACTCCTACTCCTCATACTACTGCTACTACTTCTGCTCCCACACCTCATACTACTGCTCCTTATACTACTACTACTCCTCATACTACTACTACTCCTCATACTACTGCTACTACGTCTGCTCCCACACCTCATACTACTCCTCCTTATACTACTTCTACTCCTCATACTACTACTACTACTACTACTCCTACTCCTCATACTACTGCTACTACTTCTGCTCCCACACCTCATACTACTTCTCCTTATACTACTACTACTCCTCATTCTACAACTACTCCTACTCCTCCTCCTCCTCATACTACTCTTCCTTCTCATACTACCACTCCTTCTACTCCTCCTCATACTACTACTACACCTACTCCTCATACTACTCCTCCTTATTCTACTACTACTCTTCCTCCTCATACTACTACTCCTTCTACTACTCCTCATACTACTGCTACTACTTCTGCTCCGAAACCTCATACTACTCCTCCTTATACTACTACTCCCCATACTACTCCTACTCCTCCTCATCATACTACTACTACTACTCTTCCTCCTCATACTACTACTCCTACTCCTCCTCATACCACTGCTACTACTTCTACTCCTACACCTCATACTACTGCTACTAATCCTACTCCTCATACTTTTACTACTCCTCCTCCTCCTCATACTTTTACTACTACGCCTCCTCATACTACTACTCCTACTACTCCTCCTTCTCATACTACTGCTACTACTTCTACTCCTACACCTCATACTACTCCTCCTTATAGTACTACTCCTCATACTACAACTACTCCTACTCCTCCTCACCATACTACTCTTCCTCCGCATACTACTACTCCTTCTACTTCTCCTCATACTACTACTACTCCTACTCATCATACTACTGCTACTACTTCTACTCCTACACCTCATACTACTACTACTAATCCTACTCCTCATACTTGTACTACTCCTACTCCTCCTCATACTACTACTCCTCTGAAATGGGGTATGGGAATAAGAGAGACCTCAAGCTCCCCAGATCAAGAGGTGCTCAATGGGGTAAGGGAAGGGGGATGGGAATTGTTACTGGATTTTTGGGTACCGGTATCTATTGATTGTAGTTCAACATAACATATAGATAAAAATAGTCTTTTATTTCATAAAAAAGTTAATACACAGACATACATAATGAAAAAACTTACCGTGGAGACATCCCGACTACTCTCCACAGTTCAATATTTTGTCAGATGAACCTTAGTCAATCTTGATTGTATACCAATCTCGTTTTTTGTTTTTTCATTATGTATGTCTGTGTATTAACTTTTTTATGAAATAAAAGACTATTTTTATCTATATGTTATGTTGAACTACAATCAATAGATACCGGTACCCAAAAATCCAGTAACAATTCCCATCCCCCTTCACTTACCCCATTGAGCACCTCTTGATCTGGGGAGCTTGAGGTCTCTCTTATTCCCATACCCCATTTCAGATATAGTCTATCATCTGGAAGCTGGTACCCTGTAATAGTTGACTATTTATAGGCTTTCAACAATACTACTACTCCTCCTACTCCTTCTCCTCATATTACTACTACTACTACTCCTATTACTCCTCCTACTACTTCTACTCCTACACCTCATACTACTACTACTACTACTACTACTAATCACTGGTGGCTGGTCATACAGGGCACAGGGGCGCCGCCCCCCCCTAATCAATGCGTCCGGCCCCCTAATCTACATGCGGGGCGCCGGACATATGGAGTTCAATGGGGCTTTTGTTTAGCCATATGATTAGAGCCAGAGGCTCTCACAGGCTAAAAAAAAAGGGTGGGCTCGGGGGGCGCAGAGCAGTGCGCCCCAAGCCCACCCAGTTGTGTGACAATAGCGAATGAAAATTCCCTATTGTCACACGGATCCTACTCCGGGTCAATCAGGAAGCAGGTTTTGAGACCCGTTTCCCAAATGGCCGAAAGGAGAAGCAATGCCATTGGGCATGGAGGAGGAGGGAGGAGATGCAGAAGACGGGGAAGAAGCTGATGCTGCCGCCGCCTGCTGCTGCATCCAGGCAGGGTGAGTGAGCGGGGGGGGGGGGTGTCCTCTCCTCTCTTCTCTTCTCCTCTCCTCTCTCCCTGTGATCCGGGGGAGGGGGGATATGGTTTGTGCCCTGGTGTGGTCCGGGGGGGGGGGGGTATGGTTTGGTCGCTCTGCTGCCCCCCCCCCCCCGGCCCATAGAGCACCAGCCGCCACTTATACTAATCCTAGTCCTACTCCTACTCCTCCTCCTTTTACTACTCCTCATACTACTACTCCTACTACTCCTCCTCATACTACCATACTACTGCTACTACTTCTACTCCTCATGCTACTGCTACTACTTCTACACCCCATGCTACTACTACTACTACTACTACTACTACTCCTCCTAGTCCTACTCCTCCTCCTCCTCATACTACTTCTACACCTCATACTACTACTACTAGTCCTACTCCTACTCCTCATACCTTTACTTCTCCTCCTCCTCATACTACTGCTACTACTTCTACACCTCATACTACTACTACTACTCCTACTCCTAGTCCTTATCCTACTCCTCATACCTTTACTACTCCTCCTCCTCATACTACTCCTCCTCCTCATACTACTCCTCATACTACTGCTACTACTTCTACACCCCATACTACTACTACTCCCAGTCCTACTCCTACTCCTCATACCTTTACTACTCCTCCTCCTCCTCCTCCTCATACTACTACTCCTCCTCCTCCTCCTCATACTACTGCTACTACTTCTACACCCCATACTACTACTCCTAGTCCTACTCCTCCTCATACCTTTACTACTCCTACTCCTCCTCCTCATACTACTGCTACTACTTCTACACCTCATACTACTACTACTACTCCTCATACCTTTACTCCTCCTCCTCCTCATACTACTGCTACTCCTCCTACTCCTCATACTACAACTACTACTCCTATTACTCCTCCTCATACTACTACTACTTCTACTACTCCTCCTCATACTACTACTACTTCTACTACTCCTCCTCATACTACTACTACTTCTACTCCTCCTCCTCATACTACTACTACCATGCCTCCCAACCTTTTTGAGATGGGAACGACGGACACCTATTAGCAAAAGTATTTAGGCATAGGACACACCCCCTGCCACGCCCCTTAAATTTACTAATGCAGCCATTTAGAAATTGGATTTTGGATTGGAAAAGGTTTAGCACTGTGAAACACTTTTTGAAAAAAAAAAAAAAGTGCATTTTATGTACAACTATATCTATATGTTGGGAGCTGTGCTACTACTACTAGTCAATAAATACAATAAATGAATACTATGTAATAATAAATAATTAAACCCTAAATAAAATTATAATAAATAAACAACCTAACGCAAAATAAATAAATACATTATTAATATTAATAATAATAAATACGTTACTAATAATAATTATAATACATTCTTATCATTGTTATAATTAATAATAATAATTATTATTATTATTAATAATAATAATAATAATTATGTGTTTAATACATTTTTTTAAGGTTGGGGGTTATTTATTATTTATTTATTATTAATTTATGACTTTTAGTTATCTGTATATTTTACATTCTTTTCAACCATTTAATATTACTATTTTTTTTTTTTTTGTTTTTACATTTTTGCATTTATGCATAAAATCGCGCAAAAACCTGTGACAAAAGGCACAAATGCGCACAAAAATCCACAAACGTGCGTTTCCATTAATTTCTTAGGGAATAAAACTGCGCCACAAACGCGCAAGTCTGCCCAATTTGAGCTACAAAATAAAGCTCTGGAGCTTTTTTGAGCTCCAGGGGGGACTTTTAGTGGAGATGTGAACCGTCTCCATAGAGAATCATTGATTTTTTTTCTCCTCCAGTGTTTTTGAGATTCCAGGTAGAAAACGCTGAGGTGTGAATGGGGCCTTAGGCAGAAGTGATGGCCTTCGTGTGAATGGCGATGGCGAGTTTCAGAAATGGCGCTGCCTTTGGATATTGTACAGCAGCCGCAGAAACATCTGCTTGTGTACGGCCAGCATGACGTGTCTTGTCAGTCGCGGCGATACAGATGTTTTGCTATAAAAGATGGATTATTTGCCGCTGTCCTAACGTGCCCCAAATCTGGCGATACGAATCACTGCGCG
>NC_138769.1:13341096-13378729 GCF_965119305.1 Pelophylax lessonae | reverse complement strand
TCTCCCCCCTCTCTCTCTCCCCCCTCTCTCTCTCTCCCCCCCTCTCTCTCTCTCCCCCCTCTCTCTCTCTCCCCCCTCTCTCTCTCTCCCCCCTCTCTCTCTCTCCCCCCTCTCTCTCTCTCTCTCTCCTTCCTTCTCTCTCTCTCCCCCCCTCTCTCTCCCCCCCTCTCTCTCCCCCCCTCTCTCTCCCCCCCTCTCTCTCCCCCCTCTCTCTCCCCCCTCTCCTTTTCTCTCTCTACCCCCCTCTCTCTCCTTTTCTCTCTCTCTCTCCTTTTCTCCTTCTCTCTCTCTCTCTCCCCTTCTCTCGCTCTCTCTCTCTCCCCTTCTCTCGCTCTCTCTCTCTCCCCTTCTCTCGCTCTCTCCTTCCCCCCTCTCTCTCTCTCTCTCTCCCTCCCTCCAGTCAGTATAAATCATTTCTGATAATGAGATGAAGTCCTCCTGCAGATCAGTGTTGGACATACAGATTGGTTGGGGTTTTCTCCCTGTATTCTCGGCAGTGGAAGGTTCTCCGGTATAAGCTGATATGTCTAATGTGAGCGCGGTGTTTACGTTTGGCGGCGTATCGCGGTCAGAATAACATCCTCTGTGTGATTGCTGTCGGAGCTGTGATATGACATTGCGGTTTACACTGAGCAGCCACATCTGTGAGCCAGAGAGGAAGGTGACTTCTGGTCAAGGTGAGAATCGGGGTGTTGCATTCAGGGCATCGGGTGGAGAGTGTGAGCTGTCATCTGATTTAGTCAAAGCTTCCGAGAACACAGCCTATCAGATCACTTGGAGCTGCTGATGTCATAGAACAAAATGGCCGCTTCCACCCTTTGCTATTGACAGAAGAGTCTTCAAGTTTAGTTCTGGCCAAAAACTCCTGGATAAGTAAATATTGTCTAAATCCGTTGGTCATGGATATTCTTGAATCTCGCTGAGCTTTGTGTATTTCCTCCAGATCTGTGCAGTAATCCAGTGTGAGATTTCCTGTAATAAAGACCACTCACTGCTGCCCCCTCTCCTTGTGCAGGGTGGCCGGTCTTGTCTCCGCCCCTCCAGTAGTTTTCTGCAGGTAGCCTGTAATGGGTGGGGCCTGCTGAGTCCCTCCCAAACCTGTGCTCTCTCTGCTTGTGCAGGGTGACTGATCTTATCTCCGCCCCCTCTTGTAGTTTTTTTGCAGGCAGCCTGTAGTGCGTGGGGCCTGGGGAGTTCTTCCCACAGCTTTGCAGTGCGTGGGGTCTGCTGAGGCTCTCCTACAACTGTGCTTTCTCTGCTTGTGTAGGGTGATTGATCTTGTATCCGCCCCTTCCGGCAGCTTTCTTTAGGCAGCCTGTAGTGGGTGGGGCCTCATGAGCCCCTCCCACAGCTTTGCAGTATGTGGGGCCTGCTGAGACCCGCTGAGACCCTTCTACAACTGTGCTCTCTCTGCTTGGGTAGGGTGAATAATCTTGTCTCCGTCCTCCCCTGCAGTTTTTTGCTGGCAGCCTGTAGTAGGTGGGACCCGGTGAGTCCCTCCCACGGCTTTGATGTGGATAGGGCCTGCTGAGTCCCTCCCACAACTGGGCTCCCTCTGCTTGTTGCAGGGTCATGTCTCTGCCTATTTTTTATGCTTGTAGCCTATAGTGGGTGGGGCCTAGTGGGTCCCCCCCACAGCTCTGCTGTCCCTGCTTGTGCAGGGTGTCTGGTCATGTCTCCGCTCCCTCTTGTAGTTTTTTCAGTTAGCCTGTAGTGGGTGGGGCCTGGTAAGTCCCTCCCATGGCTTTTCAGTGGGTTGGGCTTGCTGAGTCCCTCCCACAACTGTGCTCTCTCTGCTTGTGCTGGGGGACTAGTCATGTCTCCGCTCCCTCTTGTAGGTTTTTGAAGGACAAACAGGACAAACTCCAAATGGGAGTTTTTTCTGTTTAAACCCCCGGCCGTGATCAAAGCATTTCTGTTTTTTTTTTTTGTTAATTTATTTTTTATTACATTTTCCCTCTGGCCCCGTCACTGGCATTCTTGCCGAGGCTAAAAAAGCACGTCCCTGGGATATTCAAGTCACATCTGCAGGGCGGCTTAGGCATGTCTATGGGAGCCAGCTGACTGAACCTGGAAGTATAACTATATCAGAGTCATAGGCGTGCGCAGGGGGCATGCCGGGTGTGCCTGAGAACACCTTAATCATCCTGTGCATTGTAGATTCCCCCTGCTATTTCACCAAAGCCCCCCAATGGGGCTCCTAAAACAATTGTAAAAAATAATAAAGAAATAAAATAATAAAAAACTACTGACACTATCCACTGCCTTGCTGACAGGTCCACTGCCCTGCTGACAGGTCCACTGCCTCGCTGACAGGTCCACTGCCCCCCTGACAGGTCCACTGCCCCGCTGACAGGTCCACTGCCCCGCTGACAGGTCCACTGCCCCGCTGACAGGTCCACTGCCCCGCTGACAGGTCCACTGCCCCGCTGACAATTGCCCTGCCGACAGGTCTCCTGCCCTGCCGACAGGTTCCCTGCCCCACTGACAGGTCCACTGCCCTGCTGACAGGTCTCCTGCACCGCCGACATGTCAACTGCCCTGCTGACAGGTCCCCTGCCCCGCCTACAGGTCCCCTGCCCCGCTGACAGGTCCACTGCCCTGCTGACAGGTCTCCTGCACCGCCGACAGGTCAACTGCCCCGCTGACGGGTTCACTGCCCTGCAGACAGGTCCCCTGCCCCGCCGACAGGTCCTCTGCCTCGCCAACAGGTCTACTGCCCTGCTGACAAGTCCCCTGCCTTGCTGACAGGTCCCCTTCCCCCGCCGACAGGTCCCCTGCCCCGCCGACAGGTCCCCTGCTTCGCCGACAGGTCCACTGCCCCGCCGACAGGTCCCCTGCCCCGCTGACCCATCCTCTGCCCTGCTGACAGGTCCCCTGCCCTGTTGACAGGTCCACTACCCCGCTGACAGGTCCACTGCCCCGCCGACAAGTCCCCTGCCCCGCCGACAGGTCCACTGCCCCGCCGACACGTCCAGGCTATTTCATGTGGCCCTCACACCTCTCCTGCAGCTGTAGCACCCCCCGACCTCATCTCCGCTCCTACCTTGTCACAGCAGTCAACAGCAGAGAGGAAGACAGAACTCCTCCACCAGATCCTGCGCTTCTCTGTGCAGCCGCAAAGCAGCTCATCTCAGCCCACATCCCCAGTCCCAACTGTCGGCAGCAGGACACCTCCTGTAGAACCTACTCCTCTCTGTGCAGCCGCAGCACCACCACGTCCTCGCCTTGCCTGCTCTCAGCATTCATGCAGATTTCAGCAGCTGACTCCTGCCCTCCTTGGGTCCTCCTCCAGACCCTGCTCTTTCTGCTTTCCAGCTTCACCCAGCTTCTCCCTGGCAGCAGCACAAGGAAAAGGGTGGGTGCACTGCGATGTAAGGGAAAGTGGGAAAACTCTTGACTTCTGATGGTGGGGGGGTTTTCTCAGGACATCTAGTCTTACTTATGCAACCGGCCCTTTGAGGGCAACCATAACGCTGATGCGGCCCGCAATGCAATTGAGTTTTACATCCCTGCCCTAATGCAATTGGCTGCGCACACCCATGATCAAGGTAGAACAGAAACACACACAGACCTGTAGCTCCGCTCAAGACCCGCCTCTCTTGTACATGGCCAACCTGGCTGCTGGCCATTATAGTCCGTTTCCACTCTCCATTGAAATGATGAAAGAATATCAGCCGCACTCCACAGTCTTTTTTAATAAGGAATTTACTGCATACAGTAATATCTCCACCCAAAAACCAACCTTCCTCGACGCGTTTCACCACTCCTGACTTGCTCCCCTATCCTTGTGAACAAGCCAGGAGTGGTGATACGCATCATGGAAGGTTGTTTTTTTTTGGGGGGTGGAGATATTGCTGTATGCAATCAATTTATTGATTATAAAAAAAATACTGTAAGAGGAGCTGGAGTGGAGAGCGGCTGATAGGTCTACTCTGATGCATGAAGGAATATAAACTGCACTCCACTCAGCTCCTCTTACAGTATTTTTTTATAATCAATAAATTACAGCAATATCTCCACCCAAAAAAAAAAAAAAACCCTTCCTCGACTCGTTTCACCACTCCTGGCTTGCTCACAAGGATAGGGGAGAAAGTCAGGAGTGGTGAAACGCATCGAGGAAGGTTGGTTTTTGGGTGGAGATATTACTGTATGCAATTAATTTATTGATTATAAAAAAAAATACTGTAAGAGGAGCTGAGTGGAGTGAGGCTGATATTCCTTCATACATCAGAGTCCACTTCCTATCAGATGTGTTCTCCAAGGCTGGCAGGGTGTTGGCCCATCTGATGGCTCCCAATTTCTACTATATGTTCTTTGGGTGTGGGGGTGGGAAAAAATTTCCCTTCAGCCTTTTTTTTACCAAGTTTTATATTAAAGCAGGGGTGTCAAACTCAATTTAGACGGCATCAGCATTATGGTTGCCCTTGAGGGCTGGTTGTATCTATAAGACCAGATGTCCAGAGTCCCCCTACCCTTCCTTACATCACAAGTCAAGAGTCCCCACCCATCCTTACCATACAGTACACCCCCCCCCTCTTTACCTTGTGCTGCTGGGATGAAGCTGGGAAGCAGAAAGTGCAGTGTCTGGAGGAGGACCAGAGGAGTATGCTGAATGCTGAGACCAGGGAAGGCCCATATGAGGGTGTGCTATGGCTGCACAGAGAGGCACAGGATCTGTGGGAGGAGTTTTATTCTCCTCTCTGCTGCAGACTGCTAGGGGGGCTGAGGCAAGCTTCTCCACAGCAGCACAGAGAAGCGCAGGATCTGGTAGAGGAGTTATGTCCTCCTCTGTACTGCTGACTGCTAAGACAAGATGGGGGCGGAGACGAGGGGGGGTGCCATAGCTGCAGGATAGGTGTAAGGGCCACATTAAATGGCCTGCAGGCCTTGTGCTTGACACATGTATATATATATTAAAGGAACCCTAGAATACAAACAATGAATGTTCGATATGTAATGGGTGAGGTGATATGGTGATCAGCATTAATCTGCTCTTATTTCCCTGCACACTCAAACCCATATTGTTTTTTAAATTATTTATTTATTTTTATTTATTTATTTTATTTTTTATTTTTAATATTTATTTTATTTTTTATTTTATTTTTTTTAGCTTTAGATAGATTGGGCAACCACTAACAAGTTCTTTTTTTTATATATTAATATTTCATATTTTTTATATTTCAATGTGTGTCCCCATAGATGAGACTCTTCTTCCCTTCTAGTCCCAGTGACAGCAGAATTTGGGATGAGGGTTATCACCAGGACAGAAGGAAATAAAAATATGTTCAGTTTTTACCTCTCCCCATTCTACTCCAAATTATTTGTCAAAATTCTTCTTTTTATTTTGTTTTGGATACAGTGGTGAAGGGTTTGAGGTTTTGTCCGGTTTCTATCTCTGTTTTACGTCAATCCTGTCCTGACAGATAAAAACTTGACAAAAGTTAATCCCAGCGATATCCAAAAGAAAAGGAAAACTTTTAACAGAAGCTGGGATAGTGAGTAGTTGCGCTTATGTGAACAAGCAATCCTCCATAGTCCTCTGTGGAAGACTGAAATATATTATATACTTCTTTGTTTCATTTTTTTGTTATGTATTTCTTTGTTTCATTTTTACATGGCTGTCATCAATTTTTGAAATGTTAACAATCTTTTTTTTTTGTTTTTTGTTTTTTAAAGTTACAATTTACACCAAATTTAATTAAAATATAAAATTAAAATAATTAAATATTAAATAATTAAATAATAATATAATTAATATATATATATATATATATATATATATATATATATATATATATATATATATATATATATATATATATATATATAATAAAATGTAAATGAATATAAATAATATAATTAATAAATAATTAAATAATATAATTAAAATAAAAATATAATTTTATTTAATGCAGAAAAACAGCAATTTTATGGTACAGTTTAACCGGTTCCAGACTGCCCGCCGCAGTTTAACTGTGGCAGGAAGGCCCTCCTGCGCGAACAGATGTAGGACTACGTCGGTCGCGCGCGTGGTGTGGGGAGCGCGCGCTACCGGTGGCGCACTCCTGTCCTTACTAGGCAGCGGGGATGCCAATGCATGGGGCTGGCGGCAGCGATTGCCACCGGGCACCCTCGATCGCTCCCCGCTGAGAGAGGACGGTCTGCTGTTCTAAACTCAGCCAACCGTTCGCCTCACTGAAATGATCACAGAGCTCCTGTGATCCTTCTATATAGGATCACAGGTCTCTATGGTCATTTCACAAGCCCCCCGCCCCCCCACAGTTAGAAAACACTCCCCTAGGCTCACATTTAATCCTTTGATCACCCCTAGGTTAACCCCTTCCCTGCCAGTGTCATTTTTACAGTAACAGTGCATATTTTTAGCACTGATTACTGTAGTAATGTCACTGATCCCCCCAAAAATGTCAGTTAGGGGTTCGATCTGTCTGCTGCAATGTCGCAGTCCCACTAAAAATCACAAATCGCCGCCATTACTAGTAAGAAAAAAAAAATAAAAATGACATAAATATTTCCTTTAGTTTGTAGACGTGATAACTTTTGCGCAAACCAATCAAAATTCGATTATTGCGATTTTTTTTTTTTATACCAAAAATATGTAGCAGAATACAAGTTGGCCTAGATGGATGAAAAAATTCGATTTTTAAACTTTTTTTGGGAATGTTATATAGCAGAAAGTGAAAAAAAAAATATATTTTTTTTTTCAGAGTTGTCGCTATCTTTTTTGTTTGTAGCGCAAAAAATTAAAATCGCAGAGGTGATCCAATACCACCAAAAGAAAGCTCTATTCGTGGGGTTTATTTATGTACAGCGTTGCACTACCGCGCAATTGTCCAGTAAAATAATGCAGTGCTGAATCACAAAAAATGGCCTGGTCGGTAAGGGGGCAAATCCTTCCAGTCCAGAAGTGGTTAATAATCAACAGATATTTCCAAAAATAAATTTCCTGCATTTCAGAGTTTTGTAACTTGATCGTCTTCTGAAAAATAAACGTTAAAAGATTCAATTTTTCAAAAAATTATAATGTCGAGAATTGGCGTTAAAATAACCCAGGTAAAATTATAAAATTAAATATAAAATGTGTTAAAATCCTGTAATGTGAGGAAGTGTGCTAATAAGTGCAAAAACCTTCAATTAAAAAACACACATAATATATATATTAACTAAATGTGAAAGGAAAATAGTCCAAAAAAATTCCAGTAAAAGCCACAAATAGTGGAGAGATGATTAAATAAATATAAAATAAATAAATGTAGTGTCTATAAAGAAAATGTATTTATTTTATATTTATTTGTCTATCTCTCTCTCTCTCTTTATATATATATATATATATATATATATATATAATATTATCTCTTCACTATTTGTGGCTTTTACTGGAATTTTTTGGACTATTTCCTTTTTATATTTAGTGCACTATATATATTAAGTGCAAAAACCTTCAATAAAAAATACACATAATATATATAGTGCACTAAATTTAAAAGGAAAAGAGTCCAAAAAAATTCCAGTAAAAGTCACAAATAGTGAAGAGATGGTAAATATAATATATATATATATATATATATATATATATATATATATATATATATATAATATAGAGAGAGAGAGATAAATACATTTTCTTTATAGACACTACATTTATTTATTTATTTTATATTTGTTTTATCTCTCCACTATTTGTGGCTTTTACTGGAATTTTTTTGGACTATTTTCCTTTTACATTTAGTGCACTATATATATTATGTGTATTTTTTATTGAAGGTTTTTGCACTTATCAGCACACTTGCTCACATTACAGGATTTTAACACATTATATATTTCTTTTTATAATTTTACCTGTGTTATTTTAGCGCCGATTTTCTACATTATAATTATATTTTATTGTATGTGGCGACACTTCAAATAATTGGCTGCTATCACCTCATTTCACACAGTGATTCACAATTTATTTTTTTTATTTATTAGCGCATTGGTTCATTGATCTCCTTTTAGAAAAAATATTTTTTTTTTTTACATAAAGAAAGGCAAAAATATTTTTTTTCTTTTACATTAAGAAAGATAAAAATCCTTATTCTTTTAGCACCGATTCGCTACATTATAATTATATTTCATTGTATGTGGTGACACTACAAATAATTGGCTGCTGTCACCTTATTTCACACAGTGATTCACAATTTATTTTTTTATTTATTGGTTAGCGCATTGGTTCATTGATCTCATTTTTTTTTTTTTTTAAATTATTTTTGCCTTTCTTAATGTAAAAAAATATATATTTTTGCCTTTTTTTTTTTAATGGAAAAAACAAGTTTATTTGTGGTAACATGGTCTGAATATCAAACATTCAAAAAGAGGAGCACATAAAGGGTACATCATATATTTTTGCCTTTCTTAATGTAAAAAAATATATATATTCTTGAAAACAATAAAAAAAAATTGGAATGCTAAAAAAAAATCCAAAAATCCTTATTCTTGAAAACAATTAAAAAAAAATTTGAATGCTAAAAAAAAATCCAAAAATACTTATTCTTGAAAACAATTAAAAAAGAATTTGAATGCTAAAAAAAATCCAAAAATCCTTATTCTTGAAAACAATTAAAAAAAAAAAAAAAAAATTTGAATGCTAAAAAAAAAAATCAAAAAATTCCAGCTCTGGTCCCAAAAATCCAGATTCTGTCGTCGTGGTTGCAGCAGCTTATGGACACATTCAACTCCAATTGGGTTTGGATTTTTTAGCTTCGTGTTACCTTGTACCTTGGAATGGATTTCCCCGCGAGACGCTTTCACATCTGCAGCTCTTCTGAAAACCAACATTGTTATTTTAAGCCTGAGCATTAAATCGAAAACCCTTCCCAAACAGCCATTTAATCACGATACCATCTGCTCCCGGCCCTCGCCCATTCCCATGTAGCCCAAAAAATAAATAGCAATTAAAAATAATAACAGAGACAATGATTTCCATAAATCCAGTCTATTTACATGGGGGGGAAGAGAGTGTCGCTCGGAGCGAAGGGCCAAAGATTTGAACCTCTCCTCGGCTCCCCAGAAATATATTTATGGGATGCATTTAATACAGAGTCTGGGGAAACGGCGTTTATTGGGAAAAAAATGGCCTTGAAAGCCACTGTGGCAGAACGACGCATTAAATTGTCCTTCTTCTTCCCTCGTGTTTCCGTGAGATCCTTTAGTTGATACAAATGACCCCGGTACTGCGCCTAAAATACCCCCCGAGTATAGAAACAAATAAAATATGTAAGTAATATCGCAAGGTAGAAATGCCGTTTTGGCAGACTCCCCATCCAGAGATTTATCTCCGACTCATAAACACCCTCCGAGAGCAGGAAAATTATTCTTTAACCCTGACGTGCCAGGGAAGGAGCAAAAAAAAAAAAAAAAAGAATTTTTCCCAGTCGCGCATTCCAAGAATCTGTCCGCATAACTTCTCCTGTGACTTCTCCCAGTTCCGACCTTTTTTTTTTTTTTTTTTCCCCCTCCGGTCCTAAAGTGTGGAAGATTAAAATAATGTAAAGTGTTATTCCTAGCAATCTATTAATCTTTTTCCATTATGTACTTGTTTACATCTGTTAACATTTTGTGTCATCTTTGATCTTTTTTGAAGATTTAACCAAAACATAAAAGCCTTTTTTTTTTTTTTTCATTATTATTATTAATTGCTAGAAGAATTATTTCATGTCAGCTTGGCATCGTCAGAAATGTACTTGATGTAAGATTTGTGTTGCATATGGTCTGTAAAGTACTCTACAAGGGTCTGTTTATAATGGGACGGAATGGATGACTTGCCTTCTAACAAATAATATTTAATTTTGACAATTTCAACTTATTTTTTAAAGGGCGTCATCATAAAAGGTCAGCATGGATCATTTGCCTTTTTTTTTTTAAAAAAATAATATTTAATTCTGACAGCTTTAACTATTTATAAAGGGCCTCTTTTGTAAAGGTCAGAATCGATAATTTAACTTTTTATTTTTAAATAATATTTAATTCTGACAGTTTCAGCTATTTATAAAAGCACAGAATCGATAATTTTACTTTTTTTTTTTTTTTTTATTTTATTCTTACATTTTCAGCTTTATTTATTATGAACCTGTTCATTAAAGCACAGAATCAATCATTTTTTTCCTGTTTTAAAATAATATTTTATTCTTACCATTTCAGCTAATTTTACTTTTTAAATAAAATATTTTATTTTTATAATTTCATCTATTTATAAAGGTCCTGTTTATAAAAGCACAGAATCAATCGTTTTTCCTTATTTAAAATAATATTTTATTCTTACCATCTCAGCTAATTATAAAGGTCCTGTGTATAAAAGCATAGAATCGATAATTTTCTTTTTAAAAAAAAATATTTTATTCTTATAATTTCAGCTATTTATAAAGGTCCTGTTTATAAAAGCACAGAAGCGATAATTTTACTTTTTTTAAAAAAATATTTTATTCTTTTAATTTCAGCTATTTATAAATGGCCTGTTTATTAAAGCACAGAATCAATCATTTTACTTTTGAAAAATAATATTTTATTCTTATAATTTCAGCTATTTATAAAGGGCCTGTTTATTAAAGCACAGAATCAATCCTTTTACTTTTGAAAAATAATATTTTATTCTTATAATTTCAGCTATTTATAAAGGGCTTGTTTATAAAAGCACAGAATTGATCATTTTACTTTTTAAAAATAATATTTTATTCTGATCATTTCAGCTATTTATAAAGGGCCTGTTTATAAAAGCACAGAATCGATAATTTTACTTTTTTTTAAATATTTTATTCTTATAATTTCAGCAATTTATAAAGGTCCTGTTTATAAAAGCAGGAATCGATAATTTTACTTTTTAAAAATAATATTTTATACTTATCATTTCAGATATTTATAAAGGCCCTGTTTATAAAAGTACAGAATCGATAATTTTACTTTTTAAAAATACGTTTTTATTCTTACATTTTCAACTATTTATAAAGGACCTGTTTATTAAAGCGGTTGTATCCTCGAGAAAAAAAAAAAACCTGCAGGACAAAGACATAATGAGCTAGTATGCATCGCATACTAGCTCATTATGAAATACTTACCTTAGAACGAAGCCCCGACACGTTCGTCTGGAGAACGCTGAGGGCGCCGTCATGTTCCCTCTACGTCTCTTCCGGGTTCGGTGGCTCCGGCGCTGTGAGTGGCCGGAGCCGCGATGACGGGTGTTTCACTTTCGGGCAAGGCCCGGCAAGGAACTCTGAAGGTCCGCTGGACCTTCAGAGCGCATGCGCTGCTGACGTCAGTGGCTGCATGCAGGGTGAATATCCCCTAAACCGTGCAGGTTTAGGAGACATTAATTGTACCTAAAGGTAAGCCTTATTCTAAGCCGCATTATAGGCTTTCCTGTAGGTAAAAGTCAAATAAAGGAGTATACCACCGCTTCAAAGCACAGAATCGATCATTTCTACTTTTTAAAAATAATATTTTATTCTTACAATTTCAGCTATTTATAAAGGGCCTGTTTATAAAAAGCACAGAATCTGTAATTTTACTTTTTAAAAATAATATTTTATATTTACCATTTCAGCTATTTATAAAGGGCCTATTTATAAAAGCACAGAATTGATAATTTTACTTTTTAAAATTAATATTTTATTCTTACCATTTCAGCTATATATAAAGATACTGTTTATAAAAGCACAGAATCAGTAGTTTTACTTTTTAAAAATAATATTTTATATTTACCATTTCAGCTATTTATAAAGGGCCTGTTTATAAAAGCACAGAATTGATCATTTTACTTTTTAAAATTAATATTTTATTCTTACCATTTCAGCTATTTATAAAGGACCTGTTTATTAAAGCACATAATCTACAATTTTACTTTTTTAAAATAATATTTTATTCTTATAATTTCAGCTATTTATGAAGGTCCTGTTTATAAAAGCACAGAATCAGTAATTTTACTTTTTAAAAATAATATTTTATACTAACATTTCAGCTATTTATAAAGGGCCTGTTTATAAAATCACAGAATTGATCATTTTACCTTTTAAAAATAATATTTTATTCTTATAAATTCAGCTATTTATTAAGGGCCTGTTTAAAAAAGCACAGAATCGATCATTTAACTTTTTAAAAATAATATTTTATTCTTACAGTTTCCTCTATTTATAAAGGGCCTGTTTATAAAAGCACAGAATCAATCATTTAACTTTTTTAGAATAATATTTTATTCTTAGTTTCTTCCTATTCAAAAAGCGCCTGTTTATAAAAGCACAGAATCAATAATTTTTACTTTATAAAAATAATATTTTATTCTTACATTTATTATTTATTTTATTATTTTATTTTGTTATACATTTATTATTCAATTCTGACAGTTTTAACTATTTATAAAGGGGAAGCTTATAAATGGTCAATCGTCATGATCGATAATTTAATTTTAATTAAAAAACAATTTAATTTGAATTCTGCCATTCTATGGAGCTGCTCAAGTTAAGTTATCTAAACACTTTTCATAGCTTTTTTTGCACCAATCTTTTCTTTTTCTCTTTTTTTTTTTGTTTTCCTTTTCTTTTTATCACACGGACATTGCAACTTCTCGTTTGAAGCTTTTGTAATAAAAAAATTAATAAATAGGAACATTTTAGCAGTAATGTAAGACTAAGGGCAGCAAACATTTATTTTGCCACATTTTATAAACAGTGGTTCTTAGACTTTGAAACTCAATCTTTAAGGTTTCCGCTGCTTGCAACTAACTTGCCACCAGCCCCTGGATTTGAATTTGTCTCTAAATGTTTTTCTCCAGAAAAACAAAAATGTAGAGATAAATTACAGTTATAATTGGAGTTTTGGTTAACTTCAGATACAAAACTGCAATCTAATAAGACAGCTTGGGGCCCTTCTGTTATGTTTTTATCTATGACCACAGCAGTGGTAATAGACCCCTGAGGGTTTTGTCTACTCAGCCAATAAAAAGTATCATGTATCTACAATTTAATGCCTCTAGCAAGCAGTGTACAACCCCTGGTCCCCTATGTGATACTATTTAAATTTGCATTAACAGCTCAATTTTTTTTTAGAAGCTTTTTGAGAGATCCACTCTCTCCTTTAGGTCAGATACACAGAGATTTAACCCTATTGATCCAGAGCCTTTTTTTTTTTTCCCCCAAGATACTAAAACATTTTGCACATAAAAATATATGTAAGCCTTTAAAATATATATATATATATATATATATATATATATATATATATATATATATATATGTGTGTGTGTATATATATATATAATTTTTTTTTTCTTCTAAAAGCACAGACCCTGTAGAATAAAGTGGACATAATTGCAATTTTTTTTTTATTATTTTTTGTTATTTTTTTTATATTTTTATTGAAAGTAAAGCATGAAAGGTACATACAACATAATTGGATTTTGCAAAAAACATATGGTATATATGCCTTTGTTACTCAATAACATAAATGCATAACAGATTATAACAGGCACAATGTGTAGAGACATTAACTAAAATAATTAGTGAAAGGAAGTAAAAGGGGGGGGGGGTCAACACTCTTGCATGGTACAGGGGGAGAATATCAACCTATAACTAGGATGACTCTGTACTGGTCAAAAACAAACTTAACAAATTTACTGCATAGTAGCGAAACTAGGAGGGAGGAGAATGGGGGGGGGGGTATTTTTTTATTATTATTGTATTTATATTTTTTATTTAGTGCTGACTTATTACATTTTAAATTCTTTTTTTTCTTGCCACACGATTTTTGCGCTGCTGTTTATCAACAAATATTTTCAGTAAAAAAAAAAAAAAAAACACAAACTTTTTTGATAACCACAATATATAATTTCTATTTATTTGGTAAAATATTAAAAAATGAGGTTGTGTCAAGTAAATGGATACCGAACATGTAAAAATTGCCCACAAAGCAGCAAAAATAAATAAAAAAAAAAAACTTTATTACCCAAAATTGTTCAAGGGTATTGCTTTTAAAGCATTTTCCAGTTCTTCCGTTTTAGTATTAACAGTGAATGATTTCCCTAGAATTATTGCTTTTATTTTTTAGAGTAATCGTTTGTATTCCTATGCGTTTGTATGTGGAAGTGGGGGCTTTTAATTTTTTTTTTACTTTTATTATTAATTTAATGTTACATAGTAACATAGTTAATTTGGTTGAGGAAAAAAAACAAACAAACACACACAAATAGAAAACCTCTCTCTCTCTTTCAATATATATATAAAAAAAAAAAAATATATATATATATATATATATATATATATATATATATATATGTATGTGTGTGTGTGTGTGTGTGTGTGTGTGTGTGTGTGTGTGTGTGTGTGTGTGTGTATATAGATATATACATATACACACACACACATATATACACACACACACATATATATATATATATATATATATATATATATATATATATATATATATATATACATATACATATTTACACACACACATATATATATATATATATATATATATATATATATATACACACACACACATACATGTGTATATATATATATATAGGTATATGTCGGTCGCGCACCTGTAGCTAGGGGGCCAGCGCATCCCACTCTTCAGCGGGGACTCCGATGCATGGGTCAGGGGGCTCCGATTGCCATCTGACACCTGCGATCGCTCCCCGCTGAGAGAGAAGAACGGACGGCTGTTGTAAACACATCTGACCGTTCTTCTCTCTGGAGTGATCACAGAGCTCCTGTGATCATTCTATATAGGAACACAGGTCTCTATGGTCATTTCACAAGCCACACCCCCCCCCCACAGTTAGAATTACTCCACTAGGTACACATTTAACCCCTTGATCACTTACTGTGTTAACCCCTTCCCTGCCGGTGTCATTATTACAGTGACAGTGCATATTTATGGCACTGATTACTGTAGTAATGTCACTGGTACCCCCAAAAGTGTAAAAAATGTCAGTCAGGGGTCCGATCTGTCCACCGCAATGTCGCAGTCCCGCAAAAAAAAATTGCAGTTTGCCACCATTACTAGTTTAAAAAGAAACAATAAAAATGACATAAGTCTGTCCCGTAGTTAGTAAACGTAATAACTTTTGCGCAAACCAATCAAAATCCGCTTATTGCGATTTTTTTTTTTTTTTTTTTTTACTAAAAATATGTAGCCAAAAACAAATTGGCCTAAAATGTTAGAACATTTTGATTTTTAATTTTTTTTTGAGAATTTCATATAAAAAAAATTTGAAAAATATTGTTATTTTTTAAAAATTGTCGCTCTTTTTTTGTTTATAGCGCAAAAAGTAAAAATCGCACAGGTGATCAAATACCACCAAAGGAAAGCTGTGTTTGTGGGAAAACAAAGATGTCAATTTCATTTAGGTACAGCGTCACACGACCGCGCAATTGTCCATTAAAGTCACGCAGTGCCGAATCGAAAAATAGGCCCCTGTCTTTGAGCAGCCAAATCCTCCGGGGCTTAATTGGTTAAGGGGGAAATCCTTCTGGTCTTAAAGTGGTTAAAAATGTTTAATTAGGATTTTGCCATTGTATAGAGCTGCTCAAATCCAGTTATCTGATCACTTTTCATAGCTCATTTTTTTCACACTAACCTTTTTTTATTCATTTTCTTTTCTTTTCTTTTTATGCTTTTTCTTTGTGTTATCACACGGACAGGGCAACTTCCCGTTTTTAAGCTTTTGTAAAAAATAAATAAGAACATTTTAACAGTATTGTAAGACGAAGGGTACAAAACATTTATTTTGGCACATTTTATAAACAGTGGTTTTTAGACGTTGAGATGAGAATGCTCAGAAAAGTGTAATACTTCCTAAAAGATCTTTTTTTTTTTTTTTTTTAACTTTGGTTAATATTTTTTTAGATTTGCTTCGTATCCCTAAAGTTAAAGTGTCAAAACTTTTTTTTTTTCCATTTTGGATAGAGTAAAGAGGTTTACTTTTGCTTTATTGACTACAGTAAAGCCTTCGATTGTGTGGATCACAACAAGATGTGGTAAATACCGAAAGACATGAGTGCTGCCGGCACTGGGGAGCTACAGTTCATTGAGGGAACCATGAATGCCAACATTTACTGTGACATACTGAAGCAGAGCATGATCCCCTCCCTTCAGAGACTGGGCCGCAGGGCAATATTCCAACATGATAATGACCCCAAACACATCACCAAGATGACCACTGCCTTGCTAAAGAAGCTGAGGGTAAAGGTGATGGACTGGCCCAGCATGTCTCCAGACCTAAACCCTATTGAGCATCTGTGGGGCCTCAAACAGAAGGTGGAGGAGCGCAAGGTCTCCTAACATCCACCAGCTCTGTGATGTCCTCATGGAGGAGTGGAAGAGGACTCCAGTGGCAACCTGTGAAGCTCTGGTGAACTCCATGCCCAAGAGGGTTAAGGCAGTGCTGGAAAATAATGGTGGCCACACAAAATATTGACACTTTGGGCCCAATTTTGACATTTTCACTTAGGGGTGTACTGACTTTTGTTGCCAGCGGTTTAGACATTAATGGCTGTGTGTTGAGTTATTTTGAGGGGACAGCAAATTTACACTGTTATACAAGCTGTACACTCACTACTTTACATTGTAGCAAAGTGTCATTTCTTCAGTGTTGTCACATGAAAAGATGGGATAAAATATTTGCATTGGTACGCTGGTGCTGTGGTAGCGTACTTGGCTACCTCTGGGGGCGCCCCGGGTTCGATTCCTGGCCAATGCACCAAAAAAAAAAAAAAAAAGGATAAAATATTTACAAAAATGTGAGGGGTGTACTTATGTGAGATACTGTATATTGTCACCCTACTTATATGCAGCGTACATCATACGAAATGGCAGGATCGACGAGTCACAACCTGGATTTAAGATCACTAGGAGAAATATCAACAACCTGAGATATGCAGACGATACCACACTAATGGCAGAAGGTGAAGAAGAACCAAAGAGTTTCTTAATGAAGGTGAAAGAGGAGAGCCCAAAAGCTGACCTGAAATGGAACATTAAGAAAACTAAGATCATCACAACCGGTCCCATTACTCCTTGGAAAATAGAAGGAGAAGAAATGGAAACAGCGACAGATTTTATCTTCGTAGGCTCCAAGATCGACGGAGACGGTAAATGTAGCCATGCAATTAAGAGAATCTTGCTTCTTGGGAGGAAAGCAATGGCAAACCTAGACAACATTTTAACCACTTAAGCCCCGGAAGATTTTACCCCCTTTCTGACCAGGCCCTATTTTGCGATTTGGCACTGCGTGACTTTAACGGACAATTGCACGGTTGTGCGACGCTGTACCCAAATGAAATTGACATCCTTTTTTCCCACAAACAGAGCTTTCTTTTGGTGGCATTTGATCACCTGTGCGATTTTTACTTTTTGCGCTATAAACAAAAAAAGAGAGTAAATTTTGAAAAAATAACAATATTTTTCACATTTTTTTACACTAAATTCCCCCCCCCCCCCCCCCCCAAAAAATGTAAAAATCAAAATTTTTTAACATTTTAGGCCAATTTTTTTTCTGCTACATATGTTTGGTAAAAAAAAATAGCAATAAGCGAATTTTGATTAGTTTGCGCAAAAGTTATTGCGTTTACTAACTAAGGGAAAGATTTTTGTAATTTTTATTGTTTTCTTTTTTTAACGAGTAATGGCGGCGATCTGCGTTTTTTTTTTGCGGGACTGCGACATTGCGGCGGACAGATCGGACCCTTGACTGACATTTTTGACACTTTTGGGGGTACCAGTGACATTACTACAGTAATCAGTGCTAAAAATATGCACTGTTACTGTAAAAATGACACTGGCAGGGAAGGGGTTAACTTTATTGGAGAAGGAGGGAGGGGTTAAGTGTGTCCCTAGGGGCGTGTTTCTAACTGTGCAGGGATGTGGCTTTTCATGTAACAGCAGAGATCTACGATCCTACATAGCAGGACCGTATGATCTGTGCTGTTACACAGGGGAGAATGACAGGCGGCTTTGTTTACATTAGCCGCCTGCCTTTCTCCCTCTGTAACTGACGATCGCGAGTGACCGGCGGACATCGGGTCCGCCGGTCACAAGCGCGGAGATCAGAGTGAGCGAGCTGGGGCAGTAGCATGCCTCCGGCGGCGTACGCTCGCCCCCTTTTGGCTCGCAGTCGAGTGACGTACCGGTACGTCACTTTGCCTGCACGGGGCTGACCGCCGCAGTATATGTACTTGCGGCGGTCGGCAACCGGTTAAAAAGCAGAGACATCACCCTACCAACAAAGTGCTGTATATTCAAAGCTATGGTATTCCCAGTAGTAACCTATGGCTGTGAAAGTTGGACCATAAGGAAGGCTGAATGCCGAATAATTGATGCTTTTGAACTATGGTGTTGGAGAAGACTGTTGAAAATCCCTTGGACGGCAAGAAGATCAAACCAGTCAATCCTGAAGAAAACCAACCCTGAATATTCACTGGAAGGACAGATTCTGAAGCTGAAACTTGAATGCTTTGGCCACCTATTTCGAAGAAAGGATTCATTGGAAAAGATCCTGATGCTGGGAAACATGGAAGGAAAAAGGAGAAAACAAGATGGATAGATAGCATCATCAAAACAATGAACATGAAGTTAAGCAAGCTCCGGGAGGCAGTGGAGGACAGAAAAGCCTGGCGCACTATGGTCCATGAGGTCCCGAAGAGTCAGATGCGACTAAGCGATTAAACAACAACAAGGGGGGGTTAGAACCCCGGTTGGATTTTTTTTTTTTTGCCATCTGTGTCCTATTGCGGAGATTTTCCTTCATTTCCTGTCCCACAGCAAAAACAGGAAGTGAGAGAAAATCCCTCCAAAGTGAGAGGACCCTGGGGTGTCACCAGAACTAGTGTCCCCATTGGAAGATATCCCTTTTATTCCTGTTCTGGGATCAACCCAAATTTTGGATTTTCTTTTACATTCACTTTCGATGATTACAGTAAAGAGAACAAATCGGGGGACTCTCCCTAACTGGGAACACAGACAGCAATAGAAACCTGACAAGAATCCAAATCCCTCTCCACTCCATCCAAAACAAAAGAAATAATGTTTGCCTTTAGTGACACTTTATTAACCACTTCAATACCGGGCACTTTCACCCCCTTCCAGTCCAGGCCAATTTTCAGCTTTTAGCGCTGATGCACTTTGAATGACAATTGCGCGGTCATGCAACGCTGCACCCATATGACATTATTATCAATTTTTTTTTTTTAACCAAATACAACTTTCTTTTGGTGATATTTAATCGCCTCTGGATATAATCTTTCTTCATAAATGTATGTCAAACTGTATTCTGCTACATTTCTTTGGTGAAAAAAAAAAAAAAAAACAAATCAGTGTATATATTTAGTCTGTAGGAAAGTTTATTAGTGTCCATCAGTCCACAAACTGATTTTTTCTTATTTTCTGTTAAGTTAGCAGATTTTTCTTCTTCTCTGATGTGAGCTGATGAGGCTGCACTGATGGACACTAATGAGGCTGCACTAATGGGCACTGATGGACACTGCTGAGGCTGTGCTGATGGACACTGATAGGGGGCATTGATGAGGCTGCACTCATGGAGACTGATGAGGCTGCTCTGATGGGCACCGATGAGGCTGCTCTGATGGGCACCAATGAGGCTGAACTGAGGGACACTGGTGAGGCTGCACTTATGGGCACTAATGGACACTGATGAGGTTGCACTAATAGCCAATGATGAGGCTGCACTGATGAGGTGACACTAATATACACTAATGAGGCTGCACTGATGGACACTGATGAGGCTGCTCTGATGGGCACTGATGAGGCTGCACTGATGGGGACTGATAAGGAGGCACTAATGAGCTTCACTGATGGGCACTGATGAGGAGGCACTGATGGGCACTTATCAGCTGCACTGATTGGCACTGATAAAGAATGTACTCAATGTGCCCTGTCAGCCTTGCTGGTTATTGGCTCTCCTTTCCTCACACAGAGACAGCGTGGGAAAAAATGACTGCTGATAACCGGCAAGTCTGTTTTACATGTGACCAGCTGTGATTGGACACAGCTGATCACATGATAAAGGGCCTCTGTTATTGGCCCTTTACCTCTCTGATCAGCTGTGTTTAAAGGACACAGTGGGCACAGAGAGCACTCGATGAGACGCGGTTCTGGGAGGACGTCCATGGACGCCCTCCCTAAACTGGTGAGCCGTACCGTAGCCATCTTTCGGCTATAGTGTGGGCAGGAGGGGGTTATGCAGTGTTTTATATTGATGAATGATGTTTGTGCTGACTGTGCCCCTGCTGGGTAGATTCACCTTCTGTATTTTTTCTGGTCACCATTGTCTCTGGGACTGAAAGTGATCAGAAAATACAAAATTCAGAGGAGGTAGAACCTTGTGGACACTTGTTTCTGTGACAACTTAGAGGACAATCCCCTCAATATGGAGAGGGTTCCTCTTACTTTTGTATCTGCAGTACATGAAATGAATGGAAATCTCCCCAAAAGAACATAGATTAAAAAAACAGGCAGAGATTTGAACCATTCCAAATTGGGAAAAACTTTTTGGCTTTAGCTATAGTTTCCACCCCAGTTTGGGTGTTTTAGTTGCTTGAAACCAAAATTGTGGGCAGTAGCTTGCTGTGCAACTGTTTAGTTCCAAGCAATAGACAGACCCATAAGAAGGGGCTACATGACTGGGGTAGGGAATAGTCTTAAAGAAAGAGTTACATTTTAGTGCAGAAGCAATAGAACTTACTTGATTGGTGAACAAGAGTCAGGTGGTGGGGAGGAGCCATAGGGATAGGATCTGTCAGGGGCTGCTGGGAGTTTATTCCTGAAGGTCCACAAGGGAAGAAAGATTTCCCACCTGGCCTTCCTCGTGATTGTCATGACAGCATGGTGGGTTAGGGGATCTTTTGGCGCTTTTCCACTGCATGGAACTGAACGGTTCGGCTCGCTTTTGTGCTTTTCCACTGCTGGTACCCCATGCTATGGTGTAGGAACGGTTTGGTACGGTACGGCGGCGCTTTTCCACTGCATGGAACCGAACGGTACGGCTCTCTAAAACAGTACCACCTCGATTTGTGGTTCCAAGAGGTACCATACCGGGACCATACCCCACAATCCTTTGCATGCAGTCACTACTAGCCACTGATTGGTTAGAGAATCGTTGTTATCCCACCCACTTAACTTTAGTACTACTTTAGTGGAAAAGCAAAC
This sequence comes from Pelophylax lessonae, assembly GCF_965119305.1. Classification (NCBI taxonomy): domain Eukaryota; kingdom Metazoa; phylum Chordata; class Amphibia; order Anura; family Ranidae; genus Pelophylax; species Pelophylax lessonae. Next base: position 13,357,513 of record NC_138769.1, on the reverse strand, counting down.
CATACCAAACCGTACCGAACCGTTCCAACACCGTACCATGTGGTACCAGCAGTGGAAAAGCAAACCGGGCCAAGTAGAGCCGTGCCAGTACTTGCAGTGGAAAAGTGCCAAAAGTTCTTGTGAAAGGGTAACAAGGTTACAGGTACAAAGCAAAGGGCTCATTGGTCCCTTGGTAAGTTGGAAATGGTCGATTCTGGAACTGTCTTCAGGCCAGTGGAGATCGGTGGATTTTACTCAAGCCGTTTTGGCTGATGGACACCAAAGAACCCTCCTAGTAAACCACAATCGTTATGATATATGTTGGTAGATTGTTTCTTGGTTATTCTTTTTTAAGCTGTTAATCATGTGGTGAAATAACGGGATGCTGTGGAACGTTTCCAAAAGTGCCTGCAGTTTGTTGTATGTATGAGAGCACTCTGATATTTTTATTGGACCCATCTCTTGGAAACCTATCCGATTCTACACTATAGATCAGCCTTTCTAAGCCAGGGTTCCTCCAGAGGTTGGTAGGGGTTCCTTGACGAATCACAAATATAATAATCAAAATAATGGGTTCAACGGAGTAAAGCAGCACCACATCCCTAGAAAATTCTAAACCAAAAACATTTAAGGAAGGATAAATGGGATTTTTAGTGGTGCTGCAACCTTCCTTACAGGACACACTCAACACAAGTTTATAAAAACAGTAATTTAATTATTGCATAGTGTTAAAAATACCTAGGGACTCTGTCAGTGGCGGCTGGTGAATAGAAATTTGGGGGGGGGGGGTGTTGGTTTTAGCCTTCTCCAGATGACGTCAGTTTGACGAAACCGGTCGAGAGCGTGACCACGTCATTTCCGTCTACTGAACCCGAGGCTTGGAACGCACATCCGGCGGTTGGCACACACGCTACTCCCAAGCGTGCACCGCGAGAGAGGAGGTTGCGGCTCCTATGCCAGACGGGCATACATTGGATTTTACTATTATGTGAGTACATGTCTTTTTCAATAATAAAGCTTTTAAAAAACAATATTACACTATCGGAGGCTCCTTCCCTTTTCTTCCACATACCCGGGTACTGCACTGGAGTTTAATATACTTATTGAGCTGACATCTGAATACCAACAAAGGAGAGAAATCGAGGTCTGGGGAGATCCTGATTGCCAGTGTGTGGGAGCGATCCCCTAAAAATTGACCCGCTGTTTACCCCTGTAGGGGTAAGGGAATCTGGTAAGCGCAGGACCCCAGGCTCAGGGGAACACTTTTCCTTCGGTCCACCCACTACACTTTGGGCTTAAAAAAAAGAGCACCTTAACCACCATATACGTACTATACTTATTTAGGACTCTTTCTGGATCTGAAATCACCGAGATTGCACATGTGTTTGGATTTATTTATTTGATAATTTATACGGACACCTTTTTACCTTTTATACTGCCATTTTTGCACAGCTATTTATAAGAAGGGATTTTTTTCACCCTTGCACTTTTGCACACATTTATTCATTGGCAGTTATATATATATATATATTAATTTCACTTATATTTATTAGGATTTTTATGATTATATCTATTGATTGTTATTTCATGGTTGCTAAGTTATTATTGGATATTATTTAATCGATATTTAATACTTATCACTTCACTCCTGATATTCACTATTGCACTTTTCTGCACATTGCACACATTGTATGTATTTGCTGATTTAATTTTAAAGGCTTTTACTTAATGTTTGGATTTTGCACATAGACCTACTCTGATTTTACACAGTTTTGCCATTTGGTATATGATTTTAGTATGTTATATACAGGTCTGAATATAAATTATATTGCATAGACTTTTATATAAAACCCTACTCAGGAGTGTAGCAACCACAAATTGCATTCCCTAAACACCCCACTAGGCAGCGCCAATCACTTCCTTTCTTCTTTCCATATATTTAAATGCTCCCCTTTTAGGGTTGCATTTTCTGAAGTGGGCAGCAGCCAGGTGTGGTGTCATCATTTTTTACTTATATACCCCCCATCCTAAGCGCGGAATCACATAAACCTTTTCTTGAACTGATGGAGACCCCACAAGGCGCAGCCTCGGAAAAGGATAGAAAGGATGTTGCAAGTGAACCCCGCAATCTCAGCAATTGCCCCGGAGGCAAAAAGTGAGGGGGGAAAAAATCCACACACCACTGCCAGTGAGCTTGTGTGTGACTTGTATTAGAGGATGTATCTAGACAGATGCACAGTTCAAGTCACCAGTTCTTCTTTGTCATACAAACAGTCCTATTTGTAAGGGGGTAAATATGTTCTCTAACCATGAGCCGCCATGATGAAGACCACCTAATCAGAAATACACCCATTCTTCCTCCAATTGGCTACCAGTGCAATGTAATAGTCTCTTGTCCCACCCACCTTAAATGTAAGAGGTCCTTGTCTGCTGATCATCAATGTAAAGGGGACCTTTTTCTACTGACCATTAATATAGAGGGCATAGTTATACCAACCACCGGTGGTAAAGGGCGAAGGGACTTTTCCTCTGATGACTAATGGGAAGGGACATGACATTGTTCACTGTGTGCTTTTCTTCTTCTTTCTCCTTTCTTCTTCATTCTTCTGCTTTCTTTTTCTTCTTCCTTCTCCTTCTTTCTTCTTCTCCCTCCTTCCTCTTCATCCTTCTTCTTTCTTTCTTCTCCTTTTTGTTCTTTTTGCTCTTCCTTTTCTAATTTTTCTTCTTCTTTCTCCTTCTTCTTTCTTCCTCAGCTTTCTTCTTCATCTTTCTTCTTTCTTTTTATTTTTTCTTCTTCCTTATGTGTCTTCTTCCTTCTTCTTTCTTATTTATTTTTCTTCTTCTTCTTTCTCCTTCTTCTTTCCTTTCCTTCGTTTTCCTTCTTGCTTTCTTTCTTCTTCATTTTGTTCTTTTTCCTCTTTTTTTTTTTTCTTTCTTTCTTCCTTCTTTTTCTTTCTTTCTTTCTTTCTTTCCTTCTTTCCTTCTTTCTTTCCTTCTTTCCTTCTTTCTTTCCTTCTTTCTTCTTCTTTCTTCTTCTTTTTCCTCTTTCTTTCTTTTTTTTTTCTTTTTTCTCTTTCTTCCTTTTTCTTTTTTTTCATCTTCTTCTTACTTTTTCCTCTTTATTCTTCTTCCTTATGTTTCTTCTTCTTCCTTTTTCCTCTTTATTCTTCTTCTTTCCCCTTCATCCTCCTCCTCCTTTCTTCTTTTTCTTCTTTCTTCTTCTTTTTGTTCTTTTTCCTCTTTCTTTCCTTTTTTTTCTTTTCTTCTTCCTTCTTCCTTCTTCCATCTTCTTTTTTTCTTCATCCTTTCTTTCTTTCTTTCTTTCTTTCTTTCTTTCTTTCTTTCTTTCTTTCTTTCTTTCTTTCTTTCTTTCTTTCTTTCTTTCTTTCTTTCTTTCTTTCTTTCCTTCCTTCTTTCCTTCTTTCCTTCTTTCTTTCCTTCTTTCCTTCTTTCTTTCCTTCTTTCCTTCTTTCTTCTTCTTTCTTCTTCTTTTTCCTCTTTCTTTCTTTTTTTTTCTTGGTTTTTTTTTTCTCTTTCTTCCTTTTTCTTTTTTTTCGTCTTCTTCTTACTTTTTCCTCTTTATTCTTCTTCCTTATGTTTCTTCTTCTTCCTTTTTCCTCTTTATTCTTCTTCTTTCCCCTTCATCCTCCTCCTCCTTTCTTCTTTTTCTTTTTCTTCTTTCTTCTTCTTTTTGTTCTTTTTCCTCTTTCTTTCCTTTTTTTTTCTTTTCTTCTTTCTTCTTCCATCTTCTTTTTTCTTCATCCTTTCTTTCTTTCTTTCTTTCTTTCTTTCTTTCTTTCTTTCTTTCTTTCTTTCTTTCTTTCTTTCTTTCTTTCTTTCTTTCTTTCTTTCTTTCTTTTCCTTCTTTCTTTCTTTCTTTTCCTTCTTTCTTTCTTTTCCTTCTTTTCCTTCTTTTTCCTCTTTTTTTTCTCCTTCTTTCTTCCTTCCTTTTTCTTTTTTTCTTCTTTGTCTTTCTTCATCTTTCTTCTTCTTTTTTTTTAAAAAAAATTTTCTTCTTCTTTTTCCTCTTTGTTCTTCTTCTTCCTTTTTCCCTCTTCCCTCCTCTTCCTTTTTCTCTTCCTTTTCCTTTTTCATCTTTTGTCTTCTTCTTTCCTCTTGTTTTTTTTTTTTCTTTCGTTCTTTCCATGATTAACTAGAGCATAAGATTATTAGAAATAGGTACACCAAATTTTGTATTCATTTTATTTTAGATTATATCTTCAACTTGCTGCTCAGTGGTCACCCCATAATATAATATTTTTTAGCAGGAGATCCATGAGACCTGAAAATTAATTCAAGGGTTCCTCTGTGTTATAAAGGTTGGGAAGGGCTGCTCCAGGTTATCTTTGTGTACCCCGCCACTGATATAGCAGTGATTCAGTACAGGAATATGCCGTGTCCTCTTCCACAGGAACGCGTCGCCCGGTCACAGTCTCTGTTTTATAGTAGTATTAAGTGGATTGGTTTTCTGCACTTGATATTTGTGAGGAGTAATTAATACATTCCGGGGTTAATTCCACCCATTGCAGAGGCACATTTTGAAGTGTATGTTACAGCACTTACCAAGTCCCACAAGTGTTGATCATTTTATACATCGTCTCTGGAAGTGGCAACAGGTTCTCTTCAACTGGACTCAGCAAAGTGGAGGATAAAACAGTAGCAGCAAATTATGGCCTCTCTATAAACAGACTGAGAGACCTAAAGGTCAAAATTACAAAGTAACAGATGGTGGGATTTGTCCAACAAAAATGGATAAAACTCCTTCACATTTTTTTATAGCTTTTTTATTTTTATTTTTTTTTGGGAAGTTGTAGCAATTTTAACATTTTTCTTTAATTCAAGTAGTTTTTCTTTAGTGAAAAAAATATAATTTATTTTAAAGCCCAACTGAACTTTCAGTTTAAATCAGCTAAATATATTTTATAAGGACTGACATAATGAATAAATATCAAATAGTGCTGTGCCAGAAAAAAAAACAGCAAACAGTGCTAGTAATTCAACAATAATCGCATCAAAAATTAGTCGCATCAAATATTAATAAATAATGTGAAGAAATAGTCCATAAAGTCCAAAAAAAGTGGGAGGTGCTAGCAATATTGATATTAATAATGTAAAGAAATTGTCCATAAAGTGCAAAAAAGTGGGAGGTGCTAGCAATATTAATATTCAATACTGTAAAGAAATAGTCCATAAAATGCAAAAAAGTGGGAGGTGCTTGCGATATTAATAATGTAAAGAAATAGTCCATAAAGTGCAAAAAAGTGGGAGGTGCTAGCAATATTAATATTAATCAATAATGTAAAGAAATAGCCCATAAAGTGCAAAAAAGTGGGAGGTGCTAGCAATATTAATATTAATCAATAATGTAAAGAAATAGTCCATAAAGTGCAAAAAAGTGGGAAGTGCTAGCGATATTAAAGAGGTTGTAAACCGATATTTTTTTTTTCTTTTCTTTACATCCTGAAAGATAAAGACATAATGAGCTAGTATGCATCGCATACTAGCTCATTATCAAATACTTACCTTAGAACGAGCCCTCGCCGCGCCGCTCTCTTACCTCTATGACGGGCGACATGTACAGTCGCCCGTCTTCCGGGATCGCGGCATCCGGCCATCTGATTGGCCGGAGCCGCGGTGACGTCACTCCCGCACACGCGCGCGGGAGCCGACGGTCACGGCACAGGGCTCTGAAGGAACAGCACGATCTGCCATTCCTTCAGAGCGCATGCGCCAGTGACGTCACTGGCTGCATCAAATGTAAATATCTCCTAAACGGTACATGTTTAGGAGATATTTACAGTACCTATAGGTAAGCCTTAACATAGGCTTACCTATAGGTACAACTTCCTGAGGAGGGTTTACTTCCTCTTTAATATTAATCAATAATGTAAAGAAATAGTCCATAAAGTGCAAAAAAGTGTGAGGTGCTAGCAATATTAATATTAATCAATAATGTAAAGAAATAGCCCATAAAGTGCAAAAAAGTGTGAGGTGCTAGCAATATTAATATTAATCAATAATGTAAAGAAATAGTCCATAAAGTGCAAAAAAGTGTGAGGTGCTAGCAATATTAATATTAATCAATAATGTAAAGAAATAGTCCATAAAGTGCAAAAAAGTGTGAGGTGCTAGCAATATTAATATTAATCAATAATGTAAAGAAATAGTCCATAAAGTGCAAAAAAGTGTGAGGTGCTAGCGATATTAATATTAATCAATAATGTAAAGAAATAGTCCATAAAGTGCAAAAAAGTGGGAGGTGCTAGCGATATTAATATTAATCAATAATGTAAATAAATAGTCCATAAAGTGCAAAAAAGTGGGAGATGCTAGCAATACTAATATTAATCAATAATGTAAAGAAATAGTCCATAAAGTGCAAAAAAGTGGGAGGTGCTAGCAATATTAATATTAATAATGTAAAGAAATAGTCCATAAAGTGCAAAATAGTGGGAGGTGCTAGCAATATTAATATTAATAATGTAAAGAAATAGTCCATAAAGTGCAAAAAAAGTGGGAGGTGCTAGCAATATTAATATTAATCAATAATGTAAAGAAATAGTCCATAAAGTGCAAAAAAGTGGGAGGCGCTAGCAATATTAATAATGTAAAGAAATAGTCCATAAAGTGCAAAAATAGTGGGAGGATCTAGCAATGTTAATAGTAATCAATAATGTAAAGAAATAGTCCATAAAGTGCAAAAAAGTGGGAGGTGCTAGCAATAAAAATATTATTCAATACCATGAAAAATATTACAATAATGTGCAAAAATAGTCAATAAAATCTCAGTGGGTGATACTTCAGTGCAAAAATCCATAAAGTGCAAAGTGCTTCTCCGCCACCCCTATGGATGAGCCTCTCCCCTTACTATCTGATCCCTGTTTCACCAGCAGATCAGATAAATCAGTTCCCCATGTAGGAGATATATCCAATCAGGACTGAGATGCCCCCCCTGCTGAGTCAGATCCAGAGCTCTTTAATCAGCAGGGAACATGCACTTTTCTAATAGGAGAGGTATAGATCTGACACAGCAGGGGGCGTATCAGCTTGCTGCAGAGAGACCACTGCTTCCCTGCAGCATGCAGTCACAGGGGTCACATGATTGGAAAGCTCCCAATCACAAGCAGCGATCGGGAGTTTTCCATTAGCTGTTGGTAACTGTGCCGGGAGAGGGTAGGGCCCTCGCTCTCAGCACAGCTGTGTTTGCACTGTGGTACACAAATATGCGACCGCTAAGTGCCAATGCCCATCCACCGAGAGGCATATTTTTGTGTGCCTTCGGCACCAAGAGGTTAATGAATTTTAGTGCACACAAACACGCTATAACTCCCAATTTTTTGGGGTAATATAAAAAAATGATGTTACACCGAGCTATTGGATACCAAACGTGCCATGCTTTGAAATTGCACATCCGTGCAAACAAATGTATGTTACATTTATCCATAGGCGACACTTTAAAGGCCTTTACAGATTTCCACTTTGAATCTACAGAGGAGGTCTGGTGATAGAATGATTGCTCCTGATCTGACGTTCGCAGTGATACCTCACATGTGTGGTGCAATCACCGATTACATATGCGGGATCAACTCGGGTGCTTTTGCCTTTGTGAGTGAGCAAGGGGGGTGGTGGCTTCGTATGGAGACGCTTACATTTTTTTTGTTGCTTATTTTATTTATTTATTTGGGAGTTTTTTTGTCTTGTTTTTTTATTTATATTTTTTTTTACGTTGTCTCTTTGTTTTTTTAACCAATTTTATTCAGGGCACTTTCATCCCCCTTCCTGCCCAGGCCAATTTTCAGCTTTGAATTACTGTCGCACTTTGAGTGCCAATTGCGCGGTCATGCTACACTGTACCCAAATTAAATTTTTATCATTTTTTTTTTTCAGAAAAATAAAGCTTTCTCTTGGTGGTTTTAATCACCGCTGGGGTTTTTATTTTTTACTTAAAAAAAAAAAAAAAAAAAAAGGACAGACAATTTTGAGTATTTTTGTCAGTAAATTTTGTAAATAAGTAATTTTTCTCTTGCACTGATAGGCTGCACTGATGAGGAGGCACAAATATGCCGCACTGATGAGCACTATTGGTGGCATTGATAGGCAGCACTGATGAGGAAGCACTAATATGCCGCACTAATGGGCACTGATAGGCGGCACTGATGGACAGCACTGATGGGCACTGGCAGACGACACTGATGGGCACTGATTGGCATCACTCATGGGCAATGATATAGGTCACTGTGGGCACTGATTGATGTCACTGATGGACATTGGGCACTGTTTTGTGTCACTGATGGGCATTGATTGGGCACTTTTTTTGTCATTGATGGGCATTGATTGGACACTGTTTTGTGTCACTGATGGGCATTGGGCACTTTTTTTTTGTTATTGATGGGTATTGATTGGACATTGTTTTGTGTCACTGATGGGCATTGATTGGGCACTTTTTTTGTCATTGGTGGGCATTGATTGGACACTGTTTTGTGTCACTGATGGGCATTGATTGGGCACTTTTTTTGTCATTGGTGGGCATTGATTGGACACTGTTTTGTGTCGCTGATGGGCATTGATTGGGCACTTTTTTTGTCATTGGTGGGCATTGATTGGACATTGTTTTGTGTCGCTGATGGGCATTGATTGGGCACTTTTTTTGTCATTGGTGGGCATTGATTGGACACTGTTTTGTGTCACTGATGGGCATTGATTGGGCACTTTTTTTGTCATTGGTGGGCATTGATTGGACACTGTTTTGTGTCACTGATGGGCATTGATTGGGCACTTTTTTGTCATTGGTGGGCATTGATTGGACACTGTTTTGTGTCACTGATGGGCATTGATTGGGCACTTTTTTTGACATTGGTGGGCATTGATTGGACATTGTTTTGTGTCACTGATGGGCATTGATTGGACACTGTTTGGGCACTATGTTGTACTTTACTGTATTTAGGGCACTGATGATCAATGCCCTGATTACTTTTCCTGGACTTCCCTTTAAGAAGGAGCCGCTGATCAGCTCTTCTCGCCATACACTCTGACAGTGTGAGGCGAGGAGAGCTGATAAATGGCACTTCCTCATTTACATGTGACCGGCTGTGATTGGACATAGGCGATCACATGGGAAAAGAGGTCCGTCATTGGCTCTTCACCGAGATCGGGGTCGCGCTGTATCCTAGGAACAGGGCGCAACCATGATCAATGGGCTGCGCGCCCCTGCGGGCACGCAAGAGCATCCGTTCGGGGCTGCCGTCATATGACGTCATTCCAGAACAGGGGGCCACGCCGCTCCGCCGTCATTTGGCGGTGGGCGGGCAGCAAGTGGTTAATCAACTTTGTCTTATTGAAAACCATCCCTTGTGATAGGATGGGTAAGGACAGGTACTCTTTACCAAGAGCATGTAGCCACACCCACCACCCAGCTCTCTCCACCCCTTAACCACTTCAGCTCCAGAAGGTTTATCCTCCTTCGTGACCAGGATATTTTTTGCTATTTAGCACTGCGCTACTTTAACTGGTAACTGTGCAGTCATGCAACTTTGTAGCCAAACAAAATTTATATAATTTTTTTTACACAAATAGAGCTTTCTTCTGGTGGTATTTGGTGGCCTCTGCATTTTATTTTTTTTTTTATTTTTTTTTTTTATATGAATGAAAAAAAAATGAAAATAAAAAAAAACTAAAAAAAATACATATTTTTTACTTTCTGCTATAAAACATATCTAATTTAAAAAACTAAATCAAATGCTTTTATAAAGTCAGCCCAAAATACGTTAAAGGGCATTTTGCCACACCCACCACCCAGCTCTTTCCGCCCCTTAACCACTTGTGCTCCAGAAGGTTTTTCCTCCTTCATGGCCAGGCCGTTTTTTTTGCTATTTAGCACTGTGCTACTTTAGCTGGTAATTGTGCAGTCCTGAAACATTGAAACAAAATTTAATGAAAAATTGAATAAATTGAACGAAATTTTAATATTATTTTTTTCACAAAAATAGAGCTTTCTGGTGGTATTTGATCACCACTGCGTTTTTTATTATATGAATGAAAAAAGACTAACAATAAAAAAAAAAAAAAATATATATATATATATATATATATATATATATATATATATTTTTCTTTTTTTTACTTTCTGCTATAAAACATATCTAATTAAAAAAAAAATCAAATTTATTCATAAATTCAGCCCAAAATACGTTAAATTGCATTTTGCCACACCCACCGCCCAGCTCTTTCCACCCCTTAACCACTTGTCCTCCGGTAGGTTTCTCTTCCTTTGTGACCAGGCCATTTTTTGCTATTTAGCACTGTGCTACTTTAAATGTTAATTGCGCGGTCATGCAACATTGTAGCCAAACTAAATTTATATAATTTATTTTACACAAATAGAGCTTTCTTCTGGTGGCATTTGGTCGCCACTACATTTTTTTATTGTATGAATGAAACAAGATTGAAAAAAAATAAATTTAAAAAATCCTTTTTTCTTTTACTTTCTGCTATAAAACATATCTAATTTAAAAAAAAAAATCAAATTTTATTCATAAATTCATCCCAAAATACGTTAAATAGCATTTTGCCACACCCACCACCCAGCTCTATTCAACACCTTAACCACTTGTGCTCCGTAAGGGTTTTCCTCCTTCATGACCAGGCCATTTTTTGCTATTCAGCACTGTGCTACTTTAACTGGTAATTGCGCGGTCATGCAACATTGTACCCAAACAAAATTTATACCATTTTTTTTTCACACAAATAGAGCTTTCTTCTGGTGGTATTTGGTCACCACTGTGTGGTTGTTGTTTTTTTTTTGTTTTTTTTTTAATTATAATTATTATTATGAATGAAAAAAAGACTGAAAATAAAAAAAACTAAAAAAAAAACTATATTTTTTATTTTCTGCTATAAAACATATCTAATAAAAAAAAAAAATCAAACTTCTTCATAAATTTAGGCCAGAATGTATTCTGCTACATGTCTTTGGTTAAAAAAAAATCCCAATAAGTGTATATTGATTGGTTTGTGTGCGCCTACAAACTTTGGGATATATATATACACTTGAATTTTTTTTTTTTTTTTTAGTAATGACGATGATCAGCAACTTATAATGGGACTGTGATAGTGTGGCGGACAATCTGACACTAACTGACACTGGGAGGGAACTGACTAACTGCCTCTGACATCCCCAGTGACACTAATACAGTGATCATTGATAATTCGGTACACTGTCACTGTACTAATGACACTGGCTGGGAAGGGGTTAACATCTAGAGGTAATCATTGGGGTTAATTCTGTGCCTGACTGTGTAATAGGCTGCTTTTTACTAAAGATCTCTTTGTTTCTTCTCCCTGCGTTGCAGGGGGGGAAAAAAACAAAGAGATGGTTCCCTCTGGGCTGTGATTGGACACAGCTGATCAGCAGGTCCCAGCCATGAATCAATGACCTGGACCTGCTGACCAAATCCCACTGTGTACAATCACAGTGGAAGTGGGTGGGGGCGGGGGGGGGCATGCACCCTGTACCCGGGAGAGGCCAGCGACATACAGGTACATTGCTGTGCCTGTACGGGCTGCCCGTCCGCAGTATAGTTGAGGTCGACGCGGTCCTGAAGTGGTTAAAGCCCCCCCTCCAGATATGTTATATATATATATAAAAATACAAGGTTGCTGACCTTTTGAATTGACCATCTAAGCAGCATTTTTCATGATCAGAGATGTTTAGCACAGACACGTTTGGCCATGCCAAGGCTGGACGGATCGCAGGATTCAGGGCGCCAAACGCACCTAAAAATTTCCAGCTTTCCTTTTCTTTTTTTTCCTTTTTTATTTTCCTTTTTTTTTTTTTTTAATGGCTCCACGAAACTTCCCCTCCTAGTTTCTATATCCTCCAATCCAGCTGTGGATTCTTCTTCATGTTTGTCCCAGTGCTATTGGCGTTACATTTACATTCCTGATCTCCTCAGTAGGAACACGAGGGATCATTTTGTCAAAGAAAAAACCCTTTTAGATTGCCAAATGTTTTATAATCAAAGCAATAAATAAAAAAATAATTAAAAAAACAGAACAAAGACGGCTGTGAGACAGCAGTGCTAACCAGTGTGCCACCAATTTATAATCGTTCTGTAGGCCAATACAAGTAAAAGTGGTGAGATAGATAGATAGATTAGATAGATAGATAGATTCGATAGATAGATTCGATAGATAGATAGATAGATAGATAGATAGATAGATAGATAGATTTGATCGATAGATAGATAGATAGATAGATAGATAGATAGATAGATAGATTTGATCGATAGATAGATAGATTTGATAGATAGATAGATAGATAGATAGATAGATAGATAGATAGATAGATAGATAGATAGATAGATAGATAGATAGATTTGATCAATAGATTCGATAGATAGATAGATAGATATATCTCGAAAGATAGATATATAGATAGATAGAGAGATAGCTATATATTTAGCACCACTTTTACTTGTATTGGACTACAGAATGATTGATTATAAAGTGTGTGTATATATGTGTGATATATATATATATATATACATACACACATTACATTATATATTATGTTACATTAAAAAGGGAGGGGGAGGTTATCAATTGGGAAACAGCCAGGAAGAGTCAAATCTCTCATAATACCAAAATTCTACATGACATTTCAGCTTAGAAAAGAAAAAAAAATGATGACTTAAAGCACAAATTATTTCAGTTGTTCTAAGGACTACAATTTTTTAAATTTTGTTTTCCAATTTTTTTTTTAATAGTTGACCACCTTGCTTCTAACTGTTTTATTTTTTTATTTTTTTTTGGGTTTTTTTTTTTCATTGATTTATAGCAAAAATAATATTTATGGCTTAAAATGCAAATTACTTCAATTGATTTAAGGACTACAATTTTTGTAAATTTTATTTTCACAATTTTCATTTATTTATTACATTTGCTCCATTAATCTATGCAGCAATCTATCTATATATATATATATATATTATACATTCACATCCGTCCCTGCCCTCAAGAAGCTTACAGTCTAAGGTCCCTAACTCTTGGTCATACATTATTTTTTTTTTTTAATAATAACTGTTAAACACCCCACTTCAAACTGTTTTTTTTCCCTTTGTTTTATTGTATAATAGCAAAAACAATATTTATGAGTTAAAATACAAATTATTTCAGTTGTTCTAAAGACTACAGTTTTTTTTTAATTTTATTTTACAAATAGTTTTTTAATAGTGACCACACTACTTTTAACTGTTTTTTTCCTTTGTTTTATTGTTTCATAGCAAAAACAATATTTAGGAGTTAAAATACAAATTATCTCAGTAGTTCTAAAGACTAAAATTTTTTTAAATTTTATTTTACAAATAGTTTTTTAATATTGACCAGCCTACTTCTAACTGATGTTTCCTTTGTTTTATTGTTTTCATAGTAAAAACAATATTTATGATTTAAAATACAAATTATTTCAGTTGTTCTAAAGACTACATTTTTTTTATTTTTTTTTCCAAATTGTTTTTTAAGATTGACCACTCTACTTCTGACTTTTTTTTTTTTATTATTTGTTTCATAGCAAAAACAATATGTATGACTTAAAATACAAATTACTTCAATTTGTTATGACTACAATTTTTGTTTTATTTATTTATTACAGGTTTCTTATATAGCTTATGTAGCTTTTTGTTTTTTTAATAAGTGTTGGCCACCCCACTTCTAACTGTTTTTTTTCCTTTGTTTTATTATTTCATAGCGAAAACAAGATTTATGACTTAAAATTCAAATTATTTCAGTTGTTCTAAAGATTACATGCATAGAATTGTATGAATCAGTTCTAGGGACAACTATTCCTGCTTTTACTGTTCTATGTTCTAAAGACTACAATTTTTTTAAATTGTATTTTCCAAATTGTTTTTCAATGTTGTTCAACCCTTGACCACCCCACTTCTTTTTGTTTTTTTTGTTTTTTTTTTTCCATTGTTTCATAGCAAAAACAATATTTATGACTTCAAATACAAATTCCTTCAATTGTTCTAAAGACTAAAAATGTTTTAATTTTATTTTCCCCCAATTTTTTGAAATGATCTATTACAGGTACTTGTAAAGCTTCATCATCTATGCAGCACTTTACATATATTTTGTACATTCACATCCACCTCCCCCCTTAAGGAGCTTACAATCTAAGGTCCCTAACTCCTATTCATACATTATTATTATTATTATTATTATTATTTTTTTTTTTTACTTACTGTTGATCACCCCACTTTGTTTTTTTCTTTGTTTTATTGTTTCATAGAAAAAACAATATTTATGACTTAAAAAACAAATTATTTCAGATGTTTTGAAAACTAGAATTGTTTAAATGTAATTTTCCAAATAGTTTTTTAATATTTTTTTTTAACTGTTGATGACCCCACTTCTAACTGATTTTTTTTTTTTCATTGTTTCATAGCAAACACAATATTTAAGACTTAAAATACATATTACTTTAGTTGTTCTAAGGACTACAATTTTTTATATTTTTATTTTACCCATTTTTTTCTATTTATTTATTACAGATAGCCCCATCAATTTGCACAGCGCTTTACATATATATTGTATAGATTGTATATTCACATCCACCTCTGCCCTCAAGAAGCTTACAATCTAAGGTCCCTAACTCCTATTCATACATTATTTTTTTTTTAATAACTGTTGACCACCCCACTTCCAACTGTTTTTTTTTCTTTGTTTTATTGTTTCATAGAAAAAAAAATATTTATGACTTATACAAATATATATATATATATATATATATATATATATATTATATATTATATATATATATATACTAACAAATGATTGCAGTTGTTCTAAAGACTACATTTTTTTTATTTTGTTTTTTAAATTGTTTTTAAATATTTTTTCAACCATTGACCACCCCACTTCCAACTGTGTGGTTTTTTTTTGGTTGTTTTTTTTTTTTTCATTATTTCATAGCAGGAACAAAATGTATGACTTAAAAATACCAATTCTCTTAGTTCAGAGCACTACCCTTTTTTTTTTATTTTTCAAAATGTTTCCAAAATAATAATTTAATAACTGTTGACCACCCCACTTTTAACTGTTTTGTTTCTTTTTCTGTTTAATTAAAACAGCGTACACATTTAGGAGAACATTTAAGTTAGCAGGAATTCTATAAATATACAATCTGCAAAGTTTTTTCTTTTTTTTTTTTTCTTTATCTAAATTAGACAAGCATGTCCATACATAAAAAAAAAAAATAAAGAATAAAAAAAAGTATTTATTTTAAACTTCCTATTACAGAAAAGTATATCTTTTGGTTTATGCTGCAGAAGTTTTATTTTTTTTTATACAAACATTTGAATAAACATTTCTTTGTGAGTTGCTTCAAAGTTAGCTTTTTTTTTTTTTTTTTCCTTGTGCCAACTCACAGTTTCACCTTTCACCAAGACTCGTGTGGCGGGGGTAAAGTTCTTTATGTTTATTGTTGAGTTTATGGCTTGGTCAGGAATAAATTACCCTGCAGGTGAAATTAACTCCTTTTTATTTAACCACAGTTTTCCAAAACTGTCGGATTAAAACGTCGCAGAAAAATGCTGGCTGTTAGTTCATAAAAAATAAATAGTAGTAAAAATCATTAGGTGTAAAATTGCGTGCAGATTTCATTTTTTTTTTTTTTTTTTCTAAATTTTAAATTCATGTTTACTTGCAACAGAGTTTTAAAAAAAAAAAGTATCACTTTGCAAACATTTACATTATTTAGTTTTATTAATCCTGTTATAGAATTATTCTTTAAACTTGCTGTCATGAATTTGTAAAGGCTGTATAATCTTTTTTTTATTTATTTATTTTTTTCCTGCAATGTCCTTTTTTTAAGTTTGCTTTCATTCATGTATGATTTATGACTCTTTTCTTCAGTGAGTAAAATGTAAGTAACTAAAATATTTAGTACATAAAATATATAGATGTCATTATACTTAGCGCTTGTTCACATCTGTGCTTTCTCAAGGAAGGGCATTCAAGCTCCTTCCCATGCTGAGAATAGAGGGGAGCGCACGTGATGCTGCGCTGGAGTGCATGGGGTGCACAGCAACTGTTGCTTGGGTCAGTATGGATGTGCATTACCTGCTGTGCAGTGATTGGTTCCCGTCTCACACCTCATCGCTGCGCCAAGAGACGCTCCGTTCTGAGCAGCAATTTCTTTTTTGCATTATATTTTAACTATTTCCTCACTTACTGTGGATTATTCCAGGATCAGAAAAAAAAAATTTACAATTTCTCTTTCATTGTTTTTTTTTTTTCTTACAATTTTTATTGATTTACAGATCTGTAACATTTACTGACTGCATCTCTCTACATAGTGCAAACATACAGGAGATCCCATCATGGAAATGTAAAATAACAACCCAATTCCTTCAGATACAAACATCAGTCCTGTCTATTA
>NC_138769.1:13018358-13340896 GCF_965119305.1 Pelophylax lessonae | reverse complement strand
CTCCTCTCCTCCCCCCTCGCTCTCTCTCTCCCCTCTCTCCACCACATCTCTCTCTACCTCTCTCTCTCCCACTCTCCCCTCCCCCTTCTCTCTCCCCTCTCTCTCTCCCCTCTCTCCCCTCCCCCTTCTTTCTCCCCCTCCCTCTCTCTTTCCCCCCCCTTTTCCCCCTCCCTCTCTCTTCCCCCCTTCTCCCCTCCCCTCTCTCTTCCCCCCCCTTCTCCCCCTCCCTCTCTCTTCCCCCCCTTCTCCCCCTCCCTCTCTCTTCCCCCTCTTCTCCTCCTCCCTCTCTCTCCCCCCTTCCTCTTTCCCTCCGCTCTCTCCCTCTTCTCTATCCCTTTTCTCTCTCCCTCTCTCTCTCTCTCTCTTTCTTACTTTTCTTCCTCTCCTACTCTACTCCTCTATCAGCACCTTATCTGTACTTTTTTCTTTCTTTTCTTCTTTCTCTCCCTTTCTCCTTTATCTTCTTTTTTTTTTCCTCTCCTCTTTCTTTCTCTCTTTTATTCCTCTTATCATCCTCTGTAGCTTCCTCTTATGGTCCTCTGTAGGTCACTTTTATGGTCCTCTGTAGGTCACTCCTTTGGTCCACTGTAGGTCCCTCTTCTGGTCCTCTGTAGGTCCGTCTTCTGGTCCTCTGTAGGTCCGTCTTATGGTCCTCTGTAGGTCCCTCTTATGGTCCTCTGTAGGTCCCTCTTATTGTCCTCTGTAGGTCCTTCTTATGGTCCTCTGTAGGTCCCTCTTTTGGTCCTCTGTAGGTCCCTCTTATGGTCCTCTGTAGGTCCCTCTTCTGGTCCTCTGTAGGTCCCTCTTCTGGTCCTCTGTAGGTCCCTCTTCTGGTCCTCTGTAGGTCCCTCTTGTCGGTGAGATGTGACATTTTCTGTAGAAGATGAATGTCCATTCTCTGTGATCTCTCTGGCAGAGATCCCATCGTCTCCTCGCTGTGATCATTCCTCGGTGAATCTCTGTGTGATTCTCTATGGATTGGAGGGAATTATCTTCTTTTCATCATCCTCTGATAGATGTGAGCGTGTGGAGGACATACATTGTCCCGCTCATGGCTTCTGTTCTCCATCGTTCAGGAATGTGCGTGTCGGGGATATGATAGGAATTATTTCTCCGTCACGCTGTTCCGGGATTATTACTGTTGTTAAAATTAATGGTAATCGTAATTTCTACGGCTTTGTTATCTCCCGGGGAGGCGCGCAGAGAAAGCTTTGCAGACTGTTGACTGACTTGTGCAGAGTGAAGAAGAACACATTTGTCTTCTATGAAGTAGAATTGTTTCATGGCAGATTAAATGATGTGGAAGTCACTTTCATTTTTACATGTATGATGTTGTCGCTGAGCAATGGGCAGTGGAAAATCAGCAAGCTCCAAGCTGTGACTCCAAAGCCGAAAGCTGCATTGAGTCAGGATCACTGTGCCTGGACACTGCAGATATTCTACATGGTCGCCCTACCCCCCAGGAGATTTAGTAATACATTGTCATTTTATTCGAGATACGTAGTAGAAACCTGTTATTTTATCTGATAGGGGAAATGCTGCAATTCTGAACACTCATTTCCTGGAGATGTGTTCCCTTCATTTATGATACAGGATTTCATTTTTATAACAATGTTTAATTTTCCTGTTCAAATTTTTGTATGAGTTTTCTGCAAGAAAATGTATTTCATGGTGACAACGCGTTTCAGCATTTCAGACTGGTCTTACCATTTACAGTGTCATAGCACAGGACTGCTTTGGAACTGGATACTGTTTTACCTCCAGACTATAGAGCTGTAGAAATATTTTTATTAATGTAATCATATTATTATTATTTATTACACTTGTCATTATTCCTATTATTATTAGTAGTAGAATCATTATTATTATTACCATTACATTATTTTTATTTTATTTGGTTTACTATAATTATTAATTATAATAATTTACCTCCTGAGCTGTTGGAGATTACTGGGACAGGAAGTATGGGGACATCTCCTCCAGGGGATACAGACAGCAATAAAAAAAAAAATAATAATTGGCAGAGGTTCAAACCCTTCTTTTCCACAAAAATTATTTTTCTACTTTAAGTGGTTCTAAAATCAAAACTGTTTTTTTTTTTTTATTATTATTTTAATGCATTTTCTGCATTACAGTGTCATAGCACAGGGCTGCTTTGGACTTGGATATTGTTTTGCCTCCAAAATTGACTATAGAGCTGCAGAAATATTATTATTATTATTATTATTATTATTATTATTATTATTATTATTATTATTACTACTACTACTACCATTATATTAATATTACTATGATGATGGTTATTATTATTGTCATTTTATTTTTTTATTAATATTATTATTACTGTGATTATTATTTTTATTGTTTTTATCATTATATTATTATTACTATGATTATTATTATAATTATTATTATTACTATGATTATTTTTATAATTATTATTATTCCTATGATTATTATTATTCTTATTATTATTATATTTTTTGTTATTACTATTCTCATTATATTTCTATGATGATGACTATTATTATTATTATTTGGTTTGCAATGAAAAAGGTAAGAATTTACCTCCTGAGCTGGTGGAGGTTACTGGGACAGGAAGTGAGGGGACATCTCCTCCAGGGGACACAGACCACAATAAAATAAATAAATACATTGTTAGAGGTTCAAACCCTTCTCTTCCCAAAAAAAAAAAAAAAAAAAAAAACAATTTCTACTTTAAGTGGTTCTAAAGTCCAAACTGATTTTTTGTTTTGACTTTAATGCATTTTCTGCATTACAGTGTCGTAGCATAGGACTGCTTTGGACCTAGATACTGTTTTACCTCCAAAATTGACTACAGAGCTGTAGAAATATTTGTATTATTATTATTATTATTATTATTATTATTATTATTACTACTACTAGAGCTGCACGATTCTGGCTAAAATGAGAATCACAATTTTTTTGCTTGGAATAAAGATTACGATTCTGTGTAATATCCTATTTTACATTATACAAAAATTGGGCTAACTTTACTTTTAGTTTTTTAAAAAAAAAAAAAGTGTATTTTTCCCCCAAAAACTGCGTTTGAAAGACTTCTGCGCATATACAGTGTGACATAAAGGATTGCAACAATCGCCATTTTATTCTCTAGGGTCTCTGCTAAAAAAAAAAATATATATATATATATATATCTATATATATATATATATATATCTATATATATATATATATATATATATATATATATATATATATAATGTTTGGGGGTTCCAAGTAATTTTCTAGCAAAACATACAGATTTTAACTTGTAAGCAACAAGTGTCAGAATAAGGCTTAGTCTTTAAGAGGTGAAACTGCCCTCACTTCCAGACGGAAGTTCAATACATTGTAAAATACATTGGAACCCTCACTAGGTTAGTAGGACTTGGCAATGTTAATTGGATCTTCGCCTAGACTAACCTTCAATGGCCAGCCTGAGACAGGTAGAGTAGAATAAGCAGAATAAGAAGGGTTGTGAAAGTTGGGGGGGGGGGGGCAGTAAGAATAGAGGGGGGTTGAAGGGATTAAAAGTGGATTTGGGGTGATGGAGCAGACGGAACCCTCACTAAGTTAGTAGAATTTGGCAACGTTGATAGGACCTTTGCATAGTCTAACCTTCTATGGCCAGCCTGAGACAGGTAGAGTAGAATAAGCAGAAGAAGGAGGGTTGAAAAGAGTGGGGCAGTAAGAAAAGAGGGGGGTTGAAGGGATTCAAATGTGGATTTGGGGTGATGGAGCAGACAGACCCCCCCTATGTTAGTGGAACTTGGAAATGTTAATAGGAGCTTCGCCTAGACTAACCTTCTATGGCCAGCCTGAGACAGGTAGAGTAGAATAAGCAGAAGGAGGGTTGAGAGGGGGGGGGGCAATAAGAAAAGAGGGGGGTTGAAGGGATTAGAAGTGGATTTGGGGTGATGGAGCAGACGGACCCCCCCCCAGGTTAGTAGGACTTATAAATGTTTATAGGACCTTCGCCTAGACTAACCTTCTATGGCCAGCCTGAGAAAGGTAGGGTAGAATAAGCAGAAGGAGGGTTGAGAAGGGGGGGGCAGTAAGAAAAGAGGGGAGTTGAAGGGATTAAAAGTGGATTTGGGGTGATGGAGCAGATGGACCTCTCACCAGGTTAGTAGGATTTGGCAATGGGGTCTGTAATGGGGGTGATGGGGAGTCCATAAAGGGCTGAAGATAGGTAGCGTGACATGGTGACACACACTATTTTTGTTGTGTTATGATTAGAGTCACAGCAATCTAGTGAGGGGGAGGGGGCCTCGGCTTCAGGGGGTTGTATCGGGATGATTCCTGCAGCTAGAGGCATCACCCTGGTACCCTTGTCTAGAGCTGACGGTCGGCTTTTCCAATACGGCTAAGCAGCTGCTCGGCTGTCATTACCAGAAGGAAGAGGAGACAACCCCCCCTCCTGCTGCCTTCCGTGGCTCACCCAGGTCTCCTGTCCCACCGGGAGACCCGAATGACCAGACAGCACGTCCGCTGGCTGGCCAAAGACCTGAACAAAGCCATATTCGTATTCGGCTCTGATGTAGAAACCTGGAAGCGATGTCATAACATCACTTCCGGGTACTGGAACCTTACAGGAGCCAGATTTATAAAAAATGACAGTATTCAAAACAGCCAAACTTGGAGTTTTGAATGCTTTTAAGTGCAAAGGAGGGATTTGAGGTCTTTTAGACCCCCGATCCCTCCATAAAAAGTACCTGTCCCTGCCTATTACTATCACAAGGGATGTTTACATTCCTTGTGACAGCAATAAACGTGATCAAAAAAATAAAAATGTAAAGGTACAGTGTAAAAATAAATAAGAAAAAAAAATTTAAAACGCTCTGTCTCTCCGTGCTTGCGCACAGAAGTGAACGCATGCGCAAGTTGCGCCCGAATATGTAAACGGTGTTCAAACCACACGTGAGGTATCGCCACGATCGTTCGAGTGAGAGCAATAATTCTAGCACAGGAACTCCTCTGTAACTCTAAGCAGGTAACCGTTAACATTTTTTAAAGCGTTGCCTATGGAGAGTTTTAAGTACCGAAGTTTGTCGCCATTCCGCAATTTTTAAGCATGACATGTTAGGTATCTATTTACTTGGCGTAATATCATCTTTCACATTAAACAATATATATGTTTTTTTTAATTAATTAAAGTGTATGTCCTCCAAAAAAATTGCATTTGAAAGACTGCTTCTCAAATACCGTGCGACATAAAATATTGCAACAATCGCCATTTTATTCTCCAGGGTCTCTGCTAAAAAAAAAATATATATATATAATATATATAATGTTTGGGGGTTTTCTAGCAAATAAATACTGATTTTAACTTGTAAGCAACTTATGTCAGAAAAATGCTTAGGCTCCAAGGAGATAATACATATCATATTCTTTTTGCAAGTTCCTGGCCTTGTGGGCTAATTTAATGGGTAGGATTTTCATGAATTCTGCTGTATTCTATATTTCTTCCCCCAAGACAGGACCAGACCATACATGGTCAAAACCAGACCCAGACTAAGACCCTATACTTGACCAAGACCAGACCAGGCCATAATTGACTAAAACCAATACCAGCCCAAGACCAGACCATACTTGACCAAAACCTGACCAAGACAAGAACATACTTCACCAGGTCCAGGCCATACTTGGCCAAGACCCAGACTAAGACCAGACCATGCTTGACCAAGACCAGACCATATGTTACCAAGATCCAGGCTAAGGCCAGACCATACTTAACCAAGACCAGACCATGCTTGACCAAGATCAGATCATACTTGACCAAGACCACTCCCAGACCAAGACGAGACCATGCTTGACCAAGACGAGACCATGCTTGACCAAGACGAGACCATGCTTGACCAAGACGAGACCATGCTTGACCAAGACGATACCATGCTTGACCAAGACGAGACCATGCTTGATCAAGACGAGACCATGCTTGACCAAGACGAGACCATGCTTGACCAAGACGAGACCATGCTTGACCAAGACGAGACCATGCTTGACCAAGACGAGACCATGTTTGACCAAGACGAGACCATGTTTGACCAAGACGAGACCATGCTTGACCAAGACGAGACCATGCTTGACCCAGACGAGACCATGCTTGACCCAGACCAGACCATGCTTTAACCCAGACCAGACCATGCTTTAACCCAGACCAGACCATGCTTTAACCCAGACCAGACCATGCTTTGACCCAGACCAGACCATGCTTTGACCCAGACCAGACCATACTTGACCCAGACCAAAACCAGACCAACAACAGACCATACTTCACCAAGGCCAGACTTGGCTTGACCAAGACCAGACCAGACCATGCTTTACAAAGCCCATACTCGAACAAGACCAATACCAGCCCAAGGTCAGGCCATACTTGACCAAAACCAGACCAAGACTAGACTATACTTGACCAAGACTAGACCAAGACCAAGACCATATTCAGACCAAGACCAGACCATACTTGACCAAGACCAATAGTGTTTAAAGTGAACTTGTCAAACCAATGTATCCTACAAACTGCCTGAAATAAATACGCTTGGTTTGATGTTTTAAATATATTGCAAAGTTTTTTTCTATATATTCTTCAGGACTTTTCATTGCTTACTTCTTGTAGACTGAACCAGACTGACCTTGCAGCCTATTAATTGGCACTATTTTGATATTTTGGGGGTGGGGGGAGGAATGCGGGCAAACAAGGCTATTGTCTAGTAAACAATTGTCAATGTACAAGGTAAAGGGGACCTCAAATTTGGCCCCCACGTCACCAAATAGCCACACATTAGGGTGTATTTAAAAAAAAAAAAAAGCATTTTTAACTTTGTAGAGGGAGCCCAGAGATCAGACTGTACATTGTAACTTTGTAGGGGGACGCCAGAGATCAGATTGTACATTGTAACTTTGTAGGAGGAGCCCAGAGATCAGACTGTAACATTGTAATCTCTGAGCTGGCATCTCTGCCAGGAAAATAGTAGGTTACCATGGATGATGCCTGAGTAAAGATGATGCCCTCCTTCTGGAGAAAACCCAGATGAAGGCATTGTCAGGGGGAGTCCTGTGATCTGTGAGAGATGATAAATACCTGATACATTTCTCAGCATGCATGAACTAAACAAAACAAAGTATATGTGAAGCTCGATCCTCTATAAGAATCAGATTACCATCGTGTTGTTTTGTGACAGCGGCCAATCTTTCCATGCAATAAATGAGAGCCCGCCGTGACCCCTCTGAGCGCGCAGAGATCCCCCGCCTGGGTACTTATTGCAATCTGTCACCATGCAGAGAATGGCGAGCCCAGGAGCGTCGTTCCATTCAGGAATTCCGCATCTGAGAACCCAGAACCGCCATCGGAGAAGGTGCAACCGAACACCAGCGTTCTCAGGGTGAAACCGAACACGTCTTCAGGCAGCGCCGAGATACCACACCGTGTCCACTTCATATTTATTAATGCCTGAATTCTATACCATCTCATTAACCCCTTCCCTGACATCGGCAGGATATCACGGGGGGGGGGGGGGGGGCGTCGCCCTGGATCGCATTCGAGAGCGCTCAGCGCTTTGCCGCGGGCCGTCCAGAATTCCTGGACGTTCTACAGATATTATTTCTTGTGAAAACAAAATTAGGCTAACAGGCATTCCTAATCTCCCGACATGAAGAGCTGACACTCCACTTCCTGCGCCGAGTGTAAGGCGGACCTTTATTTTCCTTAAAGGGGTCTCGTCACGTCAATGAGATCTGACCGTTAATAATCGCACTTCACCGCACTTCTCATTTCTTTTTGTTACTTGTTATTTGTGAAGTCTCGCTCGCTCACCAATCAAACGTTTCTCTTCACTGTGTGGTTTTCAATCGTTATCTTTATTATTTAAAGACTAGAAAATGCAAACGCTAATTTATTTGAACTTCTCCGCACCTGTGCTCAACGCAAGATATTATTATTATTATATAGGATTTATATAGCGCCGACAGTTTACGCAGCGCTTTACAACTTGAGGGTAGACAGTAAAAATACAATACACTTTAATACAGGAGGAATGAGAGGGCCCTGCTCCTTAGAGCTTACAATCTAAGAGGGAGGGCCAAGAGATATAAGAGGTAATAACTGTGGGGGATGGGCTGATGGAGAAAATAAAAGTACAGTTGTTAGGTGGTTGCCAGATAGGTTTCTCTGAAGAGATGTGTTTTCAGGGATCGTCTGAAAGGGGACAAAGTAGGAGATAGTCGGACAGATGGAGGTAGAGCATTCCAGAGGACGGGAGAGGCTCGGGAGAAGTCCTGGAGGCGAGCAAGGGAAGAGGTGACAAGGGAGCTAGAGAGCAGGAGGTCCTGGGAGGAACGAAGGGAACGAGTTGGTTGATATTTTGAGACCACATTAGTGATGTAGCTGGGTACCAAGTTATGGATGGCTTTGTAAGTTATGGTTAGTAACTTGAATTTGATTCTTAGGTTGAGTGGCAGCCAATGGAGGGATTGGCATAGAGGGGTAGCAGACACATAGCGGTTTGCAAGGTGGATGAGCCTGGCAGCAGCGTTCATGATGGACTGAAGGGGGGATAGCCAGAAGATATCAGACATTTCTGTGAGTTTGCTCCGCGGTCTGTGAGTCCATGTTTGTCCCCATGATAGGCTAAGAGCAGTGTTGGGGTAGTTACTCAAAAAATGTAACTAGTTACTAGTTACTTCTATAAATTGTAATGAGATTACTTTACTAGTTACTGCATTTGAAAAGTAACTTCACTACTTATTACTTTACTTTCCTCTTTCTTAATTGACCGTGTAGAAGAAGATACATGACACTCTTTCTGCATAGAGTTTATTGTATAAACACAGGCTTTGGGAAACATGAGAACAAAACCTGAAAAAACAGAATAAAACATAAAGTGCAACAAAAAGTCATAAACTTCATCCCTCTCTATTCTTCGAAATAACGATTGTATAGCACGGCTTGGGTAACGCAGGAAAGCGCGTTCCTATAGTCTAGTAAAGTAGTGTAGTTACTTCCTTTAGCCTAGTAAAGTAGTGTAGTTACCAATATTAGTATTGTAACTAGTTACTTTACTTAGTTACCAAAAAAAGTAATTTAGTTACTGTAATTAGTTACTTTGTAACTAGTTACCCCCAACACTGGCTAAGAGGAAGTTACATAGTTACATATAGATACAGTATATAGACATACAGTATCTCACACTAGTGAGTACACCCTTCACATTTTTGTAACCTCAACGGTTTTGTTAAACCGCTGTATGGTCTTGGCCACCGCGCTGCAGCTCAGTTTCAGGGTCTTGGCAATCTTCTTATAGCCTAGGCCAGTGATGGCGAACCTTGGCTCCCCAAGTGTTTTGGAACTACATTTCCCTTGATGCTCATGCACTCTGCATTGTAGTTGAGCATAATGGAAGATGTAGTTTGGGGTGCCAAGGTTTGCCATCACTGGCCTAGGCCATCTTTATGTAGAGCAACAATTCTTTTTTTCAGATCCTCAGAGAGTTCTTTGCCATGAGGGGCCATGTTGAACTTCCAGTGACCAGTATGAGAGAGTGAGAGCGATAACACCAAATTTACCACACCTGCTCCCCATTCACACCTGAGACCTTGTAACACTAACGAGTCACATGACACTGGGAGGGAATATGGCTGATTGGGCCCAATTTTTAATTTTGGTTTTCGCAAAAGTTATCGCAGCTACTAACTACGGGAAAGATTTTTGTCATTTTTATTGTTTATTTTTTTTTTACTAGTAATGGCGGCGATTTGCGATTTTTTTTTTTTTTGTGGGACTGTGACATTGCGGCGGACAGCTCGGACCCCTAACTGACTTTTTGACACTTTTGGGGGTACCAGTGACATTACTACAGTGATCAGTGCTAAAAATATGCACTGTTACTGTAATAATGACACTGGCAGGGAAGGGGTTAACTTTATTGGTGATCAAGGGGTTAAATGCATGCCTGGTGCTTACTGACGTGTGTGGGGGGAGGGGGTTGTGTGACACAGACACAGATCGCAGGTTCAGCTATGCTGAATCCTGTGATCTGTCCTTGTCTGTCACATAGGAGATCCGCCAGCTTTGTTTACACAAGCGGGCGAATCTCCACACTCAATCCCTGACGATCGGGGAAGAGCAGCGGTGATCACCGCCTCTCCTCCCCTGGCCCGACTCCCACTGTGTCTGAATACAGCGGGAGCGAGCCTCTGGCGGCGCGTGCGGCCCCTGAGAGAGGGGAGAGTCTGGTGACGTAGGTCTACGTCACCAGACGATAACGAGCCACTTTGCCGCAGTACCAGCTCAGTGAGTGGTCGGCAAGTGGTTAAAGGGAGTGCTCCTAATCTCAGCTTGTTACCTGTATAAAAGACACCTTGCCATAGAAGCAATCAATCAATCAGATTCCAATCTCTCCACCATGGCCAAGACCAAAGAGCGGTCCATGGATGTCAGGGACAAGACTGTATACCTACACAAGGCTGGAATGGGCTACAAGACCATCGCCAAGCAGCTTGGTGAGAAGGTGATAACAGTTGGTGCGATTTATTTGCAAATGGAAGAAACCCAAAATAACTGTCAATCTCCCTCAGTCTGGGGCTCCATGCAAGATCTCACCTCATGGAGTTTCAATGATCAGGAGAACGGTGAGGAATCAGCCCAGAACTACACGGGAGAATCTAGTCAATGATCTCAAGGCAGCTGGGACCATAGTCACCAAGAAAACAATCAGTAACACT
Organism: Pelophylax lessonae; assembly: GCF_965119305.1. Classification (NCBI taxonomy): domain Eukaryota; kingdom Metazoa; phylum Chordata; class Amphibia; order Anura; family Ranidae; genus Pelophylax; species Pelophylax lessonae. Next base: position 13,330,156 of record NC_138769.1, on the reverse strand, counting down.
CTACGCTGTGAAGGACTGAAATCCTGCAGAGCCCGCAAGGTCCCCCTGCTCAGGAAAGCACATGTACAGCCCGTCTGAAGTTCGCTAATGAACATCTGAATGATTCAGAGGAGAACTGGGTGAAAGTGTTGTGTGCAGATGAGACCAAAATCGAGCTCTTTGGCATCAACTCAACTCATTGTGTTTGGAGGAGGAGGAATGCTGCCTATGACCCCAAGATCACCATCCCCACCGTCAAACATGGAGGTGGTAACATTATGCTTTGGCTGTGTTTTTCTGCTAAGGAGACAGGACAACTCCACCGCATCAAAGGGGCGATGGACGGCGCCATGTACTGTCAAAATCTTGGATGAGAACCTCCATCCCTCAGCCAGGGCATTGAAGAAGGGTCATGGATGGGTCTTCCAGCATGACAATGACCCAAAACACATGGCCAAGGCAGCAAAGGAGTGGCCTCAAGAAGAAGGACATTAAGATCCTGGAGTGGCCTAGCCGGTCTCCAGACCATAATCCCATAGAAAATATGTGGAGGGAGCTGAAAGTTTGAGTTACCAAACATCAGCCTCAAAACCTTAATGACTTGGAGAGGATCTGCAAAGAGAAGTGGGACAAAATCCCTCCTGAGATGTGTGCAACCCTGGTGGCCAACTACAAGAAACGTCTGACCTCTGTGATTGCCAACAAGGGTTTCTCCACCAACTACTAAGTCATGTTTTGTCAAGGGGTCAAATATTTTTTTCACTTTGATATCAGAAATAATCACTGTTGATTCTGCCATGACGGTCCTTATTCAGGCACTTCCTGTTAAAGGGTGACAACCTTTTTCAGTTTCTTAATTGTGCTCCTGTGTTGTCACCCCAGCTCACAACTCTATGAGCGGCCATGTCACTGCGCATTACACAAATATTGCTGCTTGAATGCACAATGTGAAGCTGCGTGTGACCGATCCCCGCCACACGTGTGACCGATCCCCGCCACACGTGTGACCGATCCCCGCCACACGTGTGACCGATCCCTACCACACACGTGACTGATCCCTACCACCCATGTTACTAATAGATGACAGACAGCAAAATAAACTGGACAGATGGTACAATTCTTCTCAACCAGAATCACCATCTACTTCCTGGCCTGAGATGCTGGCTCAGAGATGACACAATCAGCAGATCCATATCTGGAATAACTACAGTAACCCAAATTTTAGGGAACTACAAGACCCAGCAGATCCATATCTGGCATTTCTAAAGTAACCAAAATTTGGGGGAACTACAAGACCCAGCAGATTCTTATCCAGAATAACCACAGCAACCAAAATTTAGGGAACTACAAGATCCAGCAGATCCATATCTAGAAAACCTTCAGTAACCCAAATTTTAGGGCACTACAAGACCCAGAAGACCCCTATCTGCAATACCTACAGTAACTAAAATCTGGGGAACTACATGACCCAGCAGATCCATATCTAGAATAACTACAGTAACCAGAATTTGGGGAAACTACAAGACCCAGCAGATTCTAATCCAGAATAACCACAATAACCAACATTTAGGGAACTACAAGATCCTGCAGATCCATATTTGGAATAACTACAGTAACTAAAATCTGGGAGACTACAAGACCCAACAGATCTATATTTGGAATAACTACACAAACACAAATTTTAAGGAACTACAAGACCCAGCAGATCCATATTTGGAAAGGCTACAGCAACCAGAATTTGGAGGAACTACCTGTATAAGACAAAGCAGATCCATATCTGGAATAGCTACAGTGACTAAAATCTCAGAAACTACAAGACCTAGCAGATCCATACTCAGAATAACTACAGTAACTGAGATTTGGGGGAACTACAAGACCCAGCAGATATTTGTCCAGAATTACCGCAGTAACCACAACTTAGAGAACTACAAGTCCAAGGAGATCCATATCTGGAATACCTACAGTAACTATAATTTAGGGAACTACAAGACACAGCAGATCCATACTCAGAATAACTACAGTAACTCAGATTAAGAGAAACTACAAGATCCAGCAGATCCATACCTGGAATAACTACAGCAACACGAATTTGGGGGAACTACAAGACCCAGGCCAGCAGATCCATCCCTGGAATAACTACAGCAGCAAGAATTTGGGGGAACTACAAGACCCATCAGATCCATATCTGGAATATCTTCAGTAACCCGCATGTTTTGTTCTGCTGATTCCCCATCACCCCGCACAGGGACCTGCAGAGCCTATCTTGTCCGAATGATTTGTAATCAATCTGCTTCCTATAAGACTGGAATGAGGAGCGGAGACCACAGACCGAACCGGGTACAGTGTTTATCGGAGGCCCCGACCAGGGGATAGGGGTCTAGGACCGGGATGATGGGGTGGGGGACGCACACATTTGTAGAGGAATTCTAAGAACAGATTATCAATCAGATGAAATCAGAAGGAGAAAAGGAGACCCTGCACATGGAATTATCTCTGATTGGTGGTCGGATTAATTTCTTATAGGCGGTTGGAATTATCTGTCTTCGGTTGCTGAAAGATGGTTGACTAGAAGGTAAGAATGATAAGCTAAAATCTCATTTTCCTCTATAAAAGTCTAATTTCTGCTCAACTAATTCACCTCAATACATAGGAATAATAGCGGTTCCAATATCAACTCCAGTAAAGAACTAGATCCCTGTACATGAAAATAACTGTCATTGGCTCACAGAAGGTTATCTTGTCCATGTGACTGATCTACAAATCTCAGTCATCTGCTGAAAATAACCGTCACTTTCTGAAAATAAGTCTTATCCCGGTGTGCTGTGACTACGTAGAGAGCCTACAATATCACATATAAAACCCTTCCTAAATAAATCAGTCATGTATGGTCTAACCTCCATGTGTCCATTCTCCGTGTGTCCATTCTCCATGTGTCCGCTATCCGTGTGTCCGCTCTCCGTGTGTCCAATCTCCATGTGTCCGCTCTCCGTGCGTCCAATCTCCATGTGTCCGTTCTCCGTGTGTCCGTTCTCCGTGTGTCCGTTCTCCGTGTGTCCGTCCTCCGTGTGTCCGTCCTCCGTGTGTCCGTCCTCCGTGTGTCCGTCCTCCGTGTGTCCGTCCTCCGTGTGTCCGTCCTCCGTGTGTCCGTCCTTCGTGTGTCCGTTCTCCGTGTGTCTGTTCTCCGTGTGTCCGTTCTCCGTGTGTCCGTTCTCCGTGTGTCCGTTCTCCGTGTGTCCGTTCTCCGTGTGTCCGTTCTCCGTGTGTCCGTTCTCCAATCTCCATGTGTCCGTTCTCCATGTGTCCGTTCTCCATGTGTCCGTTCTCCATGTGTCCGTTCTCCATGTGTCCGTTCTCCATGTGCCTGTTCTCCATGTGCCCGTTCTCCGTTCTCCAATCTCCATGTGTCCGTTCTCCGTGTGTCCATTCTCCATGTGTCCAATCTCCATGTGCCCGTTCTCCATATGCCTGTTCTCCATGTGTCCGTTCTCCATGTGCCCTTTCTCCATGTGTCCATTCTCCAGCTTGTATTTTGATTGGTTTGCGCAAAAGTTATCGCGTCTACAAACTAGGGGAAAGATTTATGTCATTGTTATTGTTTTTTTTTATTTTTTACTAGTAATGGCGGTGATCTGCGTTTTTTTGCGAGACTGTGACATTGCGGCGGACAGATCGAACCCCTAACTGACATTTTTGACACTTTTGGGGGGACCAGTGACATTACTACAGTAATCAGTGCTAAAAAATATGCACTGTTACTGTAATAATGACACTGGCAGGGAAGGGGTTAACACTGTGGGTGATCAAGGGGTTAAATGTGTACCTAGGGGCGTGTTTCTAAGTGTGGGGGGCGTGGCTTGTGAAATGATCATAGAGACATGTGTTCCTATATAGAAGGATCACAGGAGCTCTGTGATCATTCCAGGAAGAAGAACGGTCAGCTGTGTTTACAACATCCAACTATCTTTCTCAGCGTGGAGCGATCGCGGGAGTCAGGCGACAATGGGAGCCGCCTGCCACGTGCATCGGAGTCCCCGCTGCCGAGTTTTGGCGGGAGCGCGGCGGCGGCGACGGCGACGGCAGCATGCGCTCACCACCTAGCTGCAAGCGCGCACCCGAAGTATCCCTACGTCGGTTTGCGCAGGAGCGGCTGCCTGCTGCAGTGTAACTGCAGCAGGCGGTTGTAAAGCGGTTAAAGGGCCCCGGGCAATGCAGTGCTCTGGGGCCCCGCCTACACAATCACCCACGAGAATAAAAATGCAAATTATCGATAAGGCGATATTTATTGGTACAGCAGTGCCAGGCTAATGACCGCTTTCCAAGTTGGGGGGCTGGGTCCGGTGAACACACACACGGACGGGAGTCAGACTCGACTGTCCTGTGTGCGCCTGTTCCCATGGAGGTGGACAGGCATTCCTGCAGTTGTGGGCTCCCCCTCCACGGCCCAAGTGGCCTGACAGCAGCGCAGACGCCCCTTACGACGTCAACCCTATGACGAAACGCGCTGGGCGGTACCAGACGCGACGTCGCCAAGTTGGGTGGCTGGGTACGGTGAACACACACACGGACGGGAGTCAGACTCGACTGTCCTGTGTGCGCCTGTTCCCGTGGAGGCAGACAGGTATTCCTGCAGTTGTGGGCTCCCCCTCCATGGCCCAAGTGGCCCGACAGCAGCGTCTATGACGAAACGCTTTGGGCCGTACCAGATGTGACGTCACCACGCCCGCTAAGCCGTTTTTTTTACCTGCGAACGCTGCAGCTCTTGTAATGATCAGTGCTTTGGAGATATCGACATGCTTGACTGTCTTCTTATCTATGTGAGCGCACCTTTTTAATAAATAGGATTGAATTTTAACCGGTATTACGCTATGTGTCTCCTTTCTTTATCCATGTGGCCCCTATGCACCTCTATGTGAATGTATCCCAATAGTGGCATCTGAGGATCGGCACCTCGTGGCTTTTAACCCCTTCTATAAGCGCTATTGGCTTCTCCATTAAGTTGGGTGGCCATTATGATCTGGTAAGCTGCCAATTGGTTTGTTTTAACCCACTGATGACTTCTTCCTGTTTGCTGTGAGAGGAGTACGTATTTCGTCTGCATGCTGGGACTTGTGGTTCTCTATATTCAACACAAGTTTTTTTTTTCATCATTGGCTTTATTTCTCTTTTTCCTTTATTCATGGACTTTCATATGGACCTTTACACATTGTTCTTATTCACATTGTTTTATTTTAATGTATGCACATTCATTATGGCAAAATTTTCATGATATAATACCATTAGCGCCACATATTTCTTTATATAGAGTATATACCGGTATATAATGAGCAGCGCAGGGCAGACAGGCGCATGCGCACAGGAATTGGGACTAATGCTTGGCTGGGGCTGGGTCGCTGGGCAGGTGGGGCAACTGCCCATTCGGTAAGATGGCCCTGTTGTGCCGCCTCTCCTTGCCCCTCACCCTACGGGTCCTTTCACACGTGCTTTCCGCACAGCGGACTCCGTTTTGCTCAGCGGGAATCGATCCGCCAATCCCCGCTGAGCAGGCGGATGACGGGTCCGTCACTGTGCTGACACAGATCTGTCAGAGCCCCATTCTTCTCTATTCTCTATGTCCGTTTTCATCCGATCTGATCCTCCAGTTGGATGGAAAATAGGGTTTCCATCCGTCTGGATTTCACGGTAAGGATCAGGTCGGATCGGAGCGGGTGCCAGAGGACATGTCACCGCTGACATCCACCGCTCCATAGGGGCAGGGCCGTCATTAACACAGGGCAAAAGGGGCAGCTGCCCTGGGCCCAGTCATTGTTGTGGGGCCCAAAGCAGCTGCCCCTTGAGCCTGCACTGCCTGCAAATAGGTAGTAAGTGGATTTTGGAGGGCCCAAGAAAATATTTGCTAAAGGTCCAATCAATATTAAAGACTGCCTTGCAGAGGGGTGCATGGAGCGTCCGATCAGGTCCCCCTGAATAACTGACAGACCCAATCGGAAAGCCCGTCTGAAAGGGGCCAAAGGGTGTATTTCCGATCTGCCTGCAGTTTCCTCTGCTGCCGCAGGGTGTTTTTTTTTTTTTTTGCCTGCGATCTATTTCCGGAGACGCTATTTACAGACAGGTGTCCTTCTCTTATTTGTTTATCTTTGCATTGTATTTCATGGCCTCCCCTCCGGTGGGAGCGTGTCGCGCAGCCTGAGAGGCGTGCCAGCGGGCGCTGCGATTCCTCCAGCCCGTTCCAGGCGGTTATGAGCTTTGGCAGCCGTGCTGGAAAATACTTGTTAGCAGAAAGCGGATTCTCGCCATGCCTCGGCTTTGTGCTGTAAGAATAGCTGCATTTTACATTTTTTACCACCCCCCCCCCCCCCTCCTCCTCCGCCTGCCCCAGAGAGCGAGACGCAGGGAGTGATTAAAAGCTGTCACCTCGTGAATTCAGGACGCCTTTCCATGTGCTATATAAATACAAATTCCATCCTGGATTCCCGGGAAATGTCGCCCGCCACATTCTCTGCGCTTATTCCCAGCGCCCGGCTTGTGTTTCAGGCTTCAAGGGGATGTCTCGTCTTTTGTGAAGTTTGTTAGATACGTATGAATGGAGATCATCCTATGGCTGGGCGTTGGGTCCCATTTACTTGATGTGCGTTGCATTAGAGCTGCACAATGAAAAATAATGGTCCGCCAACGCAACACATCGCTGAACTTGTAATGGTCTAACCCATGGATCCTCAAACTACGGCCCTCCAGCTGTTGTGGAACTACACGTCCCATGAGGCATTGTAAAACTCTGACATTCACAGACTTGGCTAGGCATGATGGGAATTGTTGTTCCTGAACAACTGGAGGGCCATAGTTTGAAGACCCCTGGTCTAACCCCTAATCCATTAATGTAACGCACATACCTTGCAGCACACAGCAACATACACTATAATGCCAAAAGTATTGGGACGCCTGCCCCTTTACACGCACATGAACTTTAATGGCATCCCAGTCTTGGTCCGTAGGGTTCAATATTGAGTTGGCCCACCCTTTGCAGCTATAACAGCTTCAACTCTTCTGGGAAAGCTGTCCACAAGGTTTAGGAGTGTCTATGGGAATGTTTGACCATTCTTCCAGAAGCGCATTTGTGAGGTCAGGCACTGATGTTGGATGAGGAGGCCTGGCTCGCAGTCTCCGCTCTAATTCATTCCAAAGGTGTTCTATTGGGTTGAGGTCAGGACTCTGTGCAGGCCAGTCAAGTTCCTCCACCCCAAACTTCCTCATCCATGTCTTTATGGACCTTGCTTTGTGCACTGGTCCACATCATTTGGTGGGGAGGGGATTATGGTGTGGGGTTGTTTTTCAGGGGTTGGGGTGGCCCCTTAGTTCCAGTGAAGGGAACTCTTAAGGCATCAGCATACCAAGATATTTTGGACAATTTCATGCTCCCAACTTTGTGCGAACAGTTTGGAGATGGTCCTTTCCTGTACCAACATGACTGCGCACCAGTGCACAAAGCAAGGTCCATAAAGACATGGATGAGTGAGTTTGGGGTGGAGGAACTGGACTGGCCTGCACAGAGTCCTGACCTCAACCTGATAGAACACCTTTGGGATGAATTAGAGCGGAGACTGCAAGCCAGGCCTTCTCATCCAATATCAGTGCCTGGCCTCACAAATGTGACTCTGGAAGAATGGTGAAACATTCCCATAGACACACTCCTAAACCTTGTGGACGGCCTTCCCAGAAGAGTTGAAGCTGTTATAGCTGCAAAGGGTGGGCCAACTCAATATTGAACCCTACGGACTAAGACTGGGATGCCATTAAAGTTCATGTGTGTGTGAAGGCAGGCGTCCCAATACTTTTGGTAATATAGTTTAACCACTTACCGACCGCTCACTGAGCTGGTACTGCGGCAATGTGGCTCGTCATCGTCCAGCGAAGTAGACCTACGTCGCTGGACTCCTCCCCATCTCGGCGGCGCGCGCCTCGCTCCCGCTGTATTCAGACACAGTGGGAGTCGGGCCAGGGGAGGAGCGCCGGTGATCACTGCCGCTCTTCCCCGATCGTCGGGGATCGAGTGAGGAAATCCGCCCGCTTTGTTTACACTCCTATGTGACAGGCAGGGACAGATTACAGGATTCAGCATAGCTGAACCTGCAATCTGTGCCTGTGTCACTCAGTCCCCTCCCCCTACACATGTCAGTAAGCACCAGGCATACATTTAACCCCTTGATCACCAATAAAGTTAACCCCTTCCCCGCCAGTGCCATTATTACAGTAACAGTGCATATGTATAGCACTGATTACTGTAGTAATGTCACTGGTACCCCCAAAAGTGTCAAAAATGTCAGTCAGGGGTCCGATCTGTCCGCCGCAATGTCGCAGTCCCGCAAAAAAAATTGCAGATTGCCGCCATTACTAGTTAAAAAAAAAAACAATAAAAATTACATACATCTTTCCCGTAGTTAGTAGCTGAGATAACTTTTGCACAAACCAATCAAAATACACTTATTGCGATTTTTTTTTTTTCCCAAACATATGTAGCAGAAAACAAATTGGCCTAAAATGTTAAAAAATTTTGATTTTTACATTTTTTTGCGGGGGAATTTCATATAAAAAAATTGTGAAAAATATTGTAATTTTTTCAGAATTGTCGCTCTTTTTTTGTTTATAGCGCAAAAAGTAAAAATCGCACAGGTGATCAAATACCACCAAAAGAAAGTTCTGTTAGTGGGGAAAAAAGGACATAAATTGAATTTGGGTACAGCATCGCACAACCGCGCAATTGTCCGTTAAAGTAACGCAGTGCCGAATCGCAAAATATGACCTGGTCAGGAATGGGGTAAAATCTTCCGATCTTAAAGCGGTTAAAAATACGCTCATTGAGAATTTTTTTGTCAAAGACATGTAGCTAAATACATTTTGGCCTAAATATGTGACAAAAATTGAATATATTGGATATTTTTTAACAGTCAAAGTAGAAAATGTCAATTTTTTCGCTTTTTTTATTAATATCGCAAAAAATGAAAAGCGCAGAGGGGATCAAATACCACCAAAAGAAAGCTCTGTTTGTGGGAAAAAAAAGGACGTCAATTTGGTTTGGGTACGGGGTTGCATGACCGCACAATTGTCAGTTAAAGTCGCACAGTGCCAAGTTGCAAAAAGTGGCCTGGATGTAAAAAATCCTCCGGTGGTAAAGTGGTTAAACACGGCCCTTTTGAGCGCGCGCTCACAGCATAGTAGCCGGCATGTACCGGAAAGCTCCCAATGCATATTAGCGATCAAGAGCTTTCCAATCATGTGACCACTGTGACAGCAGTGATTGGTCACTCCAGAGAACTCCTCTCCACTGCTCTAGAGTCCATTGGCGGCGCGTTTTACGCCACTGCATCCAATGCTTTCCATTGCACTTGGTGATGTAAGGCTTAGATACAGCTGATCAGCCATAGAAGCTCTCTTTGCACTGTTGTTGTGCTAATCTGAAGGCCATGCAAAGTTTGGAGGTCTGTAGCTAATGACTCTGCAGACAATTGGCAACTTCTGTGCACTGTGCGCTTCAGCATGCGCTAAACCCAGCACTGTCATTTTACGTGGACTACCACTTTGTGGCTGAGTTGCTGTTCCCAGTTGCTTCCACTTTGGTAGAATACCACTAATAGTTCACTGTGGAATAGTTTTAGTACCAAGAAAATGTCACAGATGGACTTATTGCACAGGTGACAACCGATCACAGTACCACCCTTGAATTGACTGAGCTCCTGAGAGCGACCCGTTCTTTCACCAATGTTTGTAGAAGCAGCATGCATGACGAGGTGCTGGATTTTATACACTTGTGGTCATGTGACCTGGCTCACAGTCTACGTTCTAATTCATCCCAAAGGTTTTCTTTAGGGTTGAGGTCAGGACTCTGTGCAGGCCAGTCAAGTTCCTCCATCCCAAACTCACTCATCCATGTCTTTATGGACCTTGCTTTGTGCACTGGTCCAAATCATTTGGTGGAGGGGGGATTATGCTGTGGGGTTGTTTTTCAGGGGTTGGGTTGGCCCCTTAGTTCCAGTGAAGGGAACTCTCAAGGCGTCAGCTTACCAAGACATTTTGGACAATTTCATGCTCCCAACTTTGTGGGAGGAGTTTGGGGATGGCCCCTTCCTGTTCCAACATGACTGCGCACCAGTCCACAAAGCAAGGTCCATAAAGACATGGATGAGTGAGTTTGGGGTGAAGGAACTTGACTGGCCTGCACAGAGTCCTGACCTCAACCTGATAGAACCCTCTGGGATGTCAAGTTCCTCCACCCCTAACTCGCTCATCCATGTCTTTATGGACCTTGCTTTGTGCACTGGTGTGCAGTCCTGTTGGAACAGGAAGGGGCCATCCCCAAAACTGTTCACACAAAGTTGGGAGCATAAAATTCTCCACAATGTCTTGGTATGCTGACACCTTAAGAGTTCCCTTCACTGGAACTAAGGGGCCAAGCCCAACCCCTGAAAAACAACCCCACACCATAATCCCCCCTCCACCAAATGATTTAGACCAGTGCACAAAGCAAGGTCCATAAAGACATGGATGAGGGAGTTTGGGGTGGAGGAACTTGACATCCCAGAGGTGTTCTATCAGGTTGAGGTCAGGACTCTGTGCAGGACAGTCAAGTTCCTTCACCCCAAACTCACTCCTCCATGTCTTTTTTATTATATATATATACACAGGGCTTTTTTTCTCAGAGAATAGGTGCAGGAACTCCTCCTTTCCGAGTATCCCGTTGTCTCTGTCCCTACCAACCTTCGAGCATCATTCCTTGGTTCCAGCCCCCACCCACCTCCCAGTACTGCCCCTTTCAGAGAATATAGAACCAAGTAACAAATTTGTAGTATAAAGTAATATGTATGGAATTAGTTAACGATAATAGGAAAAGCAGTAAAATAGATCCGCCCAGGTACAATGGACCACCTGCAACAAAATAACCCCCCCCCCAGCAACAATAAACCCCCGGCAACAAAAACAGATCCCCCCCTCCCTCCCAGCATCAATAGACTCTCCAGATCCCCCCCAGCAACAGCTGACCCCCAGCAACAGAAGAGCCATCTCCAACAACAATAGATCCCCCCCACAGCAACAACAAACCTCCCTACAGGCATAAAAGATCCCCTCCAATGACATTAGATCCCCAGCAGCCAGCATCAATAGATCCTGTAGCACACCCCAGCACCCCTTGCCATTACATACATTCAGTGCTGGAGGTGCCGGAACTGCGTTCCCCCCGTGTTCCCGCTGAAAAAAAGCCCTGTATATATATATATATATATATATATATATATATATATATATATATATATATATATATATATATATATATATACAAACACACCTTTTTGGCTGGGCTACATACATAGTTACATAGTAGGTGAGGTTGAATAAAGACAATAGTCCATCCAGTTCAACCTGTGTAGGTGTGTGTGGCGGTAATCATCTCACATAATTAATAAAAATGGTCTGGCATTGTAGTTACGTTCACCTCCATCCCCAAAAAGCTGCATAACAGAAAAAACATTTTTACTGACATATATTTATTTTATAGAAATACTCATGCATCATTACTCCTGATGAGTGGGCATTCGACCCACGAAACGCGTCGAGTTCAAAACACTATTAATTTATATGCATCCTTGGTATTTTTTATTCTGCCATCATGTTTTATTATGAAATATTATGTCACCTGTGTGCTATATTGGTCATGTTTCTATGCATGCTGTATGGTCATGTATTTTATGCATGTTGTTTTCTAATAAACTTTTATCATCTAAGTGACTTGTTTGTTCACCTCAATTAAAGTCCCACCAGGGCAAATGTTTTTTCTGTTAATCATCTCACATAGCCCTGAATGTTCTGATCCTTGAGATGTAAGTCTAAGAGTCTTTTGAAAGTAGCCATACTTCCCTCAGAAACCACCTCTTGTGGTAGAGAATTCCACAATCTTGTAGCCCTAACAGTAAAGAACCCCCCACGTTGCCTGAGGTTAAAACGCTTCTCCTCTAATCGCATTGTATGCCCTTGAGTCCTCTTGCACTCCCTACGACTGAATAGCTTTTTTTCTATGCCGAGATCACCATTGAGATATTTATAAATTGCTATCATGTCCCCTCTCAGGTGTCTCTTCTTCAGGGAGAATAAATCAAGCGATTGCAGACGCTCTTCATAATTAAGGTCCTCCAATCCCCTAATCAGTTTAGTTGCCCTTCTCTGTATCCTCTCCAGCTCCAACACATCCCTCCTGAGGACTGGCGACCAGAACTGCACAGAATACTCCAGATGTGTTCGGACCAGTGCTTTAAGTGGGCCGGTATGCACTGGTACTCAGTACCGCCACTTCCAAACATGGCTCTTGAGCATACCGCCATCTCTCCGTGCGCCTTAGCGTACCAGTACGCTCATTTTGGACATCTGCACCCTCAATTGCCCCCCACAAGAATATTTCCCACTCCAGAACCAGACCAGTCACCACCAGTGAGTCCCACTGCTCCGGAGTCCCAGTCCAGGCCAGGGGGGGATGCTCTGTGGGGACCCTGATGTGGGGTGTGGGGGTTGAAAAAATGTATAGGCTATAATAGAGTACCGGCACCTCTTTTGGGCCACTTAAAGCACTGGGTCGGACAGAATACTCCAGAAGGACCTGTGATGTCGCTCGGCTAGCGACATCACAGGTCCTTCCTCTTCTCTGTCAGTGATGGGTCCTTGTTTCTCAATGGGGCACATGTAATGACAGCCGGGGCTCCGAGGATGTGGCTTGAACATCGCTGGCCGCCGTGTAGCCTGAAAGACTGAGGACATCTAGTGGCAAAACCATTTTACTGCAGGGGATACCTCTTGTAAAGCTGACCAAACACTTTGCAAATTTCATCGGGAACCGTCTGAAGTTTGCTTTGTAGGAGTCTCTCTTGACCCCCTCCTGCCCCACAGGAGGAGTCCAGTAGAAAATTGATGGCCGAACAGTGCATGCATCCAATCAGATGCAGCTGCTGTTCATGAATATTGACAGCCTCAAGCGGCAGCTGTCAGAATACAATATCCTGGCAGAAGGAATTCATCCATCCATGCATGGACGGATCTGATAGATTCCTGGTGGCTGAACAATAAATGTCTAAGGCTGGCCATACGTTATGCAATATTCTTGTTCATTTTCCTTTAGATTCACCTTCATCTATGTAGTGTAAGGGCCGGCCTGATTGCATACAATTTTTTAAGTGTTTAGGTTTGACCTCATATTATATGGTTTTGGAAAAATGTACGAGAAAATTGTATAATGTATGGCCAGCCTAAGGAAATTTTCTTAATTTCCCCATCAACACAGTCAAATATCCCTCCCGGCTCTTCATCCCTCCCTCCTTCAGCTTTATTGTGCTGAATACAATGGGTGAATGCAATGATCACTGCTGGCTGATTTAGCGATCGACAGGCTGGCTGTACTGAAGTCAATCGATGTTCCGCCTTCCTTACAACCAACCTGGCCAATAGAAAGACCACAATTTGTCATGTTCCCGCTGACCTGGATGAATTTCAATCCATGTATGGCCAACCTAGTAGGAGCCTGAACAGGTGTCTCCACTGGAAGGTTTCCCCTCAATTCCTGCTATTGTGACAACATAAAAATGTTGGATTTCACATCAATTTGAGGGCTCGTTCTCACCATAAAATGCGTGCCTGAGCGCCTTTCCATGCAGCGCACTTAGGACAGCCGGCAATTTCAATGGGCTGCCAAAGGAAAATGCAAAACTTAGCACAGTCGCGATTTTTGTTAACCACTTGTCCGTCACAGATATATTGCAGCATGCTGGCTCGGCTGCCCAAACCGACGTATGGGTACATCGGAATCGCGGGAGCGCTCCTGGTGGCGCGCGCGCCCGCCCTCATTAGAGAGCGAGGAAGCCAAGCCACGGGACCGGCGGCCTCGATTGCGCCGGGCTCCCGCGATCGCTCCCCCCGCTGAAAGAGAATGACGGTCTGCTGTTGTAAACACAGCCGACCGTTCTTCTCTCTGAAATGATCACAGAGCGCCTGTGATCCTCCTATTTAGGATCACATGTCTCTGTGTTGATTCCACAAGTCCCTCCCCCTAGGCTCACATTTAACCCTTTGATCGCCCCTGGGTTAACCCCTTCCCTGCCAGTGTCATTAGTACAGTGACAGTGCATATTTTTATCACTGATTACTGTAGTAATGTCACTGGTCCCCCCCAAAAGTATCAAAAATGTCAGGGGTCCGATCTGTCCGCCGCAATGTCGCAGTCCCGCTAAAAATCGCAGATCGCCGCCATTACTAGTAAAAAAATAAATAAATAATTAAAAATTACATAAATCTTTCCCCTAGTTTGTAGACGCGATAACTTTTGCGCAAACCAATCAAAATACGCTTATTGTTTTTGTTTTTTTTTTTTACCAAAAATATGTAGCAGAATACAAATTGGCCTAAAATGATGAAAAAATTCGATTTTTAATTTTTTTTTTTTTTATTGGGAATGTTATATAGCAGAATGTGAAAAATACAGTGCCTTGCGAAAGTATTCGGCCCCCTTTGCAAAGTATTTTTGTGAAGAATCAACAACAAGTGGGACACAATCATGAAGTGGAACGAAATTTATTGGATATTTCAAACTTTTTTAACAAATAAAAAACTGAAAAATTGGGCGTGCAAAATTATTCAACCCCCTTAAGTTAATACTTTGTAGCGCCACCTTTTGCTGCGATTACAGCTGTAAGTCGCTTGGGGTATGTCTCTATCAGTTTCGCACATCGAGAGACTGAAATTTTTGCCCATTCCTCCATGCAAAACAGCTCGAGCTCAGTGAGGTTGGATGGAGAGCGTTTGTGAACAGCAGTTTTCAGTTCTTTCCACAGATTCTCGATTGGATTCAGGTCTGGACTTTGACTTGGCCATTATAACACCTGGATATGTTTATTTGGGAACCATTCCATTGTAGATTTTGCTTTATGTTTTGGATCATTGTCTTGTTGGAAGACAAATCTCTGTATCAGTCTCAGGTCTTTTGCAGACTCCATCAGGTTTTCTTCCAGAATGGTCCTGTATTTGGCTCCATCCATCTTCCCATCAATTTTAACTATCTTCCCTGTCCCTGCTGAAGAAAAGCAGGCCCAAACCATGATGCTGCCACCACCATGTTTGACAGTGGGGATGGTGTGTTCAGGGTGATGAGCTGTGTTACTTTTACGCCAAACATAACGTTTTACATTGTTGCCAAAAAGTTTGATTTTGGTTTCATCTGAGCAGAGCCCCTTCTTCCACATGTTTGGTGTCTCCCAGGTGGCTTGTGGCAAACTTTAAACGACACTTTTTATGGATATCTTTAAGAAATGGCTTTCTTCTTGCCACTCTTCCATAAAGGCCAGATTTGTGCAGTATACGACTGATTGTTGTCCTATGGACAGAGTCTCCCACCTCAGCTGTAGATCTCTGCAGTTCATCCAGAGTGATCATGGGCCTCTTGGCTGCATCTCTGATCAGTCTTCTCCTTGTATGAGCTGAAAGTTTAGAGGGACGGCCAGGTCTTCGTAGATTTGCAGTGGTCTGATACTCCTTCCATTTCAATATTATCGCTTGCACAGTGCTCCTTGGGATGTTTAAAGCTTGGGAAATCTTTTTGTATCCAAATCCGGCTTTAGGCTCCATTCACACCTGGGCGTTTTTGAGCATTTTTCAGCTCCAAAACGCTAAAAAAAAACGTTCCAAAACACCCAACAAGTAAAACCCCATTCATTTAAATGGCCCCTGTTCACATCTGAGCGTTTTAACGCTTGAAGCAAAACGCCTGTAACTGAAAAAATTACATGAGCTTCTTTTTGAGCTGATTACCAGCGTTTTTGATAGATGTCAATACCTGCCTCCAAAAACGCCTGAAAATCGCGGTAAAATCGCGGTAAAAATCGTGGTAAAAAACACGTGAAAATGCTACGCTCAAGTGTGAATGCAGCCTTAAACTTCTCCACAACAGTATCTTGGACCTGCCTGGTGTGTTCCTTGTTCTTCATGATGCTCTCTGCGCTTTAAATGGACCTCTGAGACTATCACAGTGCAGGTGCATTTATACGGAGACTTGATTACACACAGGTGGATTCTATTTATCATCATTAGTCATTTAGGTCAACATTGGATGATTCAGAGATCCTCACTGAACTTCTGGAGAGAGTTTGCTGCACTGAAAGTAAAGGGGCTGAATAATTTTGCACGCCCAATTTCTCAGTTTTTTATTTGTTAACAAAGTTTGAAAAATCCAATAAATTTCGTTCCACTTCATGATTGCGTCCCACTTGTTGTTGATTTCTTCACAAAAAATTACAGTTTTATATCTTTATGTTTGAAGCCTGAAATGTGGCAAAAGGTCGCAAAGTTCAAGGGGGCCGAATACTTTCACAAGGTACTGTATGTGTATATATATATATATATATATATATATATATTTTTCAGAATTGTCGCTCATTTGTTTGTTTATAGCGCAAAATTAAAAATCGCACAAGTGATCAAATACCACCAAAAGAAAGCTCTGTTTGTGGGGGAAAAAAAGGACATCAAGAAGTGGATAAAAGATGGCACACGGTCCCATGTGTTTTGGCAGCACGCGACTTTGCTCGATGCGTGGCGGGCGCCATAAATAAATCATGGCACCTGTGCGCGTCGGCAGATGGCAGCCTGTTTTTGTGCCGTGTGGAAGAAGGCGCAAATCGGCACACGCTCCCGCACCATAACTGGTGTGAACAAGCCCTGGTTCACTAGTCCTGCTGCTTTAAAGCCGACTATCAGTGCAATTTAATGTGCGGCTCGCTGACCTCTCTGCGACTTCATTTAACAAATGTCGATGCAAGTCGCACTGAAATTGCACACAAAGAGTGCAGGAACCTTTTTCAAAGTCACCGCGGCTTGAGTCGCAGGGATGTGAATGGTTCCATTGCCGCAAATGGGGGGTGTGATTTGTCATGCGACTTTGAACTTTCAAGTCACATGGCAAGCTGCACTGGTGTGAACCAGGGCTTAAGCTGAACTCCGGGCGCAAAATGTTCCATAATGGGCACAAAGGAGCAATGGATTTGGTGACGCCATTGTGCAGTGCGCAGAAATGCGCAAATAATAGCTGATCTTGACGCGATAGCTGATTCGTTCTGACCCTCCAGATCGGTCAGTGGCGCTGAAAGTGTTAAAACCGCCATATGACGGTCAGCCGCTGTGCGTCCCGTGCCTTCCTGGGCTCTGTTGCAAGCGCAGCTGTGTCTGCCTGGGCGTATTTCCGATCGGAATACAATGATTGTATTGAGGGTTTCACCAGATTCCCCCCCCCCCCCCCCAACGCCTGTTGAGCGGGACCCTCCCTCCCACAGACCCCTCTCGCCCACAGCTGCAGCGAATGCTTCATGCATCACCCAACACCAGTATAATTGTCTGTCCCCCCAAGAGCCCCGGCAGCGGAGGGTTAGGTGGAGGTATACTGCCACACGGTGGACGCACTGATGCGCTACAGGAGTAGCTTCTTGCCGCAAAAGTGTCAGGGTGTGAGCTTGCGGGGGTTGCTTTTTTTTTTTATTGTACACATAACCACTAAAAGGCATCATTTACACCCAATAATCTGGTCATCGGTATCAGTGTTAGTGCTGGACGGCCAGAGCCTTCCCCCCCCTCCTGTGTGAATCACTCCGCCGCTTCTTGCAGATCCTGACGCCAAGCTGTGCGCTTAATGTGAACCAGGCCGGGAAGGCGGTGTGGAAACATCAGGGTGGTGCAGTGGCTGAGAAGCTCTTCACCCCCCTCCCATTGGAGATCACCAGTAAAGGCACTTTTTTAGGCTTGCAGACATTGAGGTACTACAAGTCCCAGCTATCCTGCCGTTTTAGGTTCGCCAACCAATCCGCTTAATGATCTCACAAAAATAAATCTTGGTTAGTTTGTCATGTGATTGCAGGAAGTTGGTGCATAAAGAGGCCGATTCACTAAGGCTTTAAGTCACACAACTTCCATTGCATTTCATGCGTCTTAATGTTCGTTGACGTACTTTTTTTTTTTTTTTTTTTTTTTTTAGAGTAGCCGCCGAAAATCCTTTTTTTTTTTTTTTTGTCCTCTACTTAATGCATGCTGTGACGCATTGTCTTATGTTGCAGTGAGCTGTGCTGTGTTTAAATGCAGCATGCACCATTTTTACCGGTGTGCTGGTGGGAATGGGATTTCAGCTTTACATTGCGTCAGACCTGCGATGAGCAACTCAGCCCAACACCTCTGGTGTGACTGGGCCCCAAAGCAGGGCTGGTTTATAAACATTGTTACTTTGTATCTCTCTATCTCCCGTCTGATCAATGTTTATAAACAATGCTACTTTGTATCTCTCTATCTCCCGTCTGATCAATGTTTATAAACAATGCTACTTTGTATCTCTCTATCTCCCGTCTGATCAATGTTTATAAACAATGTTACTTTGTATCTCTCTATCTCCTGTCTGATCAATGTTTACAAACAATGTTACTTTGTATCTCTCTATCTCCGGTCTGATCAATGTTTATAAACAATGTTACTTTGTACCTCTCTATTTCCTGTCTGATCAATGTTTATAAACAATGTTACTTTGTATCTCTCTATCCCCGTCTGATCATTGTTTATAAACAATGTTACTTTGTATCTCTATCTCCCATCTGATCAATGTTTATAAACAATGTAACTTTGTATCTATCTATCTCCCATCTGTTCAATGTTTATAAACAATGATACTCTGTATCTCTCTATCTCCCGTCTGATCAATGTTTATGAATAATGTTACTTTATAAACATTGAACAGATGGGAGATAGATAGATACAAAGTTACATTGTTTATAAACATTGATCAGATGGGAGATTGTTATAAACAATCTTTCTTTGTATATCTCTATCTCCTGTCTGATCAATGTTTATAAACAATGTTACTTTGTATCTCTCTATCTCCCGTCTGATCAATGTTTATAAACAATGTTACTTTGTATCTCTTTCTCCTGTCTGATCAATGTTTATAAACAATGTTACTTTGTATCTCTTTCTCCTGTCTGATCAATGTTTATAAACAATGTTACTTTGTATCTCTTGTGGTGTTTCGCTCGGTGGCGGGTGTGGATGACCCCTTGGGGGGTGCGTTTACACAAATAGATAGCCGAGAAGTGGTTGCAAACAACAGTTTGGTTTGATCATGCGATTTTCTTCTTTCAAACTGCATGCAGCAAAAACATCCAAAATAAAATAAAACACAAAATAAATCCTTGCCTCTGTGGGCGGCTACCTTCTCACACTGGAACCTACCTAAGAGTCTGTCTCCAACCTACTGTTGGGCAGACTTTGCTGATCCCACAGCAGACACTCAATAGTCCATTTTTATCTTCACATAACAAATGTCCATTCAACATGTCCCTTTTCCTCTTCACATTGAACATGTCCCTTTTATTTCTTCCACATAGAAATAGTTCAGTTTCTCACCCGTGAGAAGTCTTCACACTTTGTACCCTCCTTAGTACTCATCACTTCAGGGGGTCTTCTCCCATGCTCACACAGCTTGTCGGGAGGCACACATCCGACTGTCCTCCTCTCCCAGCCCACACGGCGACAGCAGGCAGCAGTCCTTCTCCCATGCCCACACGGCGTCGGGAGGCACACGTCTTGACTGTCCTCCTCTTCCCAGCTCACACAGCGACAGGAGGCAGCAATCAATAGAACTTCCTTTGGACAAATTATAGAGGCCTTCATTTCCTCATTCCGAACAGCTGAAGGCCTTTCAACTTCCTGCTGGCTATCTCTTCAGCCGACACCCTATACTAATTGGTGAACTTTCCAAACCAGGTGGGAATGTATCTCATGTCTGTGACTACATCCCCAGATTTACCTGACTTCCTGTCACATATTCCTGACATCCTGTCACACTCTCTATCTCCTGTCTGATCAATGTTTATAAACAATGTTACTTTGTATCTCTCTATTTCCTGTCTGATCAATGTTTATAAACAATCTTACTTTGTATCTCTACATCTCCTGGCTGATCAATATTTATAAACAATGTTACTTTGTATCTCTCTATCTCCTGTCTGATCAATATTTATAAACAATGTTACTTTGTATCTCTCTATCTCCTGTCTGATCAATGTTTATGAATAATGTTACATTATAAACATTGAACATATGGGAGATAGAGAGATACAAAGTTACATTGTTTATAAACCTTGATCAGATGGGAGATTGTTATAAACAATGTTACTTTGTATCTCTCTATCTTCAGTCTGATCAATGTTTATAAAAAAATGTTACATTGTATGTCAGATGGTTGCTTTTTTTGTTTTTTGCAGCAGCTTCTTCATCTTCTGTATTTGCAGAGTCTCCCGACTAATTTAGAATTTCCTGCAATTGTAAAGGGGGGAGAGCAGCAGCTGGGCAGATAGGCCGGGCGTACGATATACTTCCTCTGTTCCATTGATTCGTTATATTGTTGCACACGTATCGTGTCCAGTGTTCACAACTGGATAAAAATTGGATCTCTGATGTAAAACTCTGGATCTTATGTTTTCCTTTTTACGGCTTCAGTTTTGCCCGGAGCGCCCCCTTACACCCGCACAGTAATGGCTGCCACAGGCGCGTAGCTAAAACGTTTTAACATTTGCCACAAGCAGCCCCGGCTCTGCTGACACAACACCCGGCGCGGCTCCGCAGCTTGTTCCTCCTTGTTAGAAGGTGTTAGTCTTGGCCACGGCACGAAATCTGCAGCTCCCTATTCTCATTTCTCAACGAACAGAAAACTCATCCATCAAAAAGTCCTTCTTTTTTTTTTTTTTTTTTTTTTCGTTTTTTATTTGGATTCAGTAAATCACTGAACAAGAAAAAAAAAAAAAAGAAAACCCCGCCTCTCACAGATCATTTGGAAACAAATGTTAGCGGAATGAGCTCAGCGTTTGGCATGGCTGGCACTCGGCATTAGGGGAAAAGATGATGAAACCAGGATTTTCAGTTTTATTAGCTTGTTGAAGCCCCGTCACTCTCCGGCCAACTTACAAATTTCGGCAGAGAGAGAGAGAAAAAAAAAATAAAAAAATAAAAAAATAATTTCTGCAGAAGAGGCCGCGAGATCTATTTATGTCTCGTGTTGGCGGCGGTGAAATCCAGGCTGAATTCTGCCGAGGAGAAAATGATGACCTCAATACAATTTTCATCTGCTGCTAGATTATGATATAAATATCCATAAAATAAGGGGGGAACAGCTGGCAGGGGTTTGGGGCGAGCGCCAACACCCTTCAAATACACATTTTTTACTTATTTGCCTGGGCCAGAGGACCCTCCGAGGGACCGATGTAATCATTGTTTTTTTTTTTTTTTTGCTTTTTGTGTCACTTGACTTATTCGTAGCTGAGTAGGCAAAGTCGCTTTGTTTTGCCAACTCAACAGTTCTTTTTTTGGGGAGGGCAAGACACAACTCCTCGGGCAACTGTGACCCCGCAAAGGCATTCAGGGTAATTTCCTGGATCCAATTATTGCCATAAAAAAGTTTTAGTAACTATAGCTGTGAGAAAATTGTCCACTTATTTTTAAAGGCCCAACTCCAGCCAAATTTTTTTTATTGTATTTTTTGATTTTTTGAATAATGGGGAACAGAGTGTACAAAGCCAAGGAGTAGAGAATGGTTAGATACCCTCTGTGAGGTTGTTATTGCTGTCCCTGTAACCACCTTTTTTATGTCCTGGTGACCATTATCGCCGAGTCTCATAAAATAAAAGTAAGGAAAATCTAAAATGTTGGGTTGTGCAAATATCCCCCAAATTACCCTTTTTTGGAAAGTGGTGTGAGGTATTATCGAGAAAAGGGGGGTTGATCCTCTAAATGGTTTTGCAATAAGGGTTTTGCCACTGTCCCTGGAGTAGTATGTGTGTAGATTTGGTGGCTCAAACCAGGTTATGTGGGGATTTCAGGGCAAGTATATAAAGAATTGGTATAGACATAAAATTCCAATAGATTTATTTACAAGGTTTTTACAAGGTAATAGACAGATTGTCATGTGTGGGTTAAAGGCCCATTTGTGGAGAAGTGAAGAGGTAAGAAGTTAGGTGACAAAGTGAATTAGGGTGACTTTTTTGGACATTTTTCTCTTAATGTTCCATGCATGTGTGTCAGGCCTGGAACTTGTTCAGAGTAAAAAGTCCAGAAATAATCCTACGCGTTTCGGCGAAAGCCTTTTTCAAGGATAGATCACCATGTCTAAAAAAATAACGGAGTATTATTATTATTAATAATTACTATTATTATTAACAATGAGCACATATGCCAAAATGTGTGAGGTATTATCAGTTTCCTCCACCCCTCTCTGCTGATTTCTCCACTGTATTCCCTTCACGTCAACCATGAGCTACATCACTGTCCACCACCTCTCTCTGCCAATCCCACCATTGAGTTTCCTTCACCCTCAGTGTTCTCCACCCCTCTCTGCCAATCCCTCCACTAATTTCTCTTCACCTCTGCCCTGAGCTACCTCACCAGCCACCCGGTGTCCTCCACCTTTCTCTGCCAATCCCACCATTGACTTTTCTTCATCCTCAGTGCCCTCTATCCCTCTCTGCCTTTTCCTCCTCTAACTTCTCTTCACCTCTGCCCTGAGCTACATCACCAGCCACTCAGTGTCCTCCACCCCTCTCTGCCAATCCCACCATTGACTTTCCTTCACCCTCAGTGTCCTCCACCCCTGTCTGCCAATCCCTCCACTAACTTCTCTTCACCTCTGCCCTGAGCTACATCACCAGCCACTCAGTGCCATCCACCTCTCTCTGCCAATCCCACCATTGACTTTCCTTCACCCTCAGTGTCCTCCACCCCTGTCTGCCAATCCCTCCACCGATTTCTCTTCACCTCTGCCCTGAGCTACATCGCCAGCCACTCGGTGTCCTCCACCCCTCTCTGCCAATCCCTCCACTAACTTCTCTTCACCTCTGCCCGGAGCTACATCACCAGCCACTCAGTGTCCGCCACTCCTCTCTACTGAACCCTCCACTGGCTTCTCTTTACTGCTGCTCTGAGCTACATCACCAACTACTGTACTCATTGTCCACCTCTCTTTGCCAATCCCTCCAGTGGTTTCCCTTCACCTCTGCCCTAAGCTACATCATCAACCACTCAGTGCTCACTACCCCTTTCTACCAATCTCACTATTGGCTCCCAGTCACCCAAAGAATAACTTTCAAAATTCTAAAAACATACAAAACCAGCTGGATTCCCTTCACGTCAAGCATGAGCTACATCACCAATCATTCAGTGTCCACCACCTCTCTCTGCCAATCCCACCATTGACTTTCCTTCGCCCTCAGTGTCCTCCACCCCTCTCTGCCAATCCCTCCACTAACTTCTCTTCATCTCTGCCCTGAGCTACATCACCAGCCCCTCAGTGTCCCTCACTCTTCTCTGCTGAACCCTTCACTGGCTTTCCTTTACGGCTGCTCTGAGCTACATCACCAACTACTGTACTCTGTATCCACCTGTCTCTGGCTTCCCTTCACCTCTGCTCTGAGCTACATCACCAACTACTGTACTCAGTATCCACCCGTCTCTGGCTTACCTTCACCTCTGCTCTGAGCTACATCACGAACTACTGTACTCAGTGTCCACCCCTCTCTGTCTTCTCTTCACCTCTGCTTTGAGCTACATCACTAACCACTAAGTGTCCACCACCCCTTTCTGCCAATCCTACCATTCACTTTCCTTCACCCCTCTCTGCCAGTCCCTCCACTAACTTCGCTTCACTTCTGCCCTGAGCTACATCACCAGCCCCTCAGTGTCCACCACTCCTCTCTACTGAACCTTCCATTTGCTTCCCTTTACTGCTGCTCTGAGCTACATCACCAACTACTCTATTCGGTGTCCACCCCTCTCTGGCTTCCCGTTACCTCTGTTCAGAGCTACATCATCAACCACTCAGTGCCCTCTACCCCTTTCTGCCAATCTCTCTATTGGCTCCCAATCACCCAAAGAATAACATTCAAAATTCTAACAACATACAAAACCATCCACAACTCTGCTCTGGCTACATCACCAACCTCGTCTTAGAATATTATCCAAACTATCCTCTCCTCCCATGTCCTCTTGCACTGTAGCTTCCTCATCCCATCCTCCCTTGCTTTCCTCCAAGACTTCTCTAGAGCCTCTCCCATCCTCTGGAACTCCTCACCCCAATCTGTCTAGTTATTTCCTACTCTGTCCACCTTTAGGTGATCGCTGAAAACCCATCTCTTCAGGCAAGTCTATCCTGCCCGCACCTAACAACTGAACTTATACCTTCTCCATAAACACATCCCTCACAGTTATTAAATTTTACATCACTTGCCCCCCCCCCCCTTTTGGATTGTAAACTCTCATTGGCAGAGCCCTCCTATAACTCTTTTGCCTTAAATTGAATTTATTTATTATTATTTTTTTGTTTATTTTTTATTTATTTATTTATTATTTTTATTTATTTTGAAAAGCACTGCACAAGCTGGTGGTGCAATATAAATCCTGACATATTTACTCTGCACATCGTAATTATCCTCCTCCAACTTGTCTTTATATAAATTGTTAATTTCACTGAAATAACTTGTAGAACAAGCCTTAAGGGGCTATAGACATTCTTTCATAAATCGTAATAAATCACCCAGGAGACCAAGTACATGTAGGCCTTGGCCCCATTCTAATTTGTGCTGTGCCCAGCATAGTCAGACAGCTCACCCCCCCCCCCCCCCCCACCCCTGTTTGACCACAGTGCCAGCAAGGAGAGAAATACTTAATGAGGGCTGATTGACAGCACTCCTGTCTGGCAGGAAGCCCACGCTGGAGACCAGCTCCACCCCTGCTGAAGCCCAATTTATGGCCAAAGCAGCTACAGCACAGCACCAGGCACCGCACCCATCTATAAGATTTTCACTTTGTAAATTCTGAGGACGTTCGTTTACAGCCCTGCCAGTGCTGACTGATTGTTTACTGCTGTGAATGAACAGTCAGCACTGCGGGGCTGTGTGATAGATCTGTGGGCTGGTAGTAAACATCCACTGTAACAGTTCAGAAATCCCACAGTCCCACCAGTGCTGACTGACCCGTGCTGTGCTGTAACTGCTTTGGCCATAAATTGGGCTTCAGCAGGGGTGGAGCTACAGCAAATTAAAAACAGAAATAAAATTGTGCTTTTATATGCACAAGGGGAATTCAAAAAGGAGTTTTAAATTGTGGTGATAAATGCCCTTAAAGTAATTGTAAAGCTTTAATTTTTATTTTCATTAAAATGAAAAACATGTCATACTTATCGGCTCTATGAAGTGGTTTTGCACAGAGCAGCCCAGGTCCTCCTCTTTTTGGGTCCCACGTCCGCGCTCCTGGCTCCTCTCTTCTGCCGGGTGCCCCCACAGCAAGCAGCTTGCTATGGGGGCACTCAAGCTGCTGCTCTGTGTGTCCACACATAGAGCCGTGGTTCGGCCCCCACCCTCTCTGTCTCCTGATTGGCTCACTGGCCAATAGGCAATCAGGATTGCGAGTCCCTTTGATCGCCCCCTGGGTTAACCACTTCCCTGCCAGTGTCATTATTACAGTAACAGCGCATATTTTTAGCACTGATTACTGTAGTAATGTCACTGGTCCCCCCAAAAGTGTCAAAAATGTCAGTTAGGGGTCTGATCTGTCCGCCGCAATGTCGCAGTCCCGCTAAAAATCGCAGATCGCTGCCATTACTAGTAAAAAAAAAAAAAATTAAATAAATCTTTCCCGTAGCTTGTAGATGTGATAACTTTTGCGCAAACCCATCAAAATAAGCTTATTGGGATTTTTTAACTAAAAATATGTAGCAGAATACAAATTGGGCTAAAATTATGAAAAAATTAGATTTTTACATTTTTTTTTTTTTTTATTGGGAATGTTATATAGCAGAAAGTGGAAAATATTGTTTTTTTTTTTTTATTTGTGGCTGCTGACTTTTCAATTTTGTTTTTCTCAGAATTTTCGCTCTTTTTTGGTTTAAAGCGCAAAAAATAAAAATCGCAGAGGTGATCAAATACCACCAAAAGAAAGCTCTATTTGTAGGGAAATAAGGACATCAATTTTATTTGGGTACAGAGTTGCACGACCGCTCAATTGTCCATTAATGTAACGCAGTGCCGAATCACAAAAAATGGTCTGGTCATTAAGGGGTAAAATCTCCCGGTCCAGAAGTGGTTAAGTTGTGAAACACTTTATTTGGATTAATTATTTTTGGACTTTCAGTGAGCACTTGCTTACAACAAAAAATAGTTTTGGACTTTCACTGTACACTTGCTTACAATTATTTGTCACAAATTTTATTATGATTCACTGCGTTTTATGATTGATTATTGTTAACCCTTTGAACAGCTGCAATGGTGATTATTAATTAATTCTTAGTGCAGGTTTGTTTGAGTTTTATAATTGCAGATTCAGATTGCTTGCAATGCCCATTGGTGACTGGTCCTCTTGAAGACGATTATTTTCAGTACATAACAATATATAAAAAAAAATATATATATATATATATATATATATATTTATAATAATTATATATAAAATAAAATTATAATGATAAATAAAATTATATTCAAAGAAAATTTCGATTTTTTTTTTTTTTTTGAGATTTATAATTGCAGATTCAGATTGCTTGCAATGCCCATTGGTGACTGGTCCTCTTAAAGACGATTATTTTCAATACATAATAATATATAAAATGTATATATTAATATTTAAATGTATATATTTATAATATTTATATATTTTATAATATGTATATATTATATATAATATATAAAATTTATAATGATAATAAAATTATGTTCAAAGAAAATTTAGATTTTTTTTTTTTTTTTTGAGATTTATAATTGCAGATTCAGATTGCTTGCAATGCCCATTGGTGACTGGTCCTCTTGAAGACGATTATTTTCAATACATAATAATATATAAAATGTATATATTAATATAAATATATATATTTATATTTATAATATTTATATATTTTATAATATATATATTATATATAAAATAAAAATATAATAATAATAAAATTATATTCCAAGAAAATTTAGATTTTTTATTTTTTATTTTTTTGCAGCTGGTTTCTTACCTCCTCACCAATTTTATCATTGCAGGAAAAGTGGAAAGTGAGCATCTCTTTTGTGGTTGAGAATCAGCAGGAGGATGAAGTGCACACCCGGGCCCTATCACAGGCCGTCTTGGCCCCCCAGCGCAGGCTCTTCAGTCTGGTGTCCTGGGACAAGGTCCTGCAGCAGGTATGGAGCCTCATTGTCTATAGACAGCGGTTTAATTTATAAACAAAACGACATAAAAAATGCATTTTTGTTTCTCTTTGTAGCAGTAATTTATAGTAAATCAAAAGTATACATTTTTTACTATAGTTTGTCCCATTTAAAAAGACCATATAATGGGGTTTCTGATGGCGTGGCAAATAATTAAAAAAAAAAAAGTGTTTTTTTTTTCCCTTTTCTGATACACTGAAAAAAAGTAGTAAAATAAATGCAAATAAAAAAAAACTATTAACCACTTAACTGACCATCAGACACATGTTTGCAAACATTGATCAGACGGAAATAGAGAGATACAAAGTAAGATTGTTTATAAACATTGATCAGACGGGAGATAGAGAGAAACAAAGTAACATTGTTTATAAACATTGATCAGATGGGAGATAGAGAGATACAAAGTAACATTGTTTATAAACATTGATCAAAGAGGAGATGGAGAGATACAAAGTAACATTGTTTATAAACATTGTTTAGACGAGATATAGAGAGATACAAAGTAACATTGTTTATAAACATTGATCAGATGGGAGATAGAGAGATACAAAGTAACATTGTTTATAAACATTGATCAGATGGGAGATAGAGAGATACAAAGTAACATTGTTTATAAACATTGATCAAAGAGGAGATGGAGAGATACAAAGTAACATTGTTTATAAACATTGTTTAGACGAGATATAGAGAGATACAAAGTAACATTGTTTATAAACATTGATCAGACGAGAGATAGAGAGATACAAAGTAACATTGTTTATAAACATTGATCAGACTGGAGATAGAGTAATACAAAGTAACATTGTTTATAAACATTGATCAGACAGGAGATAGAGAGAAACAAAGTAACATTGTTTATAAACATTGATCAGACAGGAGATAGAGAGATACAAAGTAACATTGTTTATAAACATTGTTTAGACGGGAGATAGAGAGATACAAAGTAACATTGTTTATAAACATTGATCAGAAGGGAGATAGAGAGATACAAAGTAACATTGTTTATAAACATTGATCAAAGAGGAGATGGAGAGATACAAAGTAACATTGTTTATAAACATTGTTTAGACGAGATATAGAGAGATACAAAGTAACATTGTTTATAAACATTGATCAGACGAGAGATAGAGAGATACAAAGTAACATTGTTTATAAACATTGATCAGACGAGAGATAGAGAGATACAAAGTAACATTGTTTATAAACATTGATCAGATGGGAGATAGAGAGATACAAAGTAACATTGTTTATAAACATTGATCAAAGAGGAGATGGAGAGATACAAAGTAACATTTTTTATAAACATTGATCAGACAAGAGATGGTGAGATACAAAGTAACATTGTTTATAAACATTGATCAGACAAGAGATGGTGAGATACAAAGTAACATTGTTTATAAACATTGATCAGACAGGAGATAGAGAGAAACAAACTACTTGACCTCTGGAAGGTTTTACCCCATTCGTGACCAGGGCATTTTTTGCTGTTCAACACTACGCTGCTTTAACTGCCAATTGCACGGTCATGCAGCCTTGTACCCAAACAAAATTTAAATAAATTTTATTATTATAAAAAAAGAAAAAGACCAAAACCTTTTTTTATTTTTGTTATAAAACCTATCTAAAAAAATCAAATTACTTCATAAAATTAGGCCAAAATGTATTCTTCTACATGTCTTTTCTAAAAGAAAAAAAATCCCAATAAGTGTATAATGATTAGTCTGTAGGAAAGTTATAGAGTCCACAAACTATGGGATATATATCTGAAAATTGATCAATCCTGATGAACTGATGGTCTCATTTCTTGAGGCCCCAAAATCTCAAGACAGTACAAATACCCCCTAAATGATGCCTTCTTGGAAAGTAGACTGCCCAAGGTATTTATTAGGAGGTATTGTGAGTTTTTTAAAGTTGTTATTTTCTGCCACAATTTTTTGGAATATGGAGAAATTAATGATAAAAAAAATACAATACAAAAAAAAAATCTGAAAAATTATATCTAGGGAGAAAGGAGTTGATTGGGGATCATTAGGGTTAATATTCCTGTATAATAATAAGTTAAATAGGAAAACGATTTTTAATGGGGGAATACTGGAGGTGGGGAGGGGGGTAAAGTGTATAGTGTGGCTTAAGGGCATATTTCACCTTCCCCCAGCAAAACTTCCTATGCAGATAACGGCTGCCTGTAGATAAAATCAAACAGCTTTGACCAAAGTTGAATGATGCCATTGCTATAGGTCATTTACCTACCTCATGAAACCGGACTGAAAAACTCCCAGAGATGGCAGGGAGAGCAGATGGGAAGGGGGAACCAGGACTGGGATCAGGAACAAGAGGAGCTGATAAGAAGCAGTAGGGCACCAGATGCAGGCAGGAGCAAGATTGGGGTCAGGATCAGAATAAATGGCATGCAGTCTTTGACAGCAGAGAAAAACACTGGGAAAAGAGGCACTAGTAGCAGAGGATCTAAATACCCTCACAGCAGCCAGCAGATCCCAGTAATCAGTTTCAATCTGATGCTGGCTGCTGGGAGGGTATTTAGATCCTCTGCTACTAGTGCCTCTTGTCCCAGTGTTTTGCTCTGCTGCCAAAGACTGCTTGCCATTTATTCTGATCCTGACCTGCTGGTGTATACCAGAACTACAGCCCTTCCGCTCTGGGAAGCATAGTGCCACCGGCAGGTGGTCCAGGTCCTAACATATACTGAAACGGGTGTGAACCAGCCAGGTAAGAGATGCAGCATTTTTCCTTTTTGCGGTGGGATTTCATTGGAATAGCCCACAGTTTTTGTGCGCTTTCAGAAAGCACAACAAAACCGCAGGACATAATAGAAATCTATGGCAAGGCCTAGCTAACCCTCAAGAAAACCACAGGGACACTACGCTGCACCCGCGCTGTGGGAGAAGTGCACCAGATCGTGTGAGAGGGGCCTTAGGGCCAGTAGATCTGCGTTGGCTGGCTATTCCAGTGTAGTCCCACCATAAGACAAGGAAAAATGTTGTATCTCCTACCTGGCCAGTTCACACCCATTTCAGTATGTGTCAGGACTAGAGATGGGCTCTGGCGTGTTCAGGATCCTAGCCCAACCCACCTGCCTGATCCCATCAGGAAACAGACACTGCACACTGCTAATCTCAGGCAATGAAACATTTCCCGGTCCGCAGCTGCACAGACAGGGATATGTCTCCCTGCCTGTGTTTGGTGGTGTGCAGTGTCTGCTTCCTGGTGTGATCAGGATGCTGGGTTTGGACTAGGATCCTGAACATGCCAGAGCCCATCTCTAGTCAGCACCTGGATCACCTTATGGTGGTACTGTGCTTCCCAGAGCGGAAGGTTGTAGTTCTGGTGTCCACTTGCAGGTGTCTCCCAGCAGCCAGCAGATCCCTGTAATAATTTTCCACCTGATGCTGGCTGCTGGGATGGTATTTAGGTCCTCCGCTACTAGTGCCTTTCACCCAGTGTTTTTCTCTGCTCCCACGCTGCTGGAGAAGTGCACTGGATCATGTGAAATGGGCCCAAGTGTTACTAAACTGCAGCAGAAAAAAAAATGAGTTCTCCTGCCCTGCCAGACGAGGACTGCACTGTGTGGCAGAGGTGTGAAAATCACAGGACTGGATGGACAGAAATGCAAATTCTCTGGCAGGTAAAGCAGCTCCTATATATATGTATTTCATCTTTGTATTTGCTCTTGTATAAAGAACTTTTAGACTGACTGTCTCTTTAACACAGGCTGTATATATTTTTTTTTTAGGTCCATGAGCTGGGCAACCCCAAGATCAAGAAATCAAAGGACGCCCCCCTGTATTACGAGGTAGGGGATCGTGTTTTGGTCGCTTGTGCATTCACAGGGCAGATCTGCATCTTGCAATGTTTGAGCGTAATGTACAAACTCATAAAACTCGGCGATTATTCGCCGCGGTCCTCACAAACCTTCTATTAACAATCTTGCAGAGCCCCGGGGCCCGCACATCGCTTCATACCAAAATATTGTGTTTGCGTTTTCACCCGGACATGCCCCATAAATTTTAATGCATCTCAGTTTTAAGCCAATATATAAAAATACGGCTTTTTCTCTGCGGTCAGGAAAGGGGGGGGGGGGGAGGGGCTGCTGTAACAAACCCCCCCAGGACTCATTTAACACATACTCGATTGTTAAGTTTATTGGTTTAACTCCGCATTTCCCAGACAGATCTCCTGCTCAAGCCGGGGTTTACAGGTTATTTATGGGCTTGTGATTTGGGGAAAAAAAAGCGGTGTGTGTGCGTTAGACTGTTCTCCATCAAAGAGGGTAATTGGCTCAGGCAAAGGTCTGCAGGATCCTGTCTCTAATTACAGCAGCTACCAGGCCATCATGGCGGAAGACTGGCGAGAGGGCGAACACGCCTGGTGCGCTTTTTGTTCTTTTTATCAATACTCCTCTTTTAACTATTTTACATATAATGTAATGCAGGAAGTTTAGAGTTTAAGTAATACCCCTTGTTGGATATTATAGAGCTATTCGTCCTGTGAAATTGTGCAAATACGAGCAAAATCGAATGTTACTGGTCTATTTACCCTCCAGGTCGGATGTTCTTCATTCATACAGAATAGAGTGAATGAGAAAATTACTGCAGTATGGCCACTAGATGGAGCTGATGATTATAAGCAATAAACCAGCTCCATCTAGTGGTCATAATGCGGTAAATTCCTGATTCTTTCTATTCTTTACAGTGAGGAAAAAAAGTACTTGACCCCATGGGCGTCCGCAGAACTTTTTCCAGGGGCAGTGTCGGGAGGAGGTCATGTAGATCCCAGGGCGAACATACCAAATTGCACCCCCCCTCCACCCTCAAGATGTATGAGCATTATGTGTCAGCAACACCCCCCCCCCCCCAAAAAAAACAGCATAAATTCCCCCTCCTCCCAGTACAAATCCATCCCCCTGCTTAAAAACCCAAATCTTTGCCCTCCCCAGCTCAAATTCTCCCAACACAATTCCCCCCCCCCCCCCCTCAAAAAAAAAAAAATATTCTCCCTTCCTAGCGCAAATCCCCTACCCCTCAGGTTTTCCCTCCCCACACCAAGTCCCCCTTCCTTGCACAAATTCTCCTCTCTTTAATCCCCCATCCTAGCACAAACCCTCCCCCCCCCCCAATTTCCCCTCCTAGTGCAAAATGTTCCCCAATTATCTCTACTAGCACAAATCCCCCCTTCCCCCCCAAAAAAAAATTACCCCTCCTAGCACAAATTCGCTCCCCCCCCCCACCATATTGCCTTTTATAGCACAATACCCCCAAAAACCCTCCTAGCGCAAATGCTTTTCCTCAATCCCCCCTTCTTAAGACAAATCCCCCCCAAATTTTCCCCTCCTAGAACAATTTTTACCTCCTGCTGCTCCCCAAATCCCCTCCCCCCAATCTACTTGTGGTGCCCCATCACCTCACATGCTACCACAGTGCCCAGGGCAGCCGTCCCTCCTGCCCACCCATTGTCCCGGCTCTGTCCAGGGGGGGGGGCATCATTTTTAGGTAAGCCATGCTCCCCCCTTTTTCAACAATTTCATGAATGGGGAGGGGCTTAGTCATTATCACATAAAGCGCAGGCATTCAAAGGTTTGAGAAACCTGATGCAAAAGCAAAGCTGACCCTCTCTGTTTTAGGTCCGTGCAGTCGGCACATGCATCCACGTAATGTCTGTACGTGCTGTGATGTCACGTGCATGCCGTGCTTCTGTGCACGGGGGCCACAAATCTCCTCAATTTCCTTGCCCTGGGCTCCTCCTGTCCTGGAATGATAGCACCAGGGTCTGGGGCTGAGGACAGTGGTCCGCACGGCTGCTGATGTCAGTCACCGCGCAAGCCGCGACTTGCGAATATTTATTTTTAAAGGAGAAAAATAAGCCGTTCTTTACCAGTTTTCAGAGCGCTGATCACCGCTCACATGACCCACAGCCTCTCTCCTCCTCTCGGACCCTCCCCCCCCCTCCACCTCCCTTCCGGACTGACGTCAGCGGGGGAATCCTCAGCCCCGCCCGCTGCAGGCAGCTGTCAGACAGGGACAGGAGAGAGCTGGCGGGTCACGTGAGCGGCGATCGGCGCTCTGAAAACTGGTAAAGAACGGCTTATTTTTTAAAAACACAGACCAGGGGCACACAGGATTATTAAACAGACCAGACCAGGCTTAACAACCACTTTTAAAGGGAAGTTGAGATTCCAGGGGAGGGCACTTGCCCTCCCTTGCCCCCCCCCCCCCATGCGGACGCCCATGCTTGACCCCCTGCTGATTTTGTATGTTTGCTCACTGACAAAAGATCAGTCTATCATTTTATTGGTCGGTTTATTTTACCTGTGAGAGACGGAATAACAACACAAATATCCAGAAAAACGCATTTGAAAAAAGTTAACAACTGATTTGCATTTTAATGAGTGAAATAAGTATTTGACCCCTTCACAAAACATGACTTAGTAGTTGGTGTAGAAACCCTCGTTGGCAATCACAGAGGTCAGACGTTTCTTGTAGTTGGCCACCAGGTTTGCACACATCTCAGGAGGGTTTGGTAACTCGAACCTTCAGCTCCCTCCACATATTTTCTATGGGATTAAGGTCTGGAGACTGGCTAGACCACTCCAGGACCTTAATGTGCTTCTTCTTGTGCCACTCCTTTGTTGCCTTGGTCGTGTGTTTTGGGTCACTGTCATGCTGGAATACCCATCCATGACCAATTTTCAATGCCCTGGCTGAGGGAAGGAGGTTCTCACCCAAGATTTGACAGCACATGGCCCCGTCAATCGCCCCTTTGATGCGGTGAAGTTGTCCTCTCCCCTTAGTAGAAAAACACCCCCACAGCATAATGTTTCCACCTCCATGTTTGACAGTGGGGATGGTGATCTTGGGGTCATTGGCAGCATTCCTCCTCCTCCAAACACGGCGAGTTGAGTTGATACCAAAGAGCTTGATTTTGGGTCTCATCTGACCACAACACTTTCACCCAGTTCTCCTCTGGATTCCCCTGTGTAGTTCTGGGCTGATTTCTCACCGTTCTCATGATCATTGAAACTCTACGAGGTGAGATCTTGCATGGAGCCATGGGTGCAGGGAGAATATATATATATATATATATATATATATATATATATATATATATATATATATATATATATATATATATATATATATATATATATATATATAATTTTTATATTATTATATTTATATATATATATATATATATATATATATATATATATATATATATATATATATATGTGTATATATGTGTGTGTGTAATAATATTATTATTCTTCTTATATAGCGCTAACAGTTTGCGCAGCACTTTAGAACATGAGGGCAGACAGTACAGTTAAAATACAATTTAATACAGAAGGAATCAGAGGGCCTTTAAATTTCTGATGTAACAAGAATTGAAGTTGAAGCACCCCACCATTGCTAAAAGGGCCAGATACAACTTTATTTTATTAAAAGTCAGGGGTACAAGCTCATCATTGGTTGTTAGGATGCTGGCGGTCCTAGCAACCATCGACCTGGACAGTGACAGGGGGAACCTATGCTGACAGAAGCAGAGACCATAGTCAGCCTCTCCTGACCTTAATCTTTAGCGGCACACCGCTCTCTGTACCCAGTGACCTTGCCCCCGGAACAATGCCGGCACCGTCAGACGGAAGGTCAGGCTGCAACTCCCCCAAGGAACCCCCCAGCAACCTCTGGGGGACCTCGGGTTGGGAACGAGCGCTCTGTGTTATTGCTGTTCGCACCATGTTATTAGATGGCGGCACATTTTACACCAAGGCAGCATTATATACAGAACATCCAGTAAAGGGCGAGATGAAAGCGCTCAATGTTTACGTCTTATGTTTTATGGATCTGCTCTCCTACAGAATGGCAGGACGCAAACCCACCCAGAGCCTTAAATATGAAAACTACATCGGACCGTAATCCCACTCTGCGCTGATTTCACAGAATTAGCTAAAACGCCGCCATAAACTTATTTTCAGACTTGGCGTGTTTATAGTGATGCCAAAAATGTGAATTTTATTAGAGGTTTTGTGTGCCGTCGTAAGCTGTTTTTATGTTTTACTGCTTGTTTTTGTACTTTTTATTTTTATCCTCCATATAATGTGAGGCGCTCGACAGAGAGAGAGAATTAAATAGCTCGGGGAGCTTTAAAGGGACATTCACACATTTCATAACTAAAATCAAAGTGATGTAACCGTAGCATTACAACAACAGCAACTGTAATGTAGCACTACTCCCTTGGGAGCTGCTGGTTACATTTTCCCTTGAGTTACCCATAGCAACATCACAACAGTTTAGCATCTTTAAAGTGCTTGGCTCAGTCAAGAAACAGTCTAGGGGTTTTGTTTTTGTGTTTTATTTGAGAACTTGGATAAGAGAAGGGATGAGTGGGATGCTCCAACTTGAATGAACTATGCACAATTTGCTGGGACGTTTAGATATAGCTGAGTGCAGCAAGGCCGCTGCTTCACCTTGTCACTAGCAGTAAAGAAGATTTAATAAACTTGTATTGCTCTGTGAATCGCTCTTCAGGGCCCAACTAGGCACCCCCTTTGTCCCTATTCTTCAGGGTTCTACACAGCGCCCCCTTTACTGTAATTCTCTCTGTGTGAGCTTGCTCCTTGACCCCCTGACTTGATTGGAGTGGTCCCCCTTCCGGGGCCGACCCTTTGGCATGTCCCTTTGTACTCGCGGACACTAGTTTTTCCGAGAGACTCTGCCAGCAGCTCCACTGTCAGCACTCTGGATCCTCTGCAGCTCAGCTCCACACCGGGTTCTCTAGGCCGACCACCTAAGACCACCTTCCTCATACACAGCAGGAGGAGAGACAGCCGTCAGCCTCCTCCTGGGACTCTGCTTCCCGCCAAAGACACCTTGAACAATCCCAGGAGGCACTGCAAGAGTTCCTTCCCACTGGGACTCCCACAAAAGCCACTCTGGATCCTCTGCAGCTCAGCTCCACACCTGGTTCTCTAGGCCGACCGCCTAAGACCACCTTCCTCATACACAGCAGGAGGAGAGACAGCCGTCAGCCTCCTCCTGGGACTCTGCTTCCCGTCAAAGACACCCTGAGCAATCCCAGGAGGCACTGCAAGAGTTCCTTCCCACTGGAAAGCCAATGTGTCACTGGCTGGGTTTCCTCCACTGTCCAACAAGCTCCCTCTTTGGATGCAGTGAGGACACTCTCTCAGACCCAGTGAATCACACCTGGAAACATGTGACAGGCAACCTAATAGATCAGGCTCCCCTGATAAGCAGAAGGAGCAATCAATGCATTTACCTAGCACCTACCTACCTAGGAGGGTGCTACAGTAACATTGTTTTTTTCTGTTGATCCTGCCTGTAGATCTGTTGTTCTTCTGCTTCCTGTAATAGGGTGACAATACCATTTAATCTGCAGCAAAATCACACATCAGCGTTGTCACCCTGTGGAAAGGGTAGTCTTAGATGGACATTTAAAGGCACATTCCACCTTTTTGCATTTGAGCCTGCAAAGCATTGCAGTGGTGATCAGGGAATTATGGGGGCAATGCGGTTGCTCCAGTTGCAGGTCCGTATAAAGTACAGACCTTTAGTTAGAAGGCTGGAGGAAGTGTCCAAGGACCACAGCAGCAGTGATGGCAGGTCAAGCTAAGCCCAACTGTATTGTGAGCACGCATGTCGGGAACTGAGCTCCAAATAATGATTTTTAATACAAAGTGTGACGGTACTCACCATCACTGGGAGTGAAAGACAGATACTTAATGGTTTGGATTGCTTCAAATAGGTTCTGTGTTTACACTTATGATAATGTGTATTGAACTTCAATGTCAGAGACAGGCTCTCCCTATTGTTTGTGTATTGAGGTGTGATGTGGACTCTGTTAAGCCGGTCTGTCCCATTGTTAATTGTTAATGAACTCACATATTGTTTCTGTCAAGATAGCTAGATAGTTAGTTCAGATTAATTCTATTTCTGTATACAATTTCATCTGCATATAATAATGTAATCAGGCACCTGACCTGTTGGGGTCATTTGATCAGGAGGGGGTTGTGCTCATGTGTGTATAAATTGAGTGTGAAACTGTTCAATAAAGGAGAAGGTTCCCTAACTTGCACAAGCTAAGTTGTCGGCTAGTTTTGTATGGGGGCGGCTAGGATTTGGAAGCTGTATACTGGCGGTAGTCCACAAGCACAGTGTGCATCGCGGTTCCGTTACACACAGATCTACAAATCTATATATAATATCTTTTGAGATCCTGCACTTACGTTGTTGCTATGATAAAGCTGAATGCTGATGCTGCATTCAGTCCTGTGGATGTGTTTCACTGCAACAGGAGCATCGCACGGACATACCTCCTCCCCCTGGTTGACACTCCCCTCCCCCTGGCTGACATGTCCTCTCCCTCTGGCTGGCAAGCTCCATCCCCCCCCCCCCCCGCTGACATGTCCTCTCCCCCCTTGTTGACAAGCTCCTTCCCCCTGGTTGACACACTCCCTCCCTCTGCTGACATGTCCCCTCTCCCTGGTTTACACATTCCCTCCCCCTGCTGACATGTCCCTTCAACTAGTTGACACACTCCCTCCCCCTGGCAGACATGCCCCTCCCCCTTGTTGACACACTCCCTCCCCCTGGTTGACACTCTCCTTCCTCCTGGCTGACATGTACTCTCCCCCTGGTTGACATACTCCCTCCTACTTGTTAACACACTCCCTCCCTGTGGCTGACATGTACCCTGGCTGATTGGTCTCCTCCCTCTGGCTGACATGTCACCTCCCCTTGGCTGACATGTCCCCTCCCCCTGGCTGACATGTCGTAGCCGCATGCTGTCCCCTCCTGCTGGTTGACACACTCCCTTTCCCTGGCTGATATGTCCCCTCCCCCTGGTTAACAAGCTCCACCCCACCGCTGACATGTCCCTTCCCACTGGTTAACAAGCTCCATTCCCCCCGGCTAACATGTCCCCTCCCCCTAGTTGACATACTCCCTCCTACTGGTTAACATACTCCCTCCCCCTGGCTGACATGTCCCCTCCCTCTGGTTGACACACCCCCTCTCTTTGGTTGACACACCCCCTCCCTCTAGCTGACACGTCCCCTTCCCCTGGTTGACACACTCTCCTGGCTGACACATCCCCTCTCCCTCGTTGACACACTCTCTTCTTCTGGTTGACATGTCCCCTCTCCCTTGTTGACAAACTCTCTTCTTCTGGCTGACATGTCCCCTCTCTCTGGCTGACATGTCCCCTCCCCCTGGCTGACTCCCTCTGGCTTACATGCCCCCCTCCCTCTGGCTTACATGTCCCCCACCCCCTCT
The DNA here is from genome assembly GCF_965119305.1 of Pelophylax lessonae. Taxonomy (NCBI): domain Eukaryota; kingdom Metazoa; phylum Chordata; class Amphibia; order Anura; family Ranidae; genus Pelophylax; species Pelophylax lessonae. Next base: position 13,291,590 of record NC_138769.1, on the reverse strand, counting down.
GGCTGACATTCCCCCTCCCTCTGGCTGACATCCCCCCCCTGATAATTGACACACTTCCTCCCCCTTGATGGCATGTCTCCTTCCCCTGGCTGACATGTCCCCTCCCTCTGGCTGACATGTCCCCTCCCTCTGGCTGACATGTCCCCTCGCTTTGGCTTATATGTCCCCTCGCTCTGGCTGACATGTCCCCTCGCTCTGGCTGACATGTCCCCTCGCTCTGGCTGACATGTCGCCTCGCTCTGGATGACATGTCCCCTCCCTCTGGCTGACATGTCCCCTCCCTCTGGCTGACATGTCCCCTACCTCTGGCTGACATGTCCCCTACCTCTGGCTGACATGTCCCATCCCTCTGGCTGACATGTCCCCCTCCCTCTGGCTAACATTCCCCCTACTGCTGGTTGACACACTCCCTCCCCCTTGATAAGATGTCTCATTCCTCTGGTTGAAACATCCCCTCCCTCTGGCGACATGTGCCCTCACCCTTCATTGAAGAGTAGTGATAGCGCTGGTCTCAGACACGCGCCTCCTACTGGAGGCAAGCGCTGTCAATCGCACTTAATTAGCTGTTTGACTCCTAATGAGCAGCGAGGTTGAACAGCACTGAAGGAAGGAGAGTGCACCATCAACGCTCCACAACACCAATGAAAACCAGAAAGAATACTATGTACAGGCACCTTGTCCCCTGGGCCCTAGTGAGACCTCTTTAAAGGACTATTTCACCTGTTCAGCAACCCCCCCCCCCTCCTGCCCCCACTGTTCTTACCTCCATAAACTGTAGGTGGCCATCCAGCCAATGTAACACTCCACTAGGGATCCCCACTCTTTTCCCTCTTCTTTCTACAGGGCTTCTGGGACGGACCAATTCTGATTGGTTAGCGCCAGCACAGGGTATTGCTCTGATCCGTCCCAGAAGTGTTGCAGAAAGAAGAAGGAGAAGATCCCTAGTGGAACACTGCATTTGAGTGGGCGACAACAGCTCATCACCTATGGAGGTAAGTAGAGTTGCGGGGGGAGGGGGGGTGTAGAATGTTCATGCCCAGACTGCTACAGTGGATGCATGGGCACTAACAGCAACAGCTTATCACATGGGGGGGGGGGGGAGTTGGGTTAAGGTGCACAGTTCACTTTTTGTTTTTTTGGAACCTACACTTTAAGGAGCAACTCCAGTGATCACTTTTTTTTTTTCTTTTGGAAGAAAGGTTTAAGCAAAATGAATAAGAGCTAACAATTTTGAGCAGTATGGTTTGTCCCAACCCCCCTGATTTTTTTTCTGGTCAGCTTGGTCCTCATGTAAATGTGGAGAAAAAGAAGAATTGATACAATAATATAATTACATTTATTACCCCCATACGGTTCCTACAACACAATATCCCCTCCCATACGGTTCCTACAACACAATATCCTCTCCCATACGGTTCCTACAACACAATATCCCCTCCCATACGGTTCCTACAACACAATATCCCCTCTCATACGGTTCCTACAACACAATATCCCCACCCATACGGTTCCTACAACACAATATCCCCACCCATACGGTTCCTACAACACAATATCCCCTCCCATATGGTTCCTACAACACAATATCCCCTCCAATACAGTTCCTAGAACACAATATCCCCTCCCATACGGTTCGTACAACACAATATCCCCTCCCATACGGTTCCTACAACACAATATCCCCTCCCATATGGTTCCTACAACACAATATCCCCTCCCATACGGTTCCTACAACACAATATCCCCTCCCATATGGTTCCTACAACACAATATCCCCTCCCATACGGTTCCTACAACACAATATCCCCTCCCATACCGTTCCTACAACACAATATCCCCTCCCATACCGTTCCTACAACACAATATCCCCTCCCATACGGTTCCTACAACACAATATCCCCTCCCATACGGTTCCTACAACATGATATCCTTCTCTATAGTGGACTTTTAAAGTGTATCTTTATTTTTCTTCGGAAAGAAAATAGAACCTTCTTTGTAAATTCTTTACATTATATGGAACTCAACGTTTTTCTGTTCTAAAGAAATTTACTATAGAATAGAAAGGGTCTCCCATTATTCTAGGCACCTGAGCAATCCCAGTGTTGTAATGAGAAAAGCTGCCACATCTGCATCCCTTTGATAGTGGATGACTCTTAGAAGGTATCTGCCAAAACTGAACCTCCTGTTGCAGGAGCTGTCTGACATGTGACTTGTAGCTCTGTCCCGGCTCCTAAACAAAGTAGTTAACCAATCATGGAGCTGCTTGCAGTGTAGATGGCACTCCTAGGCTGCTATACAGGGTTGAGACATTTTTATTTTTCTGTCAGTTTTAGAAGATCTGTACATCTAAAAACTGAAATTCAATTGGGCTTCAATTTAAACCTATAAAACTCCAAAGTGAGATATTTGATTGGAGTCATTTTATGGGTTATTTGGGTTGTCATCTGACCATGGGCCCCCAGAGGAAGACGTTATGGAGTATTGGTGGCTGTGGGAACCAGTTTAGGACAAGGAATTCCCATCAGACCAGTGATGAACATTGGGAACATCCAATTATTTTTGGATGTCATTGTCCACCATCTGTTGGGATTCTGGGGGAAGATGGCGCAGAGGAAGCCGACTCTCTGAGAACATAGGAGAGCATTTCCCGTGATCGGTGGCTGGAGATGTCCTTTATGGATGGAGTCCAGTTGGGAACACACAGTACAATCCCCCCCCGATGTATGAAGTATTGGAGCGCTCAGGATCTCGTATCTCAACAGTCGTTCCATGGCGCGTCTAATCCCGCTCATATGGAAGACATTGCGGAATTTCTTTCAGGGCTCGCTAGAAGGCAGCAGCAAGCATATGTTCCCATCAGGGGGCCCGAAGACAGGGGGGCCCGGGGCTTTGGAGGATGAGAACTGTACACAGGCCAAAATTACACGTCTGATGGATGATATGATAATTATTACCAGCAAGAACACACACGGAGCTCAGAGCAATATCTGTCTGTCCTTATCTGTCTACATATCTGTCTATACTGAGAATTGCACAGAAGTGGTACTGTGCAGAGTCCATACATACAGAATGAGAACAGATACTAAGAATTACACCCAGCATACTGGACAAGAGAAGTGGTACTGAGCACAGTCCATACATACAGAATGAGAACAGATACTGAGAATTACACCCAGCATACTGGACAAGAGAAGTGGTACTGAGCACAGTCCATACATACAGAATAATAACAGATCCTGAGAATTACACCCGGCATACAGGACAAGAGAAGTGGTACTGAGCACAGTCCATACATACAGAATGAGAACAGATACTGAGAGTTACACCCAGCATACTGGACAAGAGAAGTGGTACTGAGCACAGTCCATACATACAGAATGAGAACAGATACTGAGAATTACACCCAGCATACTGGACAAGAGAAGTGGTACTGTGCAGAGTCCATACATACAGAATAATAACAGATCCTGAGAATTACACCCGGCATACAGGACAGGAGAAGTGTTACTGTGCAGAGTCAATACATACAGAATAATAACAGATCCTGAGAATTACACCTGGCATACAGGACAGGAGAAGTGGTACTGTGCAGAGTCCATACATACAGAGTAAGAACAGATACTGAGAATTACACCCAGCATACAGGACAGGAGAAGTGGTACTGTGCAGAATCAATACATTTACATACACATGAACTGTGGAAAAGGACTGAGTACAAGAAAACTTAAACCCAATCACCCAGCGCTTTGGTAATATATATGGCAATATCTCATGTGCGCATAGACCATAAGATATAAAACGTTAAGAAATATATGTAAAAGCTGCTGCCTCGTAGTGATAAAATGTATATAAGGTGCGTATCAACCAAGTTAATAAACGCAAGCAGCGCTAGCAATTAAAATCACAATCTTAAAGTGAAAATAACATAAGATAAAATGAAATCAACTCTGCATTAGCGGAGCTATCAACATTCAACAGTGTGCAAAATATTAGAGTCCATATAGGTGCCAGAGTCCATCACCAACTAAACTTCCAGTGGGGTCATGGAAAAGGAACAACGCACACCAAGATAAATGCGGTTGCCTGGAATAAGCCTCCACCTCACCACGTGCAAGTCCCAAAGGTAATGCTCTTACCAGAACTCAGTGTACATAAAGCATGTAATCAGATGGTATGTCTCCCATGAATCGTCACCAGACTCTATCCTTAGTCACACTGCTTCTCAGCCGAAGTGTCCTCAGACCATGCAGGCGTATAAGGGAGTAAGAAAGATGCACATAGGGCAGTAACGTTTGATAACAAATGCACCTTTATTAATAAAACCCTCTCCCATTACACTCACAATGGTAAAAACATCAACAGCATATCAATGGTATCAGCCTCACAGTTACCGTCCAGCCGCTTGTCGGTCTCCCGCTAGCTATGTGGCGTCCCGGAAGCTACACCATTGATATGCTGTTGATGTTTTTACCATTGTGAGTGTAATGGGAGAGGGTTTTATTAATAAAGGTGCATTTGTTATCAAACGTTACTGCTCTATGTGCATCTTTCTTACTCCCTTATACGCCTGCATGGTCTGAGGACACTTCGGCTGAGAAGCAGTGTGACTAAGGATAGAGTCTGGTGACTATTCATGGGAGACATACCATCTGATTACATGCTTTATGTACACTGAGTTCTGGTAAGAGCATTACCTTTGGGACTTGCACGTGGTGAGGTGGAGGCTTATTCCAGGCACCCGCATTTATCTTGGTGTGCGTTGTTCCTTTTCCATGACCCCACTGGAAGTTTAGTTGGTGATGGACTCTGGCACCTATATGGACTCTAATATTTTGCACACTGTTGAATGTTGATAGCTCCGCTAATGCAGAGTTGATTTCATTTTATCTTATGTTATTTTCACTTTAAGATTGTGATTTTAATTGCTAGCGCTGCTTGTGTTTATTAACTTGGTTGATACGCACCTTATATACATTTACATACACATACTGAATAAGAAAAGATACTGAGAATTACACCCGACATACAGAACCAGAGAAGTGGTACCATGCAGAGTCAATACATACAGAATAAGAACAGATACTGAGAATTACGTTAGGGTACGGTATAATATCAGTTATAGGGGGGCACAGGTACAGTATAATCTTAGTATAAGAGGAGGTACAAGTACGGTATAATATCAGGTATAAGGGGAGGGGTAGGTACGGTATAATATCAGGTATGGCAGGAGCACAGGTACAATATAATATCAGGTATAAGGGGAGACATAGGTACGGTATAATATCAGGTATAGGGGGCACAGGTACTGTATAAAATCAGGTATAAGGGGAGGCATAGGTACGGTATAATATCAGGTATGGCAGAGACACAGGTACAGTATAATATCAGGTATAAGGGGAGGCATAGGTATGGTAAAATATCAGGTATGGGGGGAGGCACAGGTACGGTTTAATATCAGGTATAAAGGGAGGCACATGTACAGTATAATATCGGGTATAAGGGGGAGGCACAGGTATGGTATAATATCAGGTATAGAGGAGACACAGGTAAGGTATAATATCAGGTATAGAGGAGGCACAGGTAAGGTATTATATTAGGTATAGAGGAGGCACAGGTAAGGTATAATATCGGGTATAAGGGGAGGCACAGGTACGGTATAATATCAGGGATGGGGGGGGACACAGGTAAGGTATAATATCAGGTATAGAGGAGGCACATGTAAGGTATAATATCGGGTATAAGGGGAGGCACAGGTACGGTATAATATCAGGTATAAGGGGAGGCACAGGTTTGAGACACAAGCCCAGGTACTTATAGATAGGTTTGTGGAAAAAGGTTACAGAAGGAGTGAGCGCATTAACATTAAGAACGCAGTGGAAAAAATGAAGAGAGAAGAACTGATCGTGGACCCACCACACAGAAGAAACAAAAATAAAAATAACAACATAGAATTCGCCTTTCTTACTGGATACAACAAACACAAAGCATTGGACAGAATTATAAGGAAGCATTGGCCCATTTATAAGGCAGATACAACACTAAAAGACATTCTCCCCACGAGACCCACGTTCATATATAGGAAAGCACCAACACTTAGTAATAGATTGGTGCAAAATGTCATTGACCCGCCTAAATCTATCAGCCTCCCTAGCAACATAAAAGGTTTTTTCAGATGTGGGAAATGCCTACCATGCAGGACAACACGGGAACAAAGCAGAAAGAAAAAGACTTCCTTCACAGCCTATACAGGCAAAGACTTTAAAATCAAGGATACCATAACCTGCACGAGCACGCACGTGACCTATGTGGTCGAGTGCCCGTGCCGACTACAATACGCGGGCAGGACAACTAGGCCGCTTTTTGTTCGAATTAGGGAGCACATTAAAAACATTCGGAAGGGCTTTGATAAACACAGCCTCCCAAGTCATTTCAAAAACCATCACTTCCAGGATCCCTCATTGATGACCTTTTATGCTATTGACAAAATTAAGGGTGACTGGAGAGGCAGCAATAAAAAGATAAGTGTGTCCCGAAATGAAACAAAATGGATATATATGATGCAGACCCTCCAACCAAAAGGCTTGAACATTGATATAGACTGGAACTGCTTCATTACTGATTTTTAACCAAGTTGTTAACACCCTGGTACTCCCATAACCATTTTTAAAAAATCTCCTTTTTCAAAAAATCTCCTTTTTCAAAAAATCTCCTTTTCAAAAAATCTCCTTTTAAAGAAAATAATTTTTAAAGAAAATCTCCTTTTTATTTTTTCTGTTTAACAACCTCCTTTTATAAACCTCCCTTCACAAAATCTCTTTTGAAACGAGCCCCTTTGCAATATTTCCTCTCTTCTACGCAAGTCTTTTATGTAAAGATTTTATGCAAAGTTTTTTGCAAAGTCATTTAATCCACATTATATCTTATCTTAATTTGATTTGATTTATTTATCCTCATACATCAAACCCTCTTCTGGGTTCACACATGTCTATGAGCTTTTTCTCAATTTTTTCTGTTTATATGCGATTTCATATGCGATTTTACATGCAATTTCATTGTGCCTCCCCTCACATATATTCACCCATATCTTTTTTGCACAACATCCCCTCCTTGGGTAATATGTCTGCACAGATCGCACTAGCACTTTAATCCTTTTTTAAAATCATTCAATTAAATGTTTACCCTTCACCTGGACACTCTTCTCCGCTTTTACTTCATTTATTTATCCTTTTTATCAGAATTAAAATTTTACTGTAATTAAATACTGTATACTATTTGACATATGAAGAGCAGCATATACGTTCCATTTTTAATTGTAATAAATATTGAATATATCGAGATGTAGGGACTTTGGTCTCAATACGGCATATATGCAAGGAAGTTCACATGATGTTTTTGGCTTAGGCTGCATCCACCATGTCCTAATTGGCAGCGGACATCCGTGACAATTACAACAGGGTGCATAAACATGGCCGCCGACCGGCCCCTGTAGGTGGACCAATATGGAGATAGAGCAGCCTATAAAAGCATCAGGAATTGGGCTAGATGGTACGATCCAGATGATGTCGTAGTGACGAAACGCGTAGGGCGTGGCTTATTGTGTCACACGTCACTTCCGGTAGCAGTGGTTCTGGACCGTGGAAAGCGGAAGCGCTCAGGCAGACGGACCCTGCACGCTGACGGTGAACTTCCTCAACTGTGAGTGGATATGCTTTGCACCTTGTTATTCCAACTATGCTACGCAATGGGAGATATTTTGTATTTGTAGTGCCAATGTGGATACACAGTGGGAACCAGGATTGATGTGCAGTCTGACCCTAAGCAGTCCGTGCGGTAAGTGCTTTTACCTAGTGGGGGGCCACGGGTAACAGCACCAGTCGCACGCCATATCCTGTGAGCACACATTTCCCACAACATCACTGGCACCATTCTTCTTTTTTCATATTCTCCATCTGGAATAATCACCAGCATTCTTATAGTGTGACACCTAAATGTACCATCCTCAGACATTACTATCTGTCTCAGCACGTGGCACTTTATATTCAATGATATGGCTCCTTGACCCCCTGCAGGTCCACACCATTATGTCTTAAACGCACAGTGCACTTTTATGGTATTTATATAATTCTTTTTAGTGCACCCATCCAGCACTATTTGCACAGCACATATATACGGTTTTAGGTTTTTTATCCATCTGCACATTGTGGTAGCGCTGACAAAACCAACATCACTTGCACCTTTTTACAGGTAAGGTATAATATAACGTATAAGGGGAGGCACAGGTACGGTATAATATCAGGTATAAGGGGAGGCACAGATACAGTATAATATCAGGGATAGGGGGACAAAGGTACAGTATAATATCAGGTATAAGGGGAAGCACAGGTACAGTATAATATCAGATATAAGGGGAAGCACAGGTACAGTATAATATCAGGGATAGGGGAGGCACAGGTACAGTATAATATCAGGTATAAGGGGAGGCACAGGTACGGTATAATATCAGGTATAAGGGGAGGCACAGGTATAGTATAATATCAGGGATAGGGGGGTCACGGGTATGGTATAATATCAGGTATAGAGGAGGCACAGGTAAGGTATATCAGGTATAAGGGGAGGCACAGGTACAGTATAATATCAGGTATAAGTGGAAGTACAGGTACAGTATAATATGAGGTATGGAGGGACACAGGTACGGTATAATATCAGGTATAGGGCAAGCACAGGTACAGTAAAATATCAGGTATAGTGGGAGAGGGGCACAGGTACAGTATAATATCAGGTATAAGGGGAGGCACTGGTACGGTATAATATCAGGTATAAGGGGAGGCACAGGTACAGTATAATATCAGGTATAAGGGGAGGCACAGGTACAGTATAATATCAGGGATAGGGGGGACACAGGTACGGTATAATATCAGGTATAGAGGATGCACAGGTAAGGTATAATATCAGGTATAGAGGATGCACAGATAAGGTATAATATCAGGTATAGGGGGAGGCACAGTAAAATATCAGGGATGGGGGGGGGGGCACAGGTACGGTATAATATCCTATTCCTATACCTGATAATCTCAGGTATAGGAGGATATATAGGTATAGGATAATATCAGGTATAGGAGGATGTACAGGTAAAAAAAGAAATCTCAGGTAAAGGAGGATGTACAGGTATAGGATATCAGGTATAGGAGGATTTTAGGTATAGGATAATATTAGGTATAGGAGGATGTTCAGGTATGGGATAATCTCAGGTATTGGAGGATGTACTGTACAGGTATGGAACAATCTCTGGTATAGGAGGATGCACAGGTATAGGATATCAGGTATAGGGGGAAGTATAGGATAATATCAGGTATAGGAGGATGTACAAGTATGGGATAATCTCAGGTATAGGAGGATGTACAGGTGTAGGATAATCTCAGGTATAGGAGAATGTACAGGTATAGGACAATCTCAAGTAAAAGGGGATGTACAATTATGGGATAATATCAGTTATAGGGGGATGTACAGGTGTAGGATAATCTCAGGTATAGGGGGATGTACAGGTATGGGATAATCTCAGGTATAGGGGGATGTACAGGTATGGGATAATCTCAGGTATAGTAGGATGTACAGGTATAGGATAATGTCAAGTATAGGAGGATGTACAGGTATAGGATAATGTCAAGTATAGGAGGATGTACAGGTGTATGATAATCTCAGGTATAGGGGGGTGTACAGGTATGGGATAATCTCAGGTATAGGGGGATCTACAGGTATGGGATAATCTAAGGTATAGGGGGGTGTACAGGTATGTGATAATCTCAGGTATAGGGGGGTGTACAGGTATGGGATAATATCAGGTATAGGGGGATCTACAGGTATGGGATAATCTCAGGTATAGGGGGGTGTACAGGTATGGGATAATATCAGGTATAGGAGGGTGTACAGGTATGGGATAATATCAGGTATAGGGGGATGTACAGGTATGGGATAATCTCAGGTATAGGGGGATGTACAGGTATGGGATAATCTCAGGTATAGGAGGATGTACAGGTATGTGATGATCTCAGGTATAGGGGGATGTACAGGTATGGGATAATATCAGGTATGGGAGGAAGTATAGGTGTGGGATAATATCAGGTATGGACAAATTACAGTTATTGGCTGGTCTGTGACATGCTCTTTGGTTTGACAGTTTATCCCATTATAGTCTACAAAGAATTGTTTTTTTGGTGGAGCCGGCGGGATGAAAACGCTTTGTAGAGACAAATTGTACTTCTGCTGGTTACTCGGAAAGCGGAAAATTGAAAACACATTTGTGAGCAAATTGTTTCTTGTTTGTGAAGTTTCTGCCGTCTACCCCTCCATGTGCAGTGCCTGGGATCGGGGAATTATGGGATTAGCTGGAATTGTAGTGACGGAGGATTGATGGCACTAAACCTCGCTCCACCCAATGCTGCCAATCGTGCCGCACTGACTGCGATTTACATGACTAAAGCAGAAAACTTTGATGTGCAGCTATTGCGGGAGCCAGCACCACAAGGCACACATACTATTTACTGTATGTACTGTCCCTTGTGCTGATTTGTATTTTTTTTTCATTCATGAATAAACTTTATAAAGAAAAAAGACCAGCAATTTGGGATTGCTCACTATACAGTACTATACTGTACCTTTCATTTCTTTACCTTTAAAACAGATCCCATGACCATTAGTGGTCAGTGGTGCTGTAACCCCCCACCTAAAAAAAAAAACAGTCCCACAATCATCATTAGTCAGTAGCAGTTCCCCCCACACATTTAATGGTGGAACCCTATTGAAACCAAATGAAAGGTGAATCTGTTATTTTCTTGGCTAATAGGCAAGGGGGTATAAAAATTAAAAAAATAGAATTGGGGTGGGGGCTGGAATGCGCACTGCCCTTAGGAACATGTACCACTGCAAATATTTTTTTTAAATTTAAATTTGGCTAGGAACAGTGATTTTGTTTTTTGTTTTTTTGTAATGCTTAAAGTGAAACACTAAACATGTTCAAATTCTAAATAACTGACATTTACAAAGGAAAAAAAGTGTTTAAAATGGTAAGAAAATTACCCAACGGCGTTGCTAAGGGAAGGGCCCGGCATGGTGGTATCATCATTGGTCTGCCATGGCCATAGTTGGTCAATGTCACTGCTATCCCCGCCCCTTTGCTTATGTGGCCAGGGAATCCTGGGGACATGATTGGTTACTAGGACCACGGTGGGTGCAAGGAACCGGTGAGAGTACTGCTCACCAAATGACATCTTCCTTAGCTGTCCTCAGTTGTATAAGGGAAGGAACCTGGCATGGTGGTAACATTGACCAACTATGGCCATATTTGGTCAATGTTACTGTTATCCCTGCCCATTTGCCTTTTTGGCCAGGGATCCCCAGTGATGTCATTGATTCTTAGGGTTACAGCGGGTGCAAGGAACCGGTGATTGTGAGAAGCTATCTTATAAGGAAGCAGCAGAAATGCATACAGTCAGGTCCATAAATATTGGGACATCGACACAATTCTAATCTTTTTGGCTCTGTACACCACCACAATGGATTTGAAATGAAACAAACAAGATGTGCTTTAACTGCAGACTTTCGGCTTTAATTTGAGGGTATTTACATCCAAATCAGGTGAAGGGTGTAGGAATTACAACAGTTTGTATATGTGCCTCCCACTTTTTAAGGGACCAAAAGTAATGGGACAATTGGCTGCTCAGCTGTTCCATGGTCAGGTGTGTGTTATTCCCTCATTATCCCATTTACAAGGAGCAGATAAAAGGTCCAGAGTTCATTTCATGTGTGCTATTTGCATTTGGAATCTGTTGCTGTGAACTCTCAATATGAGATCCAAAGAGCTGTCACTATCAGTGAAGCAAGCCATCATTAGGCTGACAAAACAAAACAAACCCATCAGAGAGATAGAAAAAACATTAGGTGTGGCCAAATCAACTGTTTGGAACATCCTTAAAAAGAAAGAACGCACCGGTGAGCTCAGCAACACCAAAAGACCCGGAAGACCACGGAAAACAACTGTGGTGGATGACCGAAGAATTCTTTCCCTGGTGAAGAAAACACCCTTCACAACAGTTGGCCAGATCAAGATCACTCTCCAGGAGGTAGGTGTATGTGTGTCAAAGTCAACAATCAAGAGAAGACTTCACCAGAGTGAATACAGAGGGTTCACCACAAGATGTAAACCATTGGTGAGCCTCAAAAACAGGAAGGCCAGATTAGAGTTTGCCAAACAACATCTAAAAAAGCCTTCACAGTTCTGGAACAACATCCTATGGACAGATGAGACCAAGATCAACTTGTACCAGAGTGATGGGAAGAGAAGAGTATGGAGAAGGAAAGGAACTGCTCATGATCCAAAGCATACCACCTCATCAGTGAAGCATGGTGGTGGTAGTGTCATGGCGTGGGCATGTATGGCTGCCAATGGAACTGGTTCTCTTGTATTTATTGATGATGTGACTGCTGACAAAAGCAGCAGGATGAATTCTGAAGTGTTTTGGGTAATATTATCTGCTCATATTCAGCCAAATGCTTCAGAACTCATTGGACGGCGATTCACAGTGCAGATGGACAATGACCCGAAGCATACTGCGAAAGCAACCAAAGAGTTTTTTAAGGGAAAGAAGTGGAATGTTATGCAATGGCCAAGTCAATCACCTGACCTGAATCCGAATGAGCATGCATTTCACTTGCTGAAGACAAAACTGAAGGGAAAATGCCCCAAGAACAAGCAGGAACTGAAGACAGTTGCAGTAGAGGCCTGGCAGAGCATCACCAGGGATGAAACCCAGCGTCTGGTGATGTCTATGCGTTCCAGACTTCAGGCTGTAATTGACTGCATAGCATTTGCAACCAAGTATTAAAAAGTGAAAGTTTGATTTATGATTGTTAATCTGTCCCATTACTTTTGGTCCCTTAAAAAGTGGGAGGCACATATACAAACTGTTGTAATTACATAGTTACATAGTTACATAGTAGGTGAGGTTGAATAAAGACAATAGTCCATCCAGTTCAACCTGTGTAGGTGTGTGTGACTGTAATCATCTAACATAGCCCTCAATCTCCTGATCCTTGAGATGTAAGTCTAAGAGTCTTTTGAAAGTCACCATACTACCCGCAGAAACCACCTCTTGTGGTAGACAATTCCACAATCTTGTAGCCCTAACAGTAAAGAACCCCCCACTTTGCCTGAGGTTAAAACGCTTCTCCTCTAATCGCATTGTATGTCCTCGAGTCCTCATGCAATTCCTTCGAATGAACAGCTTTTCTTCTAAGCTGAGATCCCCATTAAGATATTTATAAATTGCTATCATGTCCCCTCTCAGACGTCTTTTCTCCAGGGAAAATAAATCGAGCGATTGCAGCCGCTCTTCATAGGTAAGGTCCTCCAACCCCCTAATCAGTTTAGTTGCCCTTCTCTGGACTTTCTCCAGCTCCAACACATCCCTCCTGAGGACCGGCGACCAGAACTGGACAGAATACTCCAGATGCGGTCGGACCAGAGTTTTATAAAGTGGAAGGATTATAGTCCTATCTCTGGAATACATCCCTTTCTTTATGCATGCTAATATTCTGTTGGCTTTGGAAGCTGCCGCTTGGCATTGCATGCTGTTGCCTAATCTATCATCAACTAAGACTCCCAGATCTTTCTCCATTTTTGATTCCCCCAAGGGTTCCCCTCCTAACGTGTATTGTGTTTTTATGTTTTTGGTCCCCAAGTGCAAAACCTTACACTTCTCCACATTAAACCTCATTTGCCATGTCGTTGCCCACTCCGTAATTTTGTCCAGGTCATTCTGTAGGATATCTGCTTCATGCTGTGCAGTTATTGCCCTGGCCAATTTTGTGTCATCTGCAAAAACTGATAACGAACTACTGATCCCGTCCTCAATGCTGTTTATGAATAAATTGAACAAGGTTGGTCCCAGGACTGAGCCCTGGGGCACCCCACTTACTACCTCAGACCAGTCTGAGTATGCGCTTGTCAGGGATACCACATGCAGGCATCCAGCAAGGGTGATCAGATCAGTTGGCTGCACCAAGGAATCAGGACCCAGATGGATAAAGATGTAAATAAGTTTATTAAGCAAAATGACACACTCCAATACCAACACCAGTGACCATAAACAAGTAAACAAAATATAAATGATAACAGTACAAAACCCCAATAGAACCTAACAAACTATATACAAAGGGATGGAGTAAACAATAGCAGGACAGGACAGGGACAGGAGACAAGGAAAGCAGGGAGCCAGGTACAGGAAGCAGGATGCAGGGAACAGGACTCAGGATCAGGATACAGGTTTCAGGATACAGGTTTCAGGATACAGGTTCAGACAGGGACATGGCTAGCAGAGAAAATACTGAAGCACTGAGCCTCAGTGAAGGGCGGGCTTATATTCCCTCAGCAGTCCTCCTCAGGTGCAGCTTAATTAAAAGAACAGTCCAGCTGCTGGGAGACACCCGCTGGTGGGCCCTGGAACTGCGCCCCTCAGTTCCAGGAACAACAGTGCCACCAGCAGGTGACCCATGTAATGACACAGATCCTGACAGTTCCCCCCCTTTAAGGAGCGGCCTCCAGACGCTCCATTGTGCTTCTACCCCAAAAGTCCAAAAAGGTCTCCCCTCCATGTCTGCGGGTCTTCTAGCACTCTCTAGGCCAAAGTCCTTTAACTTGCCGGAAGGCGTGCCACCAGAGTCCAGCAATTGATCATGCGCCCCACCACCAGGGTCTGGAAGCCGTCTTGGCACCCCACAGGTCAAGTTCCTGAAGAGGCGTAACATTAGGGATACACCTGCCCTCATTGCAACACATGTCCCAACACTGGGACTGAAGGCAAGCTGGACATCAAGCAGGGGAGCGCCAGCGGCATGCAGGATATCCGGCAGTGGCACACCAGGCTGGGCAACAGACAGTGGCACATCAAACAGGGCGGCAGACCGTGGCTCAGCAGGCACTGGATCAGCAAACACTGGGTCAGCAGGCACCGGAACAGCAAGCACTGGGTCAGCGGGCACTGGAACAGCAAGCACTGGGTCAGCAGGCAAAGGATCAGCAGACACATGATCAGCAGGCACAGGATCAGCAGGCACAGTAGTGGTCACCAGAACAGCGGGCACGGGATCAGCTGGCACCGGATCAGCGGGCTGAGTAAGAGACACCGGATCAGCAGGCACCGGAACAGCAGGCACTGGGTCAGCGGGCACTGGAACAGCAAGCACTGGGTCAGCAGACTGGGTAGTGGTCACCAGAACAGCGGGCACCAGAACAGCGGGCACTGGATCAGCAGGCTCAGTAGGAGGCACCGGATCAGCGGGCACTGGACCAGCAGGCATTAGAACAGCAGGCACTGGATCAGCAGGCTCAGTAGGAGGCACCGGATCAGTGGGCACTGGATCAGCAGGCTCAGTAGAAGGCACCAGATCAGCGGGCAATGTAACAGCAGGCACTGGATCAGCAGGCTCAGTAGGAGGCACCGGATCAGTGGGCACTGGAACAACAGGCATCAGAACAGCGGGCACTGGATCAGCAGGCTCAGTAGAAGGCACCGGATCAAAGGGCACTGGATCAGCAGGCTCAGTAGGAGGCACTGGATCAGAGGGCACCGGAATAGAAGGCACTGGATCAGCGGGCTCAGTAGGAGGCACCAGATCAGCGGGCACTGGAACAGCAGGCATCAGAACAGTGGGCACTGGATCAGCAGGCTCAGTAGGAGGCACCGGATCAGTGGGCACTGGATCAGCGGGCACTGGAACAACAGGCATCAGAACAGCGAGCACTGGATCAGCAGGCTCAGTAGGAGGCACCGGATCAGTGGGCACTGGATCAACAGGCTCATTAAGAGGCACCAGATCAGCGGGCACTGGATCAGCAGGCATCAGAACAGCAGGCACTGGATCAGCAGGCTCAGTCGGAGGCACCAGACAAGCGGGCACTGTAACAGCAGGCATCAGAACAGTGGGCACTGGATCAGCAGGCTCAGTAGGAGGCACCGGATCAGTGGGCACTGGAACAACAGGCGTCAGAACAGCGGGCACTGGATCAGCAGGCTCAGTAGAAGGTACCGGATCAGTGGGCACTGGGTCAGCAGGCTCAGTAGGAGGCACTGGATCAGCGGGCACCGGAACAGCAGGCACTGGATCAGCGGGCTCAGTAGGAGGCACCAGATCAGCGGGCACTGGAACAGCAGGCATCAGAACAGTGGGCACTGGATCAGCAGGCTCAGTAGGAGGCACCGGATCAGTGGGCACTGGATCAGCAGGCACTGGAACAACAGGCTCAGTAAGAGGCACCAGATCAGCGGGCACTGGATCAGCAGGCATCAGAACAGCAGGCACTGGATCAACAGGCTCAGTAAGAGGCACCAGATCAGCGGGCACTGGATCAGAAGGCATCAGAACAGCAGGCACTGGATCAGCAGGCTCAGTAGGAGGCACCAGATCAGCGGGCACTGTAACAGCAGGCATCAGAACAGTGGGCACTGGATCAGCAGGCTCAGTAGGAGGCACCAGATCAGTGGGCACTGGATCAGCGGGCACTGGAACAACAGGCATCAGAACAGCGGGCACTGGATCAGCAGGCTCAGTAAAAGGCAACGGATCAGTGGGCACTGGATCAGCAGGCTCAGTAGGAGGCACCGGATCAGCGGGCACCGGAACAGCAGGTACTGGATCAGCGGGCTCAGTAGGAGGCACCAGATCAGCGGGCACTGGAACAGCAGGCATCAGAACAGTGGGCACTGGATCAGCAGGCTCAGTAGGAGGCACCGGATCAGTGGGCACTGGATCAGCAGGCACTGGAACAACAGGCATCAGAACAGCGGGCACTGGATCAGCAGGCTCAGTAGGAGGCACCGGATCAGTGGGCACTGGATCAACAGGCTCAGTAGAAGGCACCAGATCAGCGGGCACTGGATCAGCAGGCTGGGTAACAGGTATAATTGTATGTGTTGGGAAAAATCTCCTTTTCTTTTTAGGTTTAGATACAGAAATCTTGCTAGTGGTTGCAGGGCTATGAATAGATTGTGAAGTAGATGGAAGCGAAATGGCAGTATTGGGAGATGGTGGAAAAGGAGAGACAGTTACAGAGGAGAATTTCTGAGAGGTTGCTAGAGGCAACAGAGTAGTAGAGGAAGTTTTCACAGAGTTAAATGCAGGAAAAGTGCAACTCGTTAAGCCAGGATATGAACAAGCAGTGGAAAGCAAACCATACCTAACTGCAGCTGTGGTTGCTACGGGTAACGGAGAGGATAAACTTTGAGAAAACTGGTGTCCAGAGGCAGAAGTGGATTGGTGTGAGTTAGCTGATGCTAAATTGGAAAGATCTGACCAGGTTTGCAATAAGGCCTGAACAAAACTCAATTTACAACCCCCTTGTCTGATTAGAGAATATACAGCATTCATGCAATCCAACAGGGCCTCTGGAGAATACACTGAATAATGTTCAATAAAATAGGGTTTATCATCTTCCAAGAGCCACACAAGAGATACTACCTGAGAGACACTAAAAGGAGGAGAATAATCATCACCACCCTTAGGGGTACTAGATAAAGCCAACTCTGCACAGAGCTGAATAAGTGGCTGAATCTCTTTGAACAAAACTCTGCCTTTGTCAACAAACGAGTGGGCCAGACGGATGCATTCCAACAACTGCTCGCTAGTGTAAGTTTTCAAAATTTGGCGACAATATTCCCTGTCTTCTGTTACAAGCAAAGAAAAATAAAAGACCTCCTCTGACTGCATCTTGCAGCAACCAGAAAATTCCTAATTCCCAGGTGCAACCGATCTGATCGTTAGTGGCTTCAGTATTCTGTCAGGGATACCACATGCAGGCATCCAGCAAGGGTGATCAGATCAGTTGGCTGCACCAAGGAATCAGGACCCAGATGGATAAAGATGTAAATAAGTTTATTAAGCAAAATGACACACTCCAATACCAACACCAGTGACCATAAACAAGTAAACAAAATATAAATGATAACAGTACAAAACCCCAATAGAACCTAACAAACTATATACAAAGGGATGGAGTAAACAATAGCAGGACAGGACAGGGACAGGAGACAAGGAAAGCAGGGAGCCAGGTACAGGAAGCAGGATGCAGGGAACAGGACTCAGGATCAGGATACAGGTTTCAGGATACAGGTTTCAGGATACAGGTTCAGACAGGGACACGGCTAGCAGAGAAAATACTGAAGCACTGAGCCTCAGTGAAGGGCGGGCTTATATTCCGTCAGCAGTCCTCCTCAGGTGCAGCTTAATTAAAAGAACAGTCCAGCTGCTGGGAGACACCCGCTGGTGGGCCCTGGAACTGCGCCCCTCAGTTCCAGGAACAACAGTGCCACCAGCAGGTGACCCATGTAATGACACAGATCCTGACAGCGCTGTTTATTACTACCCTTTGGACACGGCCTTTTAGCCAATTCCGTATCCAAGAGCAAACCCTGCTGTCGATACCTGCAGACCTTATTTTATAAATTAAGCGCTTGTGGGGAACTGTATCAAACGCCTTAGCGAAATCCAAGTACACCACATCCACTGGTCTCCCCCTATCTAGCTCACAGCTCACTTCCTCGTAGAATGCTAAGAGATTGGTTTGACAAGATCGCCCATTTGTAAACCCGTGCTGGTTACTACTGATGATGTTGTTGTCTTTAGCATACTCTACGATATAGTCCCTTATCATCCCCTCCAAAAGTTTACATATTATTGATGTCAGACTGACAGGCCTATAATCTCCCGGGATATGTCTTTGGCCCTTTTTGAATATCGGAATCACGTTAGCCTTCCTCCAATCCCCTGGTACATCTCCTGTCCTAATACTGTCAGCAAAGATCAGGAACAGTGGTCTAGATATAACCATACTGAGTTCCTTGAGCACTCTCGGATGTACGCCATCCGGGCCTGGTGATTTGTTTGTGTTAAGTTTATCCAGTCTTTCCCTGATTTCCCCCTCTGTTAGCCATAGTGGCAAGTCCTGTGTATTACTACTAACCATACAGTCATGGTCAGTGTACCCTTCCTTTTCCTGCGTAAAGACTGACGAGAAAAAAGAATTCAGCACGGTTGCTTTTTCAGTGTCCTCTGTAACCATCCTCCCATCATCGCTAATTATGTGTGCAATATGCTCTGCCCTAGTTTTTTTGCTGTTGATATACAGTGGGTACGGAAAGTATTCAGACCCCCTTAAATTTTTCACTCTTTGTTATATTGCAGCCATTTGCTAAAATCATTTAAGTTCATTCTTCTTCCTCATGAATGTACACACAGCTCCCCATATTGACGGAAAAACACAGAATTGTTGACATTGTTGCAGGTTTATTAAAAAAGAAAAACTGAAATATCACATGGTCCTAAGTATTCAGACCCTTTGCTGTGACACTCGTATATTTAACTCAGGTGCTTTCCATTTCTTCTGATCATCCTTGAGATGGTTCTACACCTTCATTTGAGTCCAGCTGTGTTTGATTATACTGATTGGACTTGATTAGGAAAGCCACACACCTATCTATATAAGACCTTCCAGATCACAATGCATGTCAGAGCAAATGAGAATCATGAGGTCAAAGGAACTGCCTGAAGAGCTCAGAGACAGAATTGTGGCAAGGCACAGATCTGGCCAAGGTTACAAA
Source organism: Pelophylax lessonae (assembly GCF_965119305.1). Taxonomy (NCBI): domain Eukaryota; kingdom Metazoa; phylum Chordata; class Amphibia; order Anura; family Ranidae; genus Pelophylax; species Pelophylax lessonae. Next base: position 13,271,944 of record NC_138769.1, on the reverse strand, counting down.
AAGATTTCTGCTGCACTTAAGGTTCCTAAGAGCACAGTGGCCTCCATAATCCTCAAATGGAAGATGTTTGGGGCGACCAGAACCCTTCCTAGAGCTGGCCGTCCGGCCAAACTGAGCTATCGGGGGAGAAGAGCCTTGGTGAGAGAGGTAAAGAAGAACCCAAAGATCACTGTGGCTGGGCTCCAGAGATGCAGTCAGGAGATGGGAGAAAGTTGTAGAAAGTCAACCATCACTGCAGCCCTCCACCAGTCGGGGCTTTATGGCAGAGTGGCCCGACGGAAGCCTCTCCCCAGTGTAAGACACATGAAAGCCCGCATGGAGTTTGCTAAAAAACACCTGAAGGACTCCAAGATGGTGAGAAATAAGATTCTCTGGTCTGATGAGACCAAAATAGAACTTTTTGGTCTTAATTCTAAGCGGTATGTGTGGAGAAAACCAGGCACTGCTCATCACCTATCCAATACAGTCCCAACAGTGAAGCATGGTGGTGGCAGCATCATGCTGTGGGGGTGTTTTTCAGCTGCAGGGACAGGACGACTGGTTGCAATCGAGGGAAAGATGAATGCGGCCAAGTACAGGGATATCCTGGACAAAAACCTTCTCCAGAGTGCTCTGGACCTCAGACTGGGCCGAAGGTTTACCTTCCAACAAGACAATGACCCTAAGCACACAGCTAAAATAATGAAGGAGTGGCTTCACAACAACTCCGTGACTGTTCTTGAATGGCCCAGCCAGAGCCCTGACTTAAACCCAATTGAGCATCTCTGGAGAGACCTAAAAATGGCTGTCCACCAACGTTTACCATCCAACCTGACAGAACTGGAGAGGATCTGCAGGGAGGAATGGCAGAGGATCCCCAAATCCAGGTGTGAAAGACTTGTTGCATCTTTCCCAAAAAGACTCCTGGCTGTATTAGATCAAAAGGGGGCTTCTACTAAATACTGAGCAAAGGGTCTGAATACTTAGGACCATGTGATATTTCAGTTTTTCTTTTTTAATAAATCTGCAACAATGTCAACAATTCTGTGTTTTTCTGTCAGTATGGGGTGCTATGTGTACATTCATGAGGAAGAAGAATGAACTTAAATGATTTTAACAAATGGCTGCAATATAACAAAGAGTGAAAAATTTAAGGGGGTCTGAATACTTTCCGTACCCACTGTATTTAAAGAATTTCTTTGGGTTTTTTTTACTATCCTCCGCTATTTGTCTCTCAAAGTTGATTTTAGCCATCTTGATTTCGTGTTTACACTTCTTATTTTCCTCCTTGTATTGCTGGAAGGCCGATACGGTGCCCTCTGATTTATATTTCTTGAAGGCCAATTTTTTTCCCCTAATAAGTTTTTTAACGCTACGGTTTAGCCAGCCAGGTTTGGCTTTGTCTCTTCTAAATTTATTCCCCATAGGAATGCACTGCAAGATGCCTTTGCTTAATATTGTTCTAAAGCATTCCCATTTTTCCTCTGTGGTCAGTGATCCCAGGGTTTGGTCCCAGTTTACCCTTTCCATCAATGAGTACAATTTTGGAAAGTCTGCCCTTCTGAAGTTTAGGGTTCTTATGTTCCCCACTTGCCTTTTTATATTGTTATTTATACTAAATGTGATCATCCTGTGATCGCTAGAGCCCAGGTTGTCCTGGACTCCTACCTCTGAGATTAGGTCTGGGTCATTAGTGATCAATAGATCCAGGATAGCATTCTCTCTAGTAGGGGAATCCACCAACTGCGACATGTAGTTATCCTGTAAGGTTTCCGTGAATAGCCGGGCCTTATGCGAGTGTGCAGTCCCCTCTTCCCAGTCAATGTCGGCATAATTGAAGTCCCCCAATATGATGACTGATCCTAGTTTTGCCGCTTTACCTATTAGTGCTAAAAATTCCAGCTCTACCTCCTCCCCTTGGTTAGGTGGCCTATAGCAAACCCCCACAATTACTTTCCCCTTTTCTCCTTCCCTATGGAGTTCAACCCACACAGATTCTAAATCCATGCTCATCCCATCCGTAATGTCACTCCTCTCTATCACCTTTATATTGTTCTTGACATAGAGACATACCCCTCCCCCTCTTTTACCAACCCTGTCCTTCCGGTACACCGAATACCCTTGGATATTTGCCAGCCAGTCATGTGAGGGGTCGAACCAAGTCTCCGTTATTCCCACAAGGTCTATGTCCTCCTCATGTACTAACATGTCCAACTCATCCATCTTATTAGCTAGGCTCCTGGCATTAGCATATACCCCTCTTAGTTTTACGGAAGTTAAACGTGATTGGCGGTTTTGTTTATTTCTGTTTGGTCTGCTGTTCTCCCGCACAGACCCGCCAATTGATGTTGTTGACCTACTGTCGCTATTGACCCTACAACTGCCTTCAGTCCTCTGCTCCCTCCTGACTGATTCTATTTCTGAGCCCTCCCCCCCGTCTCCTAGTTTAAAAGCCCCTCCAACTCGGTGGCCATCTTTCTCCCCAAAAGAGCTGTACCGTCCCCATTAAGGTGCAGCCCATCCTTACTAAAGAGCCGGTAGCCGACTGAGAAGTCAGCCCAGTTCTCCAGGAACCCAAACCCCTCCTTCCTACACCAGTTCCTCAGCCACTTGTTAACTTCCCTAAGCTCCTTCTGCCTCTCCTGTGTGGCTCGAGGTACAGGCAGTATTTCAGAGAAAACCACCTTGGAGGTCCTTTTCCTCAATCTATTACCTAAGTCCCTGAAATCGTTCTTAAGGATCCTCCACCTACCTTTAACTTTGTCATTAGTGCCCACATGCACCATGACCGCTGGGTCATCCCCAGCCCCGCCCAACAATCTGTCTGCCAGATCTGCGATGTGCCGAACTCGGGCGCCCGGTAAACAACAAACTGTTCGGTTCACGCGATCTTTTTTACAGATTTCCCTCTCTGTCCTCTTGATAATTGAGTCCCCAACTACCACAACCTGTCTAACCTTTCCTGCGTTACGGCCCCCCTTCTTCCTGGAGCCGTCCCTCCCCTGGCAGCTGGGGGAGGGCGCATGCTCCAGCTCTGCCACCCCTGAGTTGATATCCCCCTCAACCTGCAACTCGGCAAACATGTTAGGGTGTACCAACTCAGGACTGGCCTCCCTGACTCTCCTCCCCCTAACATTCCTAACAGTCACCCAGCTGCGTACCTCTGCTGCTTGCGTCTCCTCTATTCCTTCCTCCTCTATGCTGACCCCTGCCAGCGCCTGATGGGTAAAGTCCAAGCTCCTTTCCAGGTTGTAGATGCCACGCAGTCTTGTCACTGTGTTCTCTAGATCCACGATGTGGGCTTCCAGAGCAACAAGTCGCTCACATCTTGTACAGCAGTATTCGTCCTCGATTGTTTCATCAAGGAACGCATACATGCCGCAAGAAGTGCACTGAGTGGCATCCCCAATCCTGTCGGACATTATTACCCACTACTCTATGGGGATAATGTTAACGACCTGCTCTTCCTTACCTACACTACCTCTAACTTCCCTGGTACAAAACCTGGGGTACCCACCAGTCGCTAATACCCTCACCAGTCACTAGATACTCACCAGTCGCAAGATACTCACCAGTCGCAAGATACTCACCAGTCGCAAGATACTCACCAGTCGCAAGGATACTCACCAGTCGCAAGGATACTCACCAGTCGCAAAGATACTCACCAGTCGCAAGCTACTTCACCAGTCGCAAGGATACTCACCAGTGCAAGGATACTCACCAGTCGCAAGGATACTCACCCGTCGCAAGATACTTCACCAGTCGCAAGGATACTCACCAGTCGCAAGGATACTCACCAGTCACAAGGATACTCACCAGTCGCAAGGATACTCACCAGTCGCAAAGATACTCACCAGTCACAAGGACACTCACCAGTCGCAAAGATACTTCCAGTCGCAAGGATACTCACCAGTCGCAAGATACTCACCAGTCGCAAGCTACTTCACCAGTCGCAAGGATACTCACCAGTGCAAGGATATTCACCAGTTGCAAGGATACTCACCAGTTGCAAGGATACTCACCCGTCACAAGGTACTCACCAGTCGCAAGGATACTCACCAGTCGCAAGGATACTCACCAGTCGCAAAGATACTCACCAGTCGCAAAGATACTCACCAGTCGCAAGATACTCACCAGTCGCAAAGATACTCACCAGTCGCAAGGATACTCACCAGTCGCAAAGATACTCACCAGTCGCAAAGATACTCACCAGTCGCAAAGATACTCACCAGTCGCAGGGATACTCACCTGTCGCAAGGATACTCACCTGTCGCAAGGATACTCACCAGTCGCAAAGATACTCACCAGTCGCAAAGATACTCACCAGTCGCAAGATACTCACCAGTCGCAAAGATACTCACCAGTCGCAAAGATACTCACCAGTCGCAAGGATACTCACCTGTCGCAAGGATACTCACCTGTCGCAAGGACACTCACCAGTCGCAAAGATACTCACCAGTCGCAAGGACACTCACCAGTCGCAAAGATACTCACCAGTCGCAAGGACACTCACCAGTCGCAAAGATACTCACCAGTCGCAATGATACTCACCAGTCACAAGATACTCACCAGTCGCAAGGATCCTACACCTTTCACCTGATTTGGATGTAAATACCCTCAAATTAAAGCTGAAAGTCTGCAGTTAAAGCACATCTTGTTTGTTTCATTTCAAATCCATTGTGGTGGTGTATAGAGCCAAAAAGATTAGAATTGTGTCGATGTCCCAATATTTATGGACCTGACTGTATATGATGCTTGGATCCCGCTGAAAAGGGGGTTTAAATGACAACATTTTTGAGTTTTCGTCTGAGCGCCGGTAATGGTCACAGTTCAATCTGAACCAAGGTTCAGACCAAGCTGTCAGCTCATCCCTACTGACCACCAGATTTAACACTAGCAAAGCCCTGAGTAAGGGAGAGCTGAAATATGCCAAAACGCGTTGGCTATGTTTTATGTCAAACAAAACTGAAGCGATCATCATTCTTCAATTGGCTGGAGCTGCTTTGCATTGGAGGTCGGCAGCCCGTTGATTATGATCTACCTGTCAATTGTGGGCAGGTGATGGGTAGATCGCATCCCTTTCTTGCCTACCCCAGGAACCTGGACAGGAGCAAGGGCGATATTTACAGGAACCAGGACAGAAGCAGGGGCGATATTTACAGGAACCAGGACAGGAGCAGGGGCGATTATTTACAGGAACCAGGACAGGAGCAGGGGTGATATTTACAGGAACCAAGACAGGAATAGGGGCAATATTTAAAGGAACCTAGAAAGCACCAGGGGTGATATTCACAGAAATCAGGACAATAGCAGAGTCGATATTCACAGGAACCAAGACAGGAGCAGAGGCAATTCTTAAAGGAATTGGGACAGGAGCAGAGGCGATATTTACAAGAACCAGGACAGGAGCAGAGGCGATACTTACAGGAACCAGGACAGGAGCAGGGGCAATACTTACAGGAACCAGGACAGGAGCAGGGGCAATATTTACAGGAACCAGGACAGGAGAAGCGATATTTACAGGAACCAGGACAGGAGCAGGGTCAATATTTACAGGAACCAGGACAGGAGAAGCGATATTTACAGGAACCAGGACAGGAGAAGCGATATTTACAGGAACCAGGACAGGAGAAGGGGCAATATTTACAGGAACCAAGACAGGAATAGGGGCAATATTTTAAAGGAATCTAGATAGCAGTAGGGTGATATTTACAGGAACCAGGACAGGAGTAGAGGCCATATTTACAGGAATCAGGACCAGGAACAGAGGCGATACTTACAGGAATTAGGACAGGAGCAGAGGCAATATTTACAGGAACCAGGACAGGAGCAGAGGCCAAATTTACAGGAACCAAGACAAGAGCAGAGGGCATACTTACAGGAACCAAGAGAGGAGTAGGGGCAATATTTACAGGAACCAGGACAGGAGCAAAGACGATATTTACAGGAACCAGGACAGGAGCAGGGGCGATAATTCCAGGAACCAGGACAGGAGCAAGGGTGATATTTACAGGAACCAGGACAGGAGCAGAGGCAAAACTTACAGGAATCAGGACAGGAGCAGGAACGATATCTACTTTGTACAATGACCAGTACAGGAGCAGGAGCAGGGGCGATATTTACAGGAACCAGGACAGGAGCAGAGGCGATATTTACAGTAACCAGGACAGGAGCAGAGACGCTATTTACAGGAACAAGGACAGGAGCAGGAGTGATATTTACAGGAACCAGGACAGGAGCAGAGACGATATTTATAGTAACCAGGACAGGAGCAGAGGCGATGTTTACAGAAATCAGGACAGGAGCAATACTTACAGGAACCAGGACAGGAGCATTGGCAATATTTACAGGAACCAGGACAGGAGAAGAGGTGATATTTACAGGAACCAGGACAGGAGCAGGGGTGATACTTACAGGAACCAGGAAAGGATCAGAGGCGATATTTACAGTAACCAGGACAGGAGCAGAGGCAATACTTACAGGAACCAGGACAGGAGCAGGGGCAATATTTACAGTAACCAGGACAGAAGCAGAGGCAGTATTTACAGGCACCAATCCCATGTATTTTCCTCCTGTGGCAGCTGAAAGGTGGCTTCTCTTCCTCTCCCTCCCGCTGACATTCAGCTGCCACATGAGGTGGAAAATACAGTGGATTGGCACCTGTAAATACTGCTCCTTCTGTCCCAGATCCCCTTCCTTCTGCAGCCAGCCCCCTCCTTCGCAGCACCACCAGCTTCCCCTCCTTCCTCCCCTGCCGGCTGCTTCAGGGGATTTTAATGATCAATAGCACAGAAGGGACCAGTAAATATGTAATTTACCAGCCCCTTCTTTTTCTGAATAAACACAGAGAGTAATAGGTACCGATCACTCACTGTGTTCATTCATAACTGAAGCATAATAAACTGTGTTTACTATGATTCAGTTTGTGATTGAACCGGAAGCCTCTGTACATTCCTCTACTCATACTCTTCCTGTTCTATTCATATTGTGCAGCTGAGGTTAAAGAGATTGAGACCTTTCTCAGTCTCAAAAGTGAGACATCAGGGGTCCGTTTAAATCCCTGATATTTCACCAAAGGCCCCCACAGGGCTGCTAAAAAAAAGAATTAAAAATTGAAGTTGTCAAAAACAATTTTTTTTGGTATTAATAAAGAAAAATAAAATTGTAAAAAATAATAAAAAAAATAAAATAATTAAAAATAAAATTGTATATTAAATTAAATATAGAATTGTAAAAAAAATATTTTTAAACAAGTGAAAATAAAGTATAAATAAGAAAATTGTAAAAAAAATTACATTTATAAAAAATATTACAAAAATAAAAATGAAATAACTACTGAGACCAACCTCTGCCCTGCTGACACTGCTGCTGCCTGTTCTATACCTCTCACTTCCTGTTGTATGAACAGGACAGGAAGTGAAGGGAAATCTCTCCAATGGGACACACAGTAAAAAACGTTTTACCCTTAACAAAAAAAAGTTTTGGCTTTGGATTCATTTTAACCACTTGAATACCAGACACTTTCACCCGCTTCCTTCCCAGTCCAATTCTCAGCTTTCAGCGCTGTAACACTTTGAATGACAATTGCGCGGTCATGCTACACTGTGCCCATATGAAATTTTTATCATTTTTTTCACACAAATAGAGCTTTCTTTTGGTGGTATTTAATTGCCGCTGGGTTTTTATTTGTTACAAAAAAAAAAATACAGAAAATTTTGAAAAAAAAAAAAGTTTTTTCTTATTTTCTGTGAGTAAATTTTGAAAATAAATAATTTTTCTCCTTCACTGATGTGCGCTGATGAGGCAGCACTGATGGGCACTGATAGGCTGCACTGATCGGCACTGATGAGGTGGCACTGATAAGGTGGCACTTATGGGCACTGATGAGGTGGCACTGATGAGGAGGTACTAATATGCCGCACTGATGGGCACTGATAGGTGGCACTGATGAGCACTGATAGGCGGCACTGATGGGCACTGATAGGTGGCACTGAGAGGCGGCACTGATGGGTACTGAGAGGCAGCACTGGTGGGCACTGATGGGCAGCACAGATGAGCAGGTACTGATGGGCACTGACTGGCAGCACTGTGGGCACTGATGGTGGACACTGTGGGCAATAATTAGCACTGTTTGGCACTGTTTTTAACTTTTCTGTAATCAGGGCACTGATGATTAGTGCCCTGATTACCTGTCCTGGTCTCCCCTGTGAGGAGGACCTGCTCATCGGCTCTCCTCGCCACACACTTTGACAGTATGAGGTGAGGAGAGCCGATAAACAGCGCTTCCTCATTTACTTGTGACCGGCTGTGACTGGACACAGCCGATCACATGGGTAAAGAGTCATGTCATTGACTCTTTACCAAGATCGGGGTCGCGCCGTGTCCTAGCAACGATCGCCGCACTGCACGCCCCCGCGAGAGGCTGTTCTGGTGCACCGTCATATGACGGTGGGTGGGTAGTAAGCGGTTAACTTTTTATATAAATACAGTACCTCACAAAAGTGAGTACACCCCTCACATTTTTGTAAATATTTTATTCTATCTTTTCATGTGACAACACTGAAGAAATGACACTTTGCTACAATGTAAAGTAGTGAGTGTACAGCTTGTATAACAGTGTAAATTTGCTGTCCCCTCAAAATAACTCAACACACAGCCATTAATGTCTAAACCGCTGGCAACAAAAGTGAGTACACCCCTATGTCAAAATGTCCAGATTGGGCCCAAAGTGTCAACATTTTGTGTGGCAACCATTATTTTCCAGCACTGCCTTAACCCTCTTGAGCATGGAGTTCCAATTAGACCAATTAGCCATTTTCCCTCCCCGGTGTCATGTGACTCGTTAGTATTACAAGGTCTCAGGTGTGAATGGGGAGCAGGTGTGTTAAATATGGTGTTATCACTCTCATTCTCTCATACTTGTCACATGGCACCTCATGGCAAAGAACTCTCTAAAGCAGGGGTGTCAAACTCAAATTCATTGGGGGGCGCATCAGCAATATAATTGCCCTTAAAGGGCCGATTGTACGGAGTGTGGGGTTCATTCGTGCGCTGCGTACAGAGTGCGGTGTTCAGGAGTACGCTGGGTACGGAGTGCAGAGTTCAGGAGTGCGCTGGGTACGGAGTGCAGAGTTCAGGAGTGCGCTGGGTACGGAGTGCAGAGTTCAGGAGTGCGCTGGGTATGGAGTGCGGAGTTCAGGAGTGCACTGGGTACAGAGTGCGGAGTTCAGGAGTGCACTGGGTACAGAGTGCGGAGTTCAGGAGTGCGCTGGGTACAGAGTGCGGAGTTTAGAAGTGTGCTGGGTACAGAGTGCAGAGTTCAGGAGAGCGGGGTTGCGTAGGGAGTGCGTATTTCAGGGGTGCGAGGTTGCGTACGGAGTGCGGAGTTCAGGAGTGTGGGGTTGCATGCGGAGTGCGGGGTTACGTGTGGAGTTTTCGCGTGCGCTGGGTACGGAGTGCGGGGCTCAGGAGTGCGCTCTGCTCCCATCCTCCCACCTGCCTCCACAGGCCTCACCACCCCACCCCGCCCCCCCTAAAAAAAACCCAACCTGGAACCACAGGCAATGCGGCCCACTGCCCCCTGACAATTTTTTTTTTTTTGCTGGGGAGGAAGGAAGTCGAGTCGGGGGCACGGCCACAGAGACTGCCTCGGAGGGGATCATCCATGTTAAATTAGTGCTGGGGGGGGGGGGCAGCACAGGAGGGCGCGGCTGCATTTTATTACTTATATACCTTAACTATAGTATATATTTTATATGCGGCCCGAGAAAATTTCTCTACACTCAATGTGGCCCAGAGAAGCCAAAAGGTTGGACACCCATGGCCTAGGCTATAAGAAGATTACCAAGACCCTGAAACTGAGCTGCAGCACAGTGGCCAAGACCATATAGTGGTTTAACAGGACAGGTTCCACTCAGAACAGGCCTTGCCATGGACGACCAAAGAAATTTTGGTCAGAGGTTGAAGGGGTGGGGGTCAGCCTGTCAATGCTCAGACCATACGCCGCACACTGCATCAAATTGGTCTGCATGGCTGTCGTCTCAGAAGGAAGCCTCTTCTAAAGATGATGCACAAGAAAGCCTGCAAACAGTTTGCTGAAGACAAGCAGACTAAGGAAAAGGATTACTGGAACCATGTCCTGTGGTCTGATGAGACCAAGATAAACTTATTTGGTTCAGATGGTGTCAAGCATGTGTGGCGGCAACCAGGTGAGGAGTACAAAGACAAGTGTGTCTTGTCTACAGTCAGGCATGGTGGTGGGAGTGTCATGGTCTGGGGTTGCATGAGTGCTGCCGACACTGGGGAGCTACAGTTCATTGAGGGAACCATGAATGCCAGCATGTACTGTGACATACTGAAGCAGAGCATGATCCCCTCCCTTCAGAGACTGGGCCACAGGGCAATATTCCAACATAACAATCCCAAACACACCTCCAAGATGACCACTGCCTTGCTAAAGAAGCTGAGGGTAAAGGTGATGGACTGGCCAAACATGCCTCCAGTCCTAAATCCTATTGAGCATCCGTTGGGCATCCTCAAATGGAAGGTGGAGGAGTGCAAGGTCTCTAACATCCACCAGCTCCGTGATATCGTCATGGAGGAGTGGAAGAGGACTCCAGTGGCAACCTGTGAAGCTCTGGTGAACTCCATGCCCAAGAGGGTTAAAGATGTGCTGGAAAATAATGGTGGCCACACAAAATATTGACACTTTGGGCCCAATTTGGACATTTTCACTTAGGGGTGTACTCACTTTTGTTGCCAGAGGTTTAGACATTAATGGCTGTGTGTTGAGTTATTTTGAGGGGACAGCAAATTTACACTGTTATACAAGCTGTACACTCACTACTTTACATTGTAGCAAAGTGTCATTTCTTCAGTGTTGTCACATGAAAAGATAGAATAAAATATTTACAAAAATGTCAGGGGTGTACTCACTTTTGTGAGATACTGTAATACTGTATATATACATACTCCTTCCCATATTAACATGTCCCCCCTGGATTCATAATGTGTACCATTTGCTCCAGTTTCCACCATAAGCATAACATTCCAGAGCGAGCCTGCGTTACCCATATGGCTGCCGTACCGCCAGCTGTTCGCTTGGACACGTCTGAAGTCACCTGGAAGCGTCGAAAACAAACGTGATTGCACTTTGGCAACCGCTCTAATAAATAAATGGCGATTATACTGCCGACCCCTGGCAGCTGCCGACCTCAGACGCACTGCGCATGTCTCCATTCCCCCATCGTCTCCGGCAAAAATTGACACCACATGCGGTCTGGGCCTAATTGCTACAAGGAAGGGAAGATGGGGCTGGAGAGTGAGTGAAGGAGGAGGTGGGGGGGTGGGCTGTCAGAATATTCACATCACCTCATTTTTCCTTCATTTATAAATAAACCCAAAACTCGGTCCAGGAATATAAAACAGCAACAAAGGTCGGCGGGTCTTAAAATGAGATTAGAGCCATTTTCTGGGCTTCTTAGTGGCCCCCCCTGGAGGAGAGACCCCTTCCCAGCGCCCGTGGCGAACGCAACCATGAGCGAGTTTTATGGGTCATTTTTTTTTTATTATTTTATTCATTTCACAGTAAATAAAGTGGATACAGGGCTCGGAGGAAAAGGAGCCAGATGTTAGCAAGTTGTATGAAATTTGGTGGAAACAAGCTGTAAAAAAAAAAAAAACCCAAACCTTAGCTGTAAAAAGTAAAATATTTGGAGGGCCGGTCCATGCCACACATCTGGAGAGGCAGCTGTCGTCACTCGCAGGAAACTCAATACCCTGATTTCACCCCAATTAGGCTGCAGAGTTGGAGCGCAGACCCCGACCAGGCTGCTCTGCCTTTGGAAAGCCTAATTAGCCCCCTTTATGGCGGAGAATGGCCCCCCCCCCCTTTGGCCTGGGCCACCATATTGCTGGCGTGACTCCATCCTCGCCCCCATTACTGCCCCACACCCCCAGAAAGGAGAATGCTATTGCAAACAGGGTTCAGGTACCATAACCACCCTAGATGGATCCCCAGTTACAATTGCAAGCTTCAAAAGTATTATCCTATTTTAGAAAGGGCGGGATCGGGTTAGAGCCCCTGTCAGGTTTTGTCAAGTCATAAAGTGGGCCATTCAAGGTAAAACTGAGGCAGCAGTAAAGGAGATTACAAACAAGTGGCCACTGCCCCCACCTATAACTGATCTTTGCAGCAAGGAGCACTGGAAGCACGACGTACAATGAATCCGGAAAGTATTCACAGCGCTTCATTTTTTCCACATTTTGTTATGTTACAGCCTTATTCCAAAATTGATTCAATTCATTATTGTCCTAAAAATTTGACGAATACCCCATAATGACAACGTGAAAGAAGTTTGTTTGAAATCTTTGTAAATTTATAAAAAATAAAAAAGGAAAAAAATCCCATGTACATAAGTATCACAGTCTTTGCCATGAGTGTCGGTTCACACTGATCCAACTTGGACCGCGACTTGTCAGCCTGACAAGTCGCGGTCCGTCGCGCTCCCATTGTGCGGTACAGGAGCCGTTCTAATAGGTGCGACACAAGTTGCTCCGACTTAGAAAAAGGGTCCTGTACTACTTTGGGCGACTTGCATAGACATTCATTGTATGAAGTCCATGCAAGTCATGCCAAAGTCGCGCTGCACGTGACTTCACAGGTCGCCCCCTAAGTCAGAGCGACGTAGTGTGAACCGAGCCTGACTCTCAAAATTGAGCTCAGGTGCATCCTCTTTCCACTGATCATCCTTGAGATGTTTCTACAATTTGATTGGAGTCCACCTGTGGTAAATTCAGTTGATTGGACATGATTTGTAAAGGCACACACCTGTCTATATAAGGTCCCACAGTTAACAGTGCATGTCAGAGCACAAACTAAACCACGAAGTCCAAGGAATTGTCTGTAGACCTCCAAGACAGAATTGTATTGAGACACAGATCTGGGGAAGGGTACAGAAAACTTTCTACAGCATTGAAGGTCCCAATGAGCACAGTGGCCTCCATCATCCATAAATGGAAGAAGTTTGGAACCACCAGGACTCATCCTAGAGTGGGCTGCCCAGCCAAACTAAGCGATCGGGGGAGAAGGGCCTTAGTCAGGGAGATAACCAAGAACCTGATGGTCACTCTGACAGAGCTCCAGTGTTTCTCTGTAGAGTGAGTAGAAGCTTCCAGAAGAACAACCATCTCTGCAGCACTTCACCAATCAGGCCAGATGGAAGCCACTCCTTAGTAAAAGGCACATGACAGCCCACCTGGAGTTTGCCAAAGGGCACCGGAAGAACTCTCGGACCGTGAGAAACAAAATTCTCCGGTCTGATAAAACAAAGATTGAACTCTTTGGCCTGAATAGCAAGCGTCATGTCTGGAGGAAAACAGGCACAGCTCATCATCTGTCCAATACCATCCCTACAGTGAAGCACGGTGGTGGGAGCATCATGCTGTGGGGATGTTTTTCAGCGGCAGAAACTGGGAGACTAGTCAGGATCGAAGGGAAAGAGGAATGCAGCAATGTACAGAGACATCCTTGATGAAAACCTGCTCCAGAGCGCTCTGGATCTCAGACTGGGGAAAAGGTTCGTCTTCCAACAGGACAACGACCCTAAGCACACAGCCAAGATAACAAAGGAGTGGCTACGGGACAACTCTGTGAATGTCCTTGAGTGGCCCAGCCAGAGCCCAATCTTGAACCCGAATGAACATCTCTGGAGAGATCTGAAAATGGCTGTGCACCGACGCTCCCCATCCAACCTGATGGAGCTTGAGAGGTCCTGCAAAGAAGAATGGGAGAAACTGCCCAAAAATAGGTGTGCCAAGCTTGTAGCATCATACTCAGAAAGACTTGAGGCTGTAATTGGTGCCAAAGGAGCTTCACCAAAGTATTGACAGAAGGCTGTGATAATTATGTACATGAGATTTTTAAAATTTTTAATACATTTGCAAATATTTCAAACAAACTTCTTTCATGTTCATTGTTTGTAACATTTTGAGAAAAATAATGAATTTAATCAAATTTGGAACAAGGCTGTAACATAACAAAATGTGGAAAAAGTAAAGTGCTGTGAATACTTTTCGGATGCACTGTATGTCAAGAAAATTACTTAAACCCCCAAACATTATATACAGTGGGTACGGAAAGTATTCAGACCCCCTTAAATTTTTCACTCTTTGTTATATTGCAGCCATTTGCTAAAATCATTTAAGTTCATTCTTCTTCCTCATGAATGTACACACAGCTCCCCATACTGACAGAAAAACACAGAATTGTTGACATTGTTGCAGATTTATTAAAAAAGAAAAACTGAAATATCACATGGTCCTAAGTATTCAGACCCTTTGCTCAGTATTTAGTAGAAGCCCCCTTTTGATCTAATACAGCCAGGAGTCTTTTTGGGAAAGATGCAACAAGTCTTTCACACCTGGATTTGGGGATCCTCTGCCATTCCTCCTTGCAGATCCTCTCCAGTTCTGTCAGGTTGGATGGTAAACGTTGGTGGACAGCCATTTTTAGGTCTCTCCAGAGATGCTCAATTGGGTTTAAGTCAGGGCTCTGGCTGGGCCATTCAAGAACAGTCACGGAGTTGTTGTGAAGCCACTCCTTCGTTATTTTAGCTGTGTGCTTAGGGTCATTGTCTTGTTGGAAGGTAAACCTTCGGCCCAGTCTGAGGTCCAGAGCACTCTGGAGAAGGTTTTTGTCCAGGATATCTCTGTACTTGGCCGCATTCATCTTTCCCTCGATTGCAACCAGTCGTCCTGTCCCTGCAGCTGAAAAACACCCCCACAGCATGATGCTGCCACCACCATGCTTCACTGTTGGGACTGTATTGGACAGGTGATGAGCAGTGCCTGGTTTTCTCCACACATACCGCTTAGAATTAAGGCCAAAAAGTTCTATTTTGGTCTCATCAGACCAGAGAATCTTATTTCTCACCATCTTGGAGTCCTTCAGGTGTTTTTTTAGCAAACTCCATGCGGGCTTTCATGTGTCTTACACTGAGGAGAGGCTTCCGTCGGGCCACTCTGCCATAAAGCCCCGACTGGTGGAAGGCTGCAGTGATGGTTGACTTTCTACAACTTTCTCCCATCTCCTGACTGCATCTCTGGAGCTCAGCCACAGTGATCTTTGGGTTCTTCTTTACCTCTCTCACCAAGGCTCTTCTCCCCCGATAGCTCAGTTTGGCCGGACGGCCAGCTCTAGGAAGGGTTCTGGTCCTCCCAAACGTCTTCCATTTGAGGATTATGGAGGCCACTGTGCTCTTAGGAACCTTAAGTGCAGCAGTAATCTTTTTGTAACCTTGGCCAGATCTGTGCCTTGCCACAATTCTGTCTCTGAGCTCTTCAGGCAGTTCCTTTGACCTCATGATTCTCATTTGCTCTGACATGCATTGTGATCTGGAAGGTCTTATATAGACAGGTGTGTGGCTTTCCTAATCAAGTCCAATCAGTATAATCAAACACAGCTGGACTCAAATGAAGGTGTAGAACCATCTCAAGGATGATCAGAAGAAATGGAAAGCACCTGAGTTAAATATATGAGTGTCACAGCAAAGGGTCTGAATACTTAGGACCATGTGATATTTCAGTTTTTCTTTTTTAATAAATCTGCAACAATGTCAACAATTCTGTGTTTTTCTGTCAGTATGGGGTGCTATGTGTACATTCATGAGGAAGAAGAATGAACTTAAATGATTTTAGCAAATGGCTGCAATATAACAAAGAGTGGAAAATGTAAGGGGGTCTGAATACTTTCCGTACCCACTGTATATATATATATATATATATATATATATTTTTTTTAGCAGAGACCCCATAGAATAAAGTGGTGTGTGTTGCAATTTTTTATGTCACATGGTATTTGCGCAGTGGTTTTTCAAATGCAATTTTTGGAAAAGAAAACGCATTCATGAATAAAAAAAAAAAAAAAAACAGTAAAGTTAGCCCCATTTTTTTCTTTAATGTGAAAGATAATGTTACACCGAGTAAATAGATACCCAACATGTCACGCTTAAAAATTGCGTCTGCCCGTGGAATAGTGGCAAACTACGGTGCCTAAAATTTTCCATAGTCGACGCTTTAAACGCCTTTATAGGTTACCAATTTTGGAGTGGCACAGGAGGTCTGGTGCTAGAATTATTGCTCTCGCTCTGACGTTCTTGACAATACCTCACTTTTGTGTTGTGATCACCCTTTACATGTGTGTGCAGGAGTAACGTATGCGTTCACATTTGGGCGTAAGCAAAGTGGGACAGGAGCACTTTAATTTTTTTTTTATTATTTTATTTATTTTATACAAAAATGTCTTTTCTTTACACTTTTTTTTTTATTTTTTATTTTTTGTACAAATGTTATTGCTAGCACAAGGGATGAACAACATCCCTTGTGATAGCATGGGCGTGACGGCTCCTCTTTATGGAGAGATTTGGGGTCTATCATACCCCAAATCGCTCCTCTGTCCCCCCATGCAGCCGATCAGACCGAGATTGGTCTGATCGGCTGCTTCTCTGGTTACTGGTGGCCAGGTAAACAAAGGGGCGGAACCGGTAGTGACAAATCCTCATCGCACCCTATTTCCAGAGTTTCAAAGAGAGGAGAATGACATCAGTTCCTCTCTCTCTGCCCCAGGCAGCATCCCTCCCCGCCTCCGCGATGGGACCGGAGAGCCCGATAGAGGCGGCGGAGGGAGGGGGAGTGGGACCCCATCTGTCACCCGCAGAAGTGACCGAGTGGCTAATAGTAATTAGCCTCTCAGATCAGTTCTGCTTTGTAGGGAAATGCCCACTGAAACTAATGGTACCGGGATGATGCCTGTAGGTGCCCCCACAATCCCGGTATAACCACTGAAACCCATGGACGTACGGGTACATCCTTGGGTGGGAAGTGGTTAAAGCAATCTAGTGAGCTGGCCATAACCACCTCTGGAGGGAGTCTATTCCACATTTTCACAGCTCTTACTGTGAAGAAACCTTTCTGTATTTGGAGATGAAATCTGTTTTTCTCTAGACGTAAAGAGTGCCCCCTTCTCCTCTGTGATGTACTTAAAGTGAATAACTCAACACCAAGTTTACTATATGGACCCCTTATGTATTTATACATGGTGATCATACCCCCCCCCTTATGTATTTATACATGGAGATCATATCCCCCCCCCCCCCCTTAATCTCCTCTTCTCAAGAGAGAATAAATTCAGTTCCTCTAATCTTTCCTCATAGATGAGTTCCTCCATTCCTCTTATCAGTTTGATTGTCCTGCTCTGCACTTTTTCCAGTTCCCCGATATCCTTTTTGAGAACTGGAGCCCAAAACTGAACTGCATATTCCAGATGAGGTCTTACTAATGATTTGTACAGATGATGTCTCTCTCTCTCTCTCTGGAGTCCATTTTTGCTTGCTTTGGAAACCACAGCTTGGCTTTGCATGCTATTATTAAGCTTATGATCTACCAGAACCCCCAGATCCTTCTCCACTATGGATTCCCCCAGATCCTTCTTTACTATGGATTCCCCCAGATCCTTCTCCACTATGGATTCCCCCAGATCCTTCTCCACTATGGATTCCCCCAGATCCTTCTTTACTATGGATTCCCCCAGATCCTTCTCTGCTATGGATTCCCCCAAATCCTTCTCTGCTATGGATTCCCCCAGATCCTTCTCTGCTATGGATTCCACCAGAACCTTCTCCACTATGGATTCCCCCAGATCCTTCTTTATTATGGATTCCCCCAAATCCTTCTCTGCTATGGATTCCCCCAGATCCTTCTCTGCTATGGATTCCCCCAGAACCTTCTCCACTATGGATTCCCCCAGATCCTTCTCCGCTATGGACTCCCCCAGATCCTTCTCCGCTATGGACTCCCCCAGATCCTTCTCCGCTATGGATTCCCCCAGATCCTTCTCTGCTATGGATTCCCCCAGAACCTTCTCCACTATGGATTCCCCCAGATCCTTCTCCGCTATGGATTCCCCCAGATCTTTCTCCGCTATGGATTCCCCCAGATCCTTCTCCGCTATGGACTCCCTCAGATCCTTCTCCGCTATGGATTCCCCCAGAACCTTCTCCGCTATGGATTCCCCCAGATCCTTCTCCACTATGGATTCCCCCAGATCCTTCTCCGCTATGGACTCCCCCAGATCCTTCTCCACTATGGATTCCCCCAGATCCTTCTTTACTATGGATTCCCCCAGATCCTTCTTTACTATGGATTCCCCCAGATCCTTCTCTGCTATGGATTCCCCCAGATCCTTCTCCACTATGGATTCCCCCAGATCCTTCTCCGCTATGGACTCCCCCAGATCCTTCTCCACTATGGACTCCCCCAGATCCTTCTCCACTATGGATTCCCCCAAATCCTTCACCACTCTGGATTCCCCCAGATCCTTCTCCACTATGGATTCCCCCAGATCCTTCTCCATTATGGATTCCCCCAGTTCTACTCCCCCTAGTATGTATGATGCATGCATATTCTGCATAACTTTACATTTATCAACATTAAACCTCATTTGCCACATAGTTGCCCAATGAAACAGTGCATTGAGGTCAGCTTGTAAGTTGGAGACATCCTGTAAGGAAGTTATTCCACTGCAAAGCTTGGTGTCATCTGTGTGTTGGGAACTGTGTCAAACGCTTTGGCAAAATCCAAGTATACCACGTCCACGGCCACTCCGCCTTCCAAGTATACCACGTCCACAGCCACCCCTCTGTCCAAGTATACCACGCCCACAGCCACCCATCTGTCCGAGTATACCACGTCCACAGCCACCCCTCTGTCCAAGTATACCACATCCACAGCCACCCCTCTGTCCAATCATACCATGTCCACAGCCAACCCTCTGTCCAAGTATTCTACGTCCACAGCCACCCATCTGTCCGAGTATACCACGTCCACAGCCACCCATCTGTCTGAGTATACCACGTTCACAGCCAACCCTCTGTCCAAGTATACCACGTCCACAGCCACCCCTCTGTCCAAGTATACCACGTCCACAGCCACCGCTCTGTCCTAGTATACCACATCCACAGCCACCCCTCTGTCCAAGTATACCACGTCCACAGCCACCCCTCTGTCCAAGTATACTACGTCCACAGCCACCCCTCTGTCCAAGTATACCACATCCACAGTCACCCCTCTGTCCAAGTATACCACGTCCACAGCCACCCATCTGTCCGAGTATACCACGTCCACAGCCACCCCTCTGTCCAAGTATACCACGTCCACAGCCACCCCTCTGTGCAATTATACCACATCCACAGCCACCCCTCTGTCCAAGTATACCACATCCACAGTCACCCCTCTGTCCAAGTATACCACGTCCACAGCCACCCATCTGTCCGAGTATACCACGTCCACAGCCACCCCTCTGTCCAAGTATACCACGTCCACAGCCACCCCTCTGTCCAAGTATACCACGTCCACAGCCACCCCTCTATGCAATTATACCACATCCACAGCCACTCCTCTGTCCAAGTATACTACGTCCACGGCCACCCATCTGTCCGAGTATACCACGTCCACAGCCACCCCTCTGTCCATGTATACCACGTCCACAGCCACCCATCTGTCTGAGTATACCACGTCCACAGCCACCCCTCTGTCCATATATACCACGTCCACAGCCACCCCTCTGTCCATGTATACCACGTCCACAGCCACCCCTCTTTACAAGGTTTTACTTACCTCCTCATGTCAAAGTAGTCCCTGCGCTACTTTGGTCCAACTTTGATGCAACTTGAGGTCCATAGACCTGAAGATTACACAGGCATTGCTTCAAGTCGTGTGACTTTCAGGTCCTACAAGTGTGAAACGGGCCTTAATGGGCCTTAGCCCCCATTCACATCGAGTCAATTTGACTTGCGATTTGACATGTGAAATCACATGCCAAATCAGAGCCTATTACCAGCAACGGCACCGTCCGAATCTGTGGGACGCCAACTTTGCAGCAATGCACCGATTCACAAAAGTAGTTCCTGCACTACTTTTGGCGACTGCGGGAGTGATTTCAATAGACATCTGTGCAGGAACCCGCAAAGATGTCTCTCAAATCGCCCCTGAAGTCGGACTGAAATGCCAGTTTAAAATTGTGCGAGTTCAAACCCTCATTCAGTGTGAACCTAGGCTAATCTGCTTCTACCTTCCCTTCTGACAGCTGAATGTAAAGAAAACATGTCAGCAATTAAAAATGAATAAAAAATGCCCGTACTGGCCACCAAAAAAAAAATTATTAAAAAAAAAGAAACAGCGTGTGGTCCAAAATCCTAAAATCGAGCAAGCGACGCCCTTTTTCCTCCTGAACCATACCAGGCCACATGCCCTCAACATGGGGGGGGGGTGCTTTGGGGGGAGGGTTGCCTTGTCCCCTTGTGACGTCACAGCCCCAGAATGCTACTGACTTCACAAGGGAGCAGGGCCACCCAGTGACTCCCCCTCTTGGCTATGTCAGAACTGTCAGGCGGTGGAGTAGGCAGTCAGTGGGAGCCTTTGTCGGGGCCTGAGGTTTTTTTTTTTTTTTTTTCCCCGGGTCCAGCAGTGCAGCGCGTGTCGCGTTTGACATAAATCTACTTTGGAGGACTTAAAGGACTTGTCATAAACTGTATGTGTGTTTGTTTTTTCTTTTTGACTTTTTTTGGGTGAATGAGTACCCCATACTCATTCACATAGAGCAGGGCGGGTTGAAAACTGGTTCTCTGATTTTTGTTAAAGGGGGCTTCCAGATTCTGATAAGTCCCCTGCCTGCAGACCACCACAACCACCGCCCAGGGTTGTGGGGAAGAGACCCTTGTCCCCATCAATGTGGCAGAGCCCCCCCCCCCCACCCCAAAGCACCCCCCCCTACCATGAGGGCATGTGGCCTTGTATGGTTCAGGAGGGGGGGGGGGGCTTGCTGACCTGCTGGGCTGCATTCTCAGATAAGGGTTTGGTATGGATTTTGGGGGGGACCCTGCTCCATTTTTGTTTTGGCATGAGGTTTCTCATAAAATCCATACCAGACCTGAAGGGCCTGGTATGCATTGGCAGGGGGACCCCACGCTGATTTTTTTTTTTTTTTATAATTTTTATTTGCCAGCAAGTTTTCTTTACATTCAGCTGTCAGCGGGTAACCCGTTGACAGCTGATGAGTCAATCATTGTTAAGGACGTGACGGCCAGCTTCTCAGCCTGCTCCTTAGCAACCACATGTGATACCGCCAGCAAAACCCTGGGGATTGCATGTTTTTTTACTCTCTGTTCTGTTTGTGAATTGGATTTAACCACTTGCCGACCGCCGCAAGTACATATACTGCAGCGGTCAGCCCCGTGCAGGCAAAGGGACGTACCGGTACGTCACTCGCCTGCGAGCCAATAGGGGGCGAGCGCGCACCGCTGAAGGCGCGCTCCCATCCCCGCTCGTTCACGGGCATCCCCACGCGAGTGACCGGCGGCTCCGATGTCCGCCGGTCACTCGCGATCTCCCTCTAGAGAGGGAGAAAGGCAGGCGGCTTATGTAAACACAGCCGCCTGTCATTCTCCCTGGTGTAACTGCAGAGATCATATGATCCTGCTATGTAGGATCGTATGTCTCTGTGGTTACATCAAAAGCCATGCCCCTTTACAGTTAGAAGCTTCCCTGCCAATGTCATTTTTACAGTAACCGTGTATATGTATATCAAATCGCAAAAGTGAGTCGGCGCTGGTGGGAAACAATCTCAGAAGGGGCTCAAAATTGAGTTCCCTATTCGCATACGTGTAGTACAATCTTCTTCTGATAAAATATGGTGGGAATTATCATGTACACAATTCTGTAAAAATTGTGAGAATATATAAAAACTGCTAAAATGACAAAGTAAATCCGACTGTGAAAAAGTCTAGTAAATTCCGAATCATAAAGGCTTAGTATCGGGATCCTAAAACAAATGGTGTATGTATCTTCAATATAAATATACAGATAAAATTCTGAATCCTAAAATATGTGTCCAACTCTTACAAACAGAAATATTTCTGATAAAAGTTATAAAAAGGTATGTATCCAAATCCTAAAACCAATGGTGTATCCGTCTTCAATAAATAGATCAATAATAGTAAAATCCGAATCGTGACAAGTATGTATCCGAATTATACAACATATACAAGGAGCTGCTTAAATATATGTCTAAATCCTAGACCATGTACATATCCAAATCCTAAAACAAGGCCAGATAATGTATAGATCTTTAGTAAGGGGATTCTTACAGTAACTTATGCAATAACTTTACAGTTAGAAGCATGCCCTTAGGGACACACTTAACCCCTGGATCTCTAATAAAGTTAACCCCTTCCCTGCCAGTGTCATTTTTACAGTAACAGTGCATATGTATAGCACTAATTACTGTAGTAATGTCACTGGTAACCCCAAAAGTGTCAAAAATGTCGCAGTCCCGCAAAAAAATCGCAGATCGTCGCCATTACTAGTTAAAAAAACAATAAAAATGACATAAATCTTTCCCGTAGTTAGCAAACGCAATAACTTTTGCGCAAACCAATCAAAATACGTCTATTGCGATTTTTTTCACCAAAAATATGTAGCAGAAAACAAATTGGCCTAAAATGATAAAAAATTTAGATTTTTACATTTTTTTGGGGGGGAATTTCATATAAAAAAATGTGAAAAATATTGTTTTTTTTTCAAAATTGTCGCTCTTTTTTTGTTTATAGCGCAAAAAGTAAAAATCGCACAGGTGATCAAATACCACCAAAAGAAAGCTCTGTTTGTGGGAAAAAAAGGACGTCAATTTCATTTGGGTACAGCGTTGCACGACCGCGCAATTGTCCGTTAAAATCACGCAGTGCCGAATCACAAAAAAGGCCCTGGTCTTTGAGCAGCCAAATCCTCCGGGGCTTAAGTGGTTAAGAATACCGCATATTTTTTTTTTTTTTTTGCGGCAAACATTAGTGAATTGTTCCCTAAGTCCTGTGGGTGGGGTGAAACCCATTTAGGGCATGGCCTGGGTGGAGCTGGAACTGAAGCCAAGTTTTACTGACTTTGTATCTGGCTTGTTCTGGTGTGTGGTGGTTTGAAAATTTTCCACTTTTATTACAAAGCTTATTTTAGACTCAGTGATGTCATCACTAGGTCTCTGCGCTTCTCTATACTGTTTCCTCGGTTTTGGAACACATAAAGGCAATCAGTGATTCATTTCTGTCTGTTTCCTGAAGCGGAAGATGCCTAGGATTATGAACTCAATTAACTGAATGCTCTTTATCTGAACTTTGGTCCATTGGAGTTACAGAAAGGAATTTCTTGGAGGAATTCTTGTCCATCTTTTCCTCTTCCTCCTTTCCTGTGGCCCTTTTTTTTTTTTGAAGGGACGCCCCTTCGACCACAGCAGGGATCCTTGAGGGATAAGCCCCAACACTATGTGACAACATTCTCTGTAATTTCAACTTCTTATATTATATCCTTTACTTTCTATCCTGGCATCTCCAATTATTTTGATGGGTGATAGTGTTTTTAACACACGGCTCTCAGGTCTTTACAAGTGACATTGGTGGCAATGACAGATTCCTATCCAATAGACCCCTGAAGAAGGGTATACTTGAAATGCGTTGGGTGACATTGGAACGTATGCGTTATCACAGTTACTTGCCTATATGACCTATCGTTGATAGCCGTGACCTGTTTATTTTAATATAATCTATAGTTTTGTATTGGGTGTAAACTTTTTTACACAATGGTACCTGTACCATGGTGTCGGTACTCACCTGTAATATGGTGTCGGTACTCACCTGTAACATAGTGTCTGGGCTCACCTGGAACCTGGTGTCAGGGCTCACCTGTAACATGGTGTCATGGCTCACCTGTAACATGGTGTCTGGGCTCACCTGGAACATGGTGTCGGGGCTCACCTGTAACATGGTGTCGGGGCTCACCTGGAACATGGTGTCGGGGCTCACCTGTAACATGGTGTCGGGGCTCACCTGTAACATGGTGTCGGGGCTCACCTGTAACATGGTGTCGGGGCTCACCTGTAACATGGTGTCAGGGCTCACCTGTAACATGGTGTCAGGGCTCACCTGTAACATGGTGTCGGGGCTCACCTGTAACATGGTGTCGGGGCTCACCTGTAACATGGTGTCAGGGCTCACCTGTAACATGGTGTCAGGGCTCACCTGTAACATGGTGTTAGGGCTCACCTGTAACATGGTGTCTGGGCTCACCTGTAACATGGTGTCTGGGCTCACCTGTAACATGGTGTCAGGGCTCACCTGTAACATTGTGTCAGGGCTCACCTGTAACATGGTGTCAGGGCTCACCTGTAACATGGTGTCTGGGCTCACCTGTAACATGGTGTCTGGGCTCACCTGTAACATGGTGTCTGGGCTCACCTGTAACATGGTGTCGGGGCTCACCTGGAACATGGTGTCGGGGCTCACCTGTAACATGGTGTCGGGGCTCACCTGGAACATGGTGTCGGGGCTCACCTGTAACATGGTGTCGGCGCTCACCTGAAACTTGGTGTCGGGGCTCACCTGGAACATGGTGTCGGCGCTCACCTGCACCTTGGTGTCGGGGTTCACCTGTAACATGGTGTCGGGGCTCGCCTGTAACATGGTGTCGGGGCTCGCCTGTAACATGGTGTCGGGGCTCGCCTGTAACATGTTGTCGGGACTCGCCTGTAACATGGTGTCGGGACTCGCCTGTAACATGGTGACGGGACTCGCCTGTAACATGGTGTCGGGACTCGCCTGTAACATGGTGTCGGGACTCGCCTGTAACATGGTGTCGGGACTCGCCTGTAACATGGTGTGGGAACTCGCCTGTAACATGATGTCGGAACCCACCTGGAACATGGTGTCAGGACTCAACTGTAACATGGGGTCGGGACCCACCTGTAACATGGTGTCTGGGCTCACCTGTAACATGGTGTCTGGACTCACCTGTAACATGGTGTCAGGGCTCATCTGTAACATGGTGTCAGGGCTCACCTGTAACATGGTGTCTGGGCTCACCTGTAACATGGTGTCTGGGCTCACCTGTAACATGGTGTCTGGGCTCACCTGTAACATGGTGTCGGGGCTCACCTGGAACATGGTGTCGGGGCTCACCTGGAACATGGTGTCGGGGCTCACCTGGAACATGATGTCTGGGCTCACCTGGAACATGGTGTCTGGACCCACCTGGAACATGGTGTCGGGGCTCACCTGTAACATGGTGTCTTGGGTCACCTGTAACATGGTGTTGGGACCCACCTGGAACATGGTGTCGGCGCTCACCTGAAACTTGGTGTTGGGGCTCACCTGGAACATGGTGTCGGCGCTCACCTGCACCTTGGTGTCGGGGTTCACCTGTAACATGGTGTCGGGGCTCGCCTGTAACATGGTGTCGGGACTCGCCTGTAGCATGGTGTCGGGACTCGCCTGTAACATGGTGTCGGGACTCGCCTGTAACATGGTGTCGGGACTCGCCTGTAACATGGTGTCGGGACTCGCATGTAACATGGTGTCAGGGCTCACCTGTAACATGGTGTGGGGACTCGCCTGTAACATGGTGTCAGGGCTCACCTGTAACATGGTGTGGGAACTCGCCTGTAACATGATGTCGGAACCCACCTGGAACATGGTGTCAGGACTCACCTGTAACATGGGGTCGGGACCCACCTGGAACATGGTGTCTGGGCTCACCTGGAACATGGTGTCTGGGCTCACCTGGAACATGGTGTCTGGGCTCACCTGTAACATGGTGTCTGGGCTCACCTGTAACATGGTGTCTGGACTCACCTGTAACATGGTGTCTGGGCTCATCAACAAGATTGTCTTGTTGCCCTGCATAGGCTGGTGACAGTATCTCTTACCACTGTAACTTTCTTAATAGGTTTATTTCCTATGGTTGGTCCTATGGTTGTAAGCTCCATCTACTGCCCATAACATGGCATTTTCCTAATTGAGGTATTTTTGGAAAATGCCATATTATGGCCTCTAGATGGAGTTAATGATCATAGGAAATCATAGGAAATCTATTAGGCAAATGATGGTGATGCTGCCTTATGGCCACTAGATGGAGCTGACAATCATGGGAAAGAAACCTATAAGGCAAATTGCGGCAATTGTTCATGGCGGCTGTGCGAATGCTTTCATTATAAACTGACCCTTCATGTATATAATATATGATCCCCTTAACACTTAGCCCTTTACCTGACTCTGAACCATATCTCCCATCACTTACCTTGTCTGTAACACTTACCCATTACCCTTTCATTATCCTATTACCAACCTTAACGCTAAAAATGCTGTACTTACCTTATTGATGCTGAAAGGATTGCTCCCCTCTGAATGCTCCCACATCGGCAACCTTAGTGTGGAGTCCGGCGGTCTTGTTGTACTATGCGGTATGTAATGACATCATTGTATCTCTTCCCCGCAGGTCACAGAAGCAGCAAAGTCCCTCCTGGACAGCGGAGAGAACTTACCTCTTCCCCTCATCGCTAAACTGCTGAAGTTCCAATTCTTGACTATCAAACAGAGAGACCTGCAGAGGAGGGAGGCCGAGCAGAAGGTGAGCGCAGAGGACCCGCCAACTTTAAACCTGAACTCCGGGCACACCCCAAAATACATGATTGAAAATTATACATGAGAGATGTTTTACCTGTCAAAGGATTTGTATTTCTGTCCATCCAGTTCTGAGATTTGCACAGCCCTTTCTGGCAGGGCAGGAGGCAGTGGTGTATTTTGGTTTTGTCCCTAGGCAAGATTAAAATCGGGCACCCCCTAACCCACCCTTTCCTGTTTAAGACAAACCCCTTCATCTGTAAATTTCACCCCTTTGTCTTTAGGCTTCCCATTTTCCTATTAGAGCTCCCCCTCTTTAGAGGTGGGGGAAGTGAGGGGGGGAGTGAGAGAGAGCAGGGGTATGAGAAAGAGGGCGGTGAGAGAGGGAGGGGGTGGGAGAGAGAGAGAAGTTGTTGGAGAGAGAGAGAGAGAAGGGGGTGAGAAAGGGAGGGGGTGGAGAGAGAGGGGGGAGTTAGAGACAGAGCGGGGATAAGAGAAAGAGGGGATGAGAGAGAGAGAAGGGGTGAGAGAAAGAGGGGGTGAGAGAGAGAGGGAGGGGGTGGGAGAGAGAGAGAAAGTGGGGGGGGTGAGAGAGTGAAGGGGTGAGAGAGAAAGCGGGAGTAAGAAAAAGAGGGGGTTGAGAGAGAGAAGGGGGTGAGAGAGAGAGAGAGCGGGGGTAACAGAGGGAGGGGGAGTAAGAGAGAGAAGAGGAGAGACAGAGAGGGAAAGAGATGGAGGGAGAGAGACTGGGTAGGAGAAAGAGGGGGGAAGAGGCGGGGGGAGTGAGAGAGACGGGAGAGAGGGAGAGGGGGGAGAGAGGAAGGAGGGAAACGGGGGTGAGAGAGGGGGAAAGAGGTGGTGGATAGAGAGGGAGGGAGAAAAGGGGGGTGAGAGAGAGAAAGGGGAACAGGTGGGAGAGAGAAAGGGGAACAGGTGGGAGAGAGAGAGAAGGGGGTGAGAGAGAGAGAGGGGAACTCCCCTATGGCCCCTGTACTACACCAGGAGGTTCTCCCATTGCCCCCACCCCAAGAAAAACTGCACCAGCCTCTCACCTTCCCGCAGTCCGACCTGCTCTGCCTAATGAGCTACTTTCCGGATTTAAGGCTGCAGCCACTAACACCTCCTGCTTCTGCTTTGCTCCCCTGTCACCGACTGGTCAGTCTGCAGCCACCCCTGGTGTCACCCCCTCTGGCGGGTTTCACCCGGGTGCGGTCCTCATTCCCGTAGGGGCGCCACTGCTTGTAGCATTCCTCTTCCTCCCTGGGAGTGTCGCCACCCCCCTGAAAAATGCCACCCAAGGAAAATGTCTTGTTTGCCTCGTGGCAGATATGCCCCTGGCAGGAGGCCTGATTTTTTTCTACTGTAGCTTGGTAATACTTACAGGTCTTGTCCCTCCCTCAGCCTGTAATTGGACAGTGAAATGAGAAGCAGTGTACTAATGAGCTCTCTCTATCACTCTGCTCTCTCTTCCTGTCAGCATGATGCTTTTTCTGCCTACTTTCTCTGTCATCCCGGACGAGCCCCCCCCAATCTGTGATCGGACAGTGAAAGGAGAAGCACTGATGCATTCATCTATGTTACTCTTCTCATTGTGCTGCTTCTTTTCCCCCAGTATGAGCTCTACTGTACAGGGACTGAGCGAGGTTGATACCAGGTCCCCGTCAGGTACTTACACTGCTTGAGTTAAAATTAAATACAGTTAACAATGTATTAGCCCTGATTAGTCTTAGCCCTCCAGTCAGTCAGCTGCAGGCAAGAGGAAGCATTTCTTCAGTTTCTCCTCCCCCAGAGATCAGACTATACATTGTAACTTTGTAGAAGGAAGCCCAGAGATCAGACTGTAACATTGTCTCTTATCAGGGGGAGCCCATAGATCAGACTGTAACATTGTCTCTTATCTGGGGGAGCCCAGAGATCAGACTGTAACATTGTATCTTTGTAGGAGGAGCCCAGAGATCAGACCGTACATTGTAACTTTGTAGGGGGAGTCCAGAGATCAGACTGTACATTGTAACTTTGTAGGGAGAGCCCAGAGATAAGACTGTACATTGTAACTTTGTAGGAGGAGCCCAGAGATCAGACTGTACATTGTAACTTTGTAGGGGGAACCCAGAGATCAGACTGTAACATTGTAACTTTGTAAGAGGAGCCCAGAGATCAGACTGTACATTGTAACTTTGTAGGGGGAGCCCAGAGATCAGACTGTAACATTGTAACTTTGTAGGGGGAGCCCGGAGATCAGACTGTACATTTGTAACTTTGCAGGAGGAGCCCAGAGATCAGACTGTACATTGTAACTTTGTAGGGGGAGCCCAGAGATCAGACTGTACATTGTAACTTTGTAGGGGGGATTTGGATTCCAGTCTATTCTTGTTTTAGTCCCTCTATGATCTTATGGGGGGGGGGGGTGATTTGTGTCTGATTCATTGTGTTGTCCATTCTGAAGAGTCATCCCAATAATGGAAATATCTCCACCTTGCGGAGAGCCCAGGAATCCGGTTTTCTCTGCTTCCCCGGAGTATTTAGGAACATGTATCTGCAGCAGCCAATCAGATTAGATCTTTTCACAACCTAATGCAGGTTAGACTTGTGAAAGGGAAGCTGTCAGTGGTTGGTGTGAGCGCCCGCCTGGTTGGTAGCTCTCGGGGTGGGTCTGCTCTGTGTCAGACGTTCGGTAGCGGCGAGCTGTCGGTTTGGGAAATGTCGGAGTGCTGAGGAATAACACAGCCGTGTGATCTGGATAATATTCTATATTGTGTGTAGAGGAATTAGAGGAGACGTGAACACAGCTCCAGATGGGAGACGTTACCCAGATTTCATTTACAATAAACACGTATGACGGGGGCTCTGTGATCTTACTTCTCAGCCTCTGGGTGGTGGTCCCTAACCAGTGGCTTGGGAGTCACATGTGGCTCTCATCTACCTTGGGTTTAGCTACTGCTGCTCATTAGAGTGAAGCACACTGTACAATCCTCTAAAGTGGCCATCTTTGTCATCTGATTGATAATGTATTTTCAGTTAAACTATTAATAATTGATAATAAAGGTTTGTATCTTATGTGATTCTGTCACACACCCAGAGAAAGCAAGGATGGCCTCTCTTGCTCCAGTCCAAGCACCTCAGGGTAGCGGGACATAGTGTGGGGTTAAAGAGTGACATAGATGCTGGTGGATGCCATGGTTAGTGGAGTCATCACATGGCTTGGGACAATGAAGGGAGAAATGGAAACAAGCCAGGGTCAGCAACAGCTGGGAGACACCTACCTAAATGGAAGGCAGGGATAGGCTGGGTCAGCAACAGCTGGGCAAGATAGTGCTGATATGGTAGGCAAGGATAGGACAGGCCAGGTCAGCAACAGCCGGGTGAGACGGTACCGATATGGAAGGCAAGGACAGGCTGGGTCATCAGCAGCTGGGGGAGACGGTACCGATATGGAAGGCAAGGACAGGCTGGGTCAGCAACAGCCGGGGGAGACGGTACCGATATGGAAGGCAGGGACATGCTGGGTCATCAGCAGCCGGGGGAGACGGTACCGATATGGAAGGCAAGGACAGGCTGGGCCATCAGCAGCCGGAAGAGACGGTACTGATATGGAAGGCAAGGACAGGCTTGGTCATCAGCAGCCAGGGAAGATAGTAGCGATATGTAAGGCAGGGACAGGCTGGGTCATCAGTAGCCAGGGGAGACGGTACCGATATGGAAGGCAAGGACAGGCTGGTTCATCAGCAGCCAGGGAAGACGGTAGCGATATGGAAGGCAGGGACAGGCTGGGTCATCAGCAGCCGGGGGAGACAGTACCGATATGGAAGGCAGGGACAGGCTGGGTCATCAGCAACCGGGGGAGACGGTACCGATATGGAAGGCAGGGGCAGGCTGAGTCATCAGCAGCTAGGGAAGACGGTACCGATATGGAAGGCAAGGACAAGCTGGGTCATCAGCAGCCGGGGGAGACGGTACCAATATGGAAGGCAAGGACAGGCTGGGTCATCAGCAGCCAGGGAAGACGGTAGCGATATGGAAGGCAGGGACAGGCTGGGTCATCAGCAACCGGGGGAGACGGTACCGATATGGAAGGCAAGGACAAGCTGGGTCATCAGCAGCCGGGGGAGACAGTACTGATATGGAAGGCAAGGACAGGCTGGGTCATCAGCAGCCAGGGAAGACGGTAGCGATATGGAAGGCAGGGACAGGCTGGGTCATCAACAGCCTGGGGAGACAGTACCGAAATGGAAGGCAGGGACAAGCTGGGTCATCAGCAGCCAGGGGAGACGGTACTGATATGGAAGGCAAGGACAGGCTGGGTCATCAGCAGCCAGGGAAGACGGTAGCGATATGGAAGGCAGGGACATGCTGGGTCATCAGCAGCCAGGGGAGACGGTACCGAAATGGAAGGCAGGGACAGGCTGGGTCATCAGTAGCCGGGGGAGACGGTACCGATATGGAAGGCAAGGACAAGCTGGGTCATCAGCAGCCGGGGGAGACGGTACTGATATGGAAGGCAAGGACAAGCTGGGTCATCAGCAGCCAGGGAAGACGGTAGCAATATGGAAGGCAGGGACAGGCTGGGTCATCAGCGGCCGGGGGAGACGGTACCGATATGGAAGGCAAGGACAAGCTGGGTCATCAGCAGCCGGGGGAGACGGTACTGAAATGGAAGGCAAGGACAGGCTGGGTCATCAGCAGCCAGGGAAGACGGTAGCGATATGGAAGGCAAGGACAGGCTGGGTCATCAGGAGCCAGGGAAGACGGTAGCGATATGGAAGGCAGGGACAGGCTGGGTCATCTTGCAGCCGGGGGAGACGGTACCGATATGGAAGGCAAGGACAAGCTGGGTCATCAGCAGCCGGGGGAGACAGTACTGATATGGAAGGCAAGGACAGGCTGGGTCATCAGCAGCCAGGGAAGACGGTAGCGATATGGAAGGCAGGGACAGGCTGGGTCATCAGCAGCCGGGGGAGACGGTACCGAAATGGAAGGCAGGGACAGGCTGGGTCATCAGTAGCCGGGGGAGACGGTACCGATATGGAAGACAAAGACAAGCTGGGTCATCAGCAGCCGGGGGAGACGGTACTGATATGGAAGGCAAGGACAGGCTGGGTCATCAGCAGCCAGGGAAGACGGTAGCAATATGGAAGGCAGGGACAGGCTGGGTCATCAGCGGCCGGGGGAGACGGTACCGATATGGAAGGCAAGGACAAGCTGGGTCATCAGCAGCCGGGGAAGACGGTAGCGATATGGAAGGCAGGGACAGGCTGGGTCATCAGCAGCCGGGGGAGACGGTACCGATATGGAAGGCAGGGACAGGCTGGGTCATCAGCAGCCAGGGAAGACAGTAGCGATATGGAAGGCAGGGACAGGCTGGGTCATCAGCAGCTGGGGGAGACGGTACCTATATGGAAGGCAAGGACAGGCTGGATCATCAGCAGCCGGGGGAGACGGTACCCATATGGAAGGCAGGGACAGGCTGAGTCATCAGCAGCCAGGGGAGACGGTACCGATATGGAAGGCAGGGACATGCTGGGTCATCAGCAGCCGGTGGAGACAGTACCAATATGGAAGGCAGGGACAGGCCGGTCAGCAACAGCAGACCGGGGGGGCAGAGAGCATTGTGTGTATAAGGCAGCAGTGATATCCAGGGGGAGGGGGGCAGAGAGTATTGTGTGTATAAGGCAGCAGTGTGATCCAGGAGGAGGGGGCAGAGAGTATTGTGTGTATGAGGCAGCAGTGTGATCTAGGGGGAGGGGGGCAGAAAGTATTGTGTGTGTATAAGGCAGCAGTGTGATCCAGGGGGAGGGGGCAAAGAATATTGTGTGTATAAGGCAGCAGTGTGATCCAGGGGGAGGGGGCAGAGAGTATTGTGTGTATAAGGCAGAAGTGTTATCCAGGGGGAGGGGGGAAGAGAGTATTATGTGTATAAGGCAGCAGTGTGATCCAGCGGGAGGGGGGCAGAGAGTATTATGTGTATAAGGCAGCAGTGTGATCCAGGGGGGGGGGGCGGCAGAGAGTATTATGTGTATAAGGCAGCAGTGTGATCCAGGGGGAGGGGGGCAGAGAGCATTGTGTGTATAAGGCAGCAGTGTGATCCAGAAGGAGGGGGCAGAGGACATTGTGTGTATAAGGCAGCAGTGTGATCCAGGAGGAGGGGGCAGAGAGTATTGTGTGTATAAGGCAGCAGTGTGATCCAGGGGGAGCGGGGCAGAGAGCATTGTGTGTATAAGGAAGCAGTGTGATCCAGTGGGAGGGAGGCAGAGAGTAATATGTGTATAAGGCAGCAGTGTGATCCAGGGGGAGGGGGGCAGAGAGTATTGTGTGTATAAGGCAGCAGTGTGATCCAGGGGGAGGGGGGCAGAGAGTATTGTGTGTGTATAAGGCAGCAGTGTGATCCAGGGGGAGGGGGGCAGAGAATATTGTGTGTATAAGGCAGCAGTGTGATCCTGGGGGAGGGGGGCAGAGAGTATTGTGTGTATAGGGCAGCAGTGTGATCCAGGGGGAGGGGGCAGAGAGTATTGTGTGTATAAGGTAAAAGCGTGATCCAGGGGGAGAGGGGCAGAGAATATTGTGTGTATAAGGTAAAAGCGTGATCCAGGGGGAGAGGGGCAGAGAATATTGTGTGTATAAGGCAGCAGTGTGATCCTGGTGGAGGGGGGGGCAGAGAGTATTGTGTGTATAAGGCAGCAGTGTGATCCAGGGGGAGGGGGGCAGAGAGTATATTGTGTATAAGGCAGCAGTGTGATCCTGGGGGAGGGGGGCAGAGAGTATTGTGTGTATAGGGCAGCAGTGTGATCCAGGGGGAGGGGGACAGAGAATATAGTGTGTGTAAGGCAGCAGTGTGATCCAGGGGGAGGGGGCAGAGAGTATTGTGTGTATAAGGCAGCAGTGTGATCCAGGGGGATGGGGCAGAGAGTATTGTGTGTGTATAAGGCAGCAGTGTGATCCAGGGGGAGGGGGCAGAGAGTATTGTGTGTATAGGGCAGCAGTGTGATCCAGGGGGAGGGGGACAGAGAATATAGTGTGTGTAAGGCAGCAGTGTGATCCAGGGGAGGGGGGCAGAGAGTATTGTGTGTATAAGGCAGCAGTGTGATCCAGGGGGAGGGGGACAGAGAATATAGTGTGTGTAAGGCAGCAGTGTGATCCAGGGGATGGGGCAGAGAGTATTGTGTGTATAAGGCAGCAGTGTGATCCAGGGGGATGGGACAGAGAGTATTGTGTGTATAAGGCAGCAGTGTGATCCAGGGGGATGGGGCAGAGAGTATTGTGTGTAAAAGGCATGTAAAATTTATGTTAGTGGTCCGCAGGATTCAAAATTGTGAGTTTAGTGGCCTGTGAGGTCCAAAAGGCTGTCGACCACTGAGCTACATTAATTATTTCTGATGTTACGTAGGGGCTGTTATGTGGCTATTTTTATTATTGCGTTTATTTTACCATTGCCGATATTTAGGCCTCTCATTCTGAAGTTTATGTTTGCTATGTTTCAGTCTGCAGAGGACAAACCAAAGCAAAAGGCGGTGAAGGGTGCCAAGGCTAAGCCATCCAGTGCCAAAGGTTCAGCCAAAGGAAAAGGCAAAGGAAAAGTCCCTGAGACTCCTCCCCCTGTGAAGAAAGAGACCACCCTGAAACGGCGGGGGGAGGAGGAGGACGCCAATGCTTATATAGGTAATAATGCATATGTCTGGAAAACAGCACTAAAGAGGAACTCCATCCAAAACACTGAATGTGGAAGAGAAGGGGTGCACAGGTGTAGTTATACTTTAATTCTGCAGTGTGGGGATCTGGTGCTGCACAGTTTCCCTGGTGATTTACCCCCCCCCCCTCCCCCTTGCCGCTTATAGTGGCCATAGACTTTATGAAAAATCGGGCGAAATTCGGTTATTTGAACAGTTCATTTGTTTTTCGGCCAGTTAATGGGCACAAATCGGTAATCGGTTGTGACGTTTTTGAGCCAAAAAAACGAAGGACAAGTTTAAAAAATTTTTGTTGAACGATCAATAAATTGAAAGGTTAATGTGTTTCTCGTCCAAACTGTTTCAAGTAGGTATATGTGAAAAAACAAACAAAAAACAGATTTAATTTTCGGTAATTAAACAATGGCACAATCGTCTGCTCTCACGGCCGAGTGTTCATTTTTTTTTCTTAAAAAAAGTGTTTTAAACAATTTTTTGTATAGTGTATGGCCAGCATTAGACCTGTTTCTGTAGGGTGGGGATCCAGTGCTGTACAGTTCCCCCGGTGATTCCCCCCTCCTGCTGTTTGCCCACTGACAAAGAAACGATCAGTCTATAATTTTATTGGTCGGTTTATTTTACCAGTGAGAGACAGAATAACAACAAAAATATCCAGAAAAACACATTTCAAAAAAGTTATATATTGATTTACATTTTAATGAGTGAAATAAGTATTTGATCCCCTCTCAATCAGCAAGATTTCTGGCTCCCAGGTGTCTTCTATACAGGTAACAAGCTGAGATTTGAAGGACTCTCTTAATAACCACTTAAGCCCCGGAAGATTTTACCCCCTTCCTGACCAGGGTTTTTTTTGCGAGACTTTAAACTAATTTGACGTCCATTTTTCCCCACAAACAGAGCTTTCTTTTGGTGGTGTTTGATCACCTGTGCGATTTTTTTGATCATGCGTTATAATCAAAAAAAGAGCGACAATTTTGCAAATAAACAATATTTTTCAAATTTTTTATATGAAATTCCCCCCAAAAAAATGTAAAAATCTAAATATTTTAACATTTTTGGCCAATTTGTTTTCTGCTACATATGTTTGGTAAAAAAAATCACAATAAGCGTATTTTGATTTGTTTGCGCCAAAGTTATTGCGTTTACTCACTAAGAGAAAGATTTTTGTCATTTTTGTTGTTTTTTTTTAACGAGTAATGGCGGCGATCTGCGATTTTTTTTTTTTGCGGGACTGCGACATTGCGGCGGACAGATCGGACCCTTGACTGACATTTTTGACACTTTTGGGGGTACCAGTGACATTACTACAGTAATCGGTGCTATAAATATGCACTGTTACTGTAATAATGACACTGGCAGGGAAGGAGGGGTTAAGTGTGTCCCTAGGGGTGTGTTTCTAACTGTGATTGGACATGGCTACTGGTGTAAGAACAGAGATCAACGGTCCTACATAGTAGAACCATCTGATCTCCATTTTTACACAGGGGAGAATGACAGGCGGCTTGTTTACATTAGCCGCCTGCCTTTCTCCCTTCAGGCAAACAATCGCGAGTGACCGGCGGACATCGGGTCCGCCGGTCACACGCACTGACTTGTTAGGGAAGGAGCCGGGGCGGGCGCTCGCCCGCTATTGGCTCACAAGTCCTCCTAATCTCAGCTTGGTACCTGTATAGAAGACACCTATCCACAGAAGCAATCAATCAATCAGATTTTTTTTTTTTTTAAAGCCCGTGGTGTGTGAACACACTCAAAAGACTTACACCAGGTGCGTAAAAAGTGCACACACGCAAACGTGGGAAACACAAAAACTGCACAGGGTGTGCGAAATGGTCTGGCCTCCGAAGAGGTTGGACCCTGACCTTGATCCCCCGGGGCGCAAGACTCCTGACAGGGACTGAGGTACTTCCAAATGGTTTGCCTGGCCGAGACCTGGCAAACCCCGTTCTCTAGGGGGACTGCCGAAACAGCCCTCCCCAAGTACTAGGTGGGGCTCCCCCGAAGGGAGACCCCATGAGAGAGGGCGAACTAAGCCAAAAGGCCATGTCCACCCCCTCCCAAGACGTTCAAGGTAGGCCCGAAGACCCACACCGTACTTGTCGTGCAGGAAAAGAAGAGTGATAGTGAAGTGACACACGCCAAATAAAACACACACAAACAAAAAGGTGGGGGAAGGGAAGGGGAGAAAGTGCTAAGGTGCCGATGTGAAGTACAAAGGCAGGCCTTTCGGCCGGAATAAAAAATTCCCCTGGTCTAAGCCAAAAGGCCTGTCCCAAGAGGCAGGTGCAGAAAAAGTGTGTGGTGCGGTGACCAAGGTGCCGAAAAACTCAAGGCGAGCTGCCCCTCACCAGTGAGAATTAAGGCACCCCTGGGCTGCCACCCCAGGGGCACGTACACCACGGGCTTTTCCGGTCTCGGCCCCTGGCCAGACCCAGTGTAGCCCTTGCCTACCAGGAGGTTTGGAACATGTACAGCTTAGGGAGAGCCTGCCTACAACTGGGGACAAGCCTTTTGCAAGGCCAGATTCAACCCAGGAGGAAAGGCCCGCCCACCGCCATCCACATTCCTCACCAATTACATCCAGGAGCAATACTAACCGTCCTTTCCCAGCTTTCTTGCTCCCTTCAAACTGATAGGATCGGACCCATTCAAATCAGAAGGCAATGGACCCATCCGGCTTTCTCTGATGTGGCTTACTTCCCAGTCCCCCGGTTGTTCCGGAGCGCCCTGGTTCATTTCGGCCCCCACCGATACTAACCATCAGGTTCCATACCAACTGATAAGAACAGATACTACACTTGATCTTAGCCAAAAGGCCGAGAAGCGATCAATCAATCAGATTCCAATCTCTCCACCATGGCCAAGGATGTCAGGGACAAGATTGTATACCTACACAAGGCTGGAATGGGCTACAAGGCCATCGCCAAGCAGCTTGGTGAGAAGGTGATAACAGTTGGTGTGATTTATTAGCAAATGGAAGAAACCCAAAATAACTGTCAATCTCCCTCGGTCTGCTCCATGCAAGATCTCACCTCATGGAGTTTCAATGATCAGGAGAACGGTGAGGAATCAGCCCAGAGCTACACAGGAGAATCTTGTTAATGATCTAAAGGCAGCTGGGACCATAGTCACCAAGAAAACAATCAGTAACACACTACGCTGTGAAGGACTGAAATCCTGCAGAGCTCGCAAGGTCCCCCTGCTCAGGAAAGCACATGTACAGCCCGTCTGAAGCTTGCTAATGAACATCTGAATGATTCAGAGGAGAACTGGGTGAAAGTGTTGTGGTCAGATCAGAGCAAAATCAGGATGAGGAAAAATGCTGCCTCTGACCCCAAGAACACCATCCCCACCGTCAAAAATGAAGATGGAAAAATTATGCTTTTTGGGGTGTTTTTCGGCTAAGAGGACTGGACAACTTCACCGCATCAAAGATACGATGGACAAGGTCATATACCATCAAATCTTGAGTGAGAACCTCCTTCCTTCAGCCAGGGCATTGAAGAAGGGTCAAGGATGGGTATTCCAGCATGACAATGACCCAAAACACACGGCCAAGGCAACAAAGCAGTGGCCTCAAGAAGAAGCACATTAAGGTCCTGGAGTGGCCTAGCCAGTCACCAGACCTTAATCCCATAGAAAATATGTGGAGGGAGCTGAAGATTCGAGTTACCAAACATCAGTCTCGAAACCTTAATGCTCCAAAAAACAATAAGGTGTAGCCACCCTTCTCCTGCGCTTGGTATCCAGACCCCTCGACCACACACTTCACCGGACTGACAACTGGCTTCTCAGATGGCTAAGGTCTTGCTGCCCTTAACGGACTGGGGTAGTCCACCGATACTAAAAGCAAAAAGAACAAAAAAGGGCGCACCGACCTAGCGCATTATCCTCAATGTAGGCTTTATTTAAATGACATTAAAAATGGCTACTCACAGACGTAGAGGAAGAGGCTAGACCTCAAAATGCGTCAGTCATCTCATCATAGACGATTATATGGACTAAACACGGACTTTCGAGCCATCCAGCTTGATATGCTTTACTTTTATCTACGTCTGTGAGTAGCCATTTTTAATGTCATTTAAATAAAGCCTACATTGAGGATAATGCGCTAGGTCGGTGCGCCCTTTTTTGTTTTTTTTGCTCTTTTTGCTCGAAAACCTTAATGACTTGGAGAGGATCTGCAAAGAGGAATGGGACAAAATCCCTCCTGAGATGTGTGCAAACCTGGGGACCAACTACAAGAGACGTCTGACCTCTGTGATTGTCAACAAGGGTTTTGCCACCAACTACTAAGTCATGTTTTGCGAAGGGGTCAAATACTTATTTCACTCATTAAAATGCAAATCAATTTATAACTTTTTTGAAGCTGCTTGGCGATGGTCTTGTAGCCCATTCCAGCCTTGTGTAGGTCTACAATCTTGTCCCTGATATCCTTGGACAGCTCTTTGGTCTGGGCCGTGGTGGAGAGTTTGGAATCTGATTGATTGATTGATTGATTTCTTCTGTGGACAGGTGTCTTTTATACAGGTAACAAGCTCAGATTAGGAGCACTTCCTTTAAGAGAGTCCTCCTAATCTCAGCTCGTTACCTGTATAGAAGACACCTGGGATCCAGAAATCTTTCTGATTGAGAGGGGATCAAATACTTATTTCACTCATTAAATGCAAATCAATTTACTTTTTTGAAATGCGTTTTTCTGTATGTTTTTGTTGTTATTCTGTCTCTCACTGGTAAAATAAACCGACCAATAAAATTATAGACTGACCATTTCTTTGTCAGTGGGCAAACATATAAAATCAGCAGGAGGTCAAATACTTTTTTCCCCTCGCTGTACTTTGTTTCTGCAGTGTGGGGGTCCAGTGCTGTGAAATTTCCCCGGTGGGTCAATTACACTAAAACCCAGCCTGGATTCTGTGCGGAGTTTTGGCCCATGGTAGACGCAGGGGTTAATGTATGTCACTCACAGAACCGCCATGTTGTCATTTCCGCAGATGACGAGCCAGATGACGGAGCCCAGCACTATATCATTGTACTCGGAGTCTACCAGCCGCAGATCCTCGTCCTGCTGGCCGATCTGGGTGTCCACGTGTCCAGCGTCATCAGGATGTCCTCCCAGAACTACAACAGCCTGCCAGCGGATCTGACGCAGGGGGAGGCGGAGCCAGAAGGTAGATCATAATTATTACGTCTCTGTGGGGGGAGGGGTCAGCTCTGCAATTTGTGGCATTATGTATGTCAGTAAAACCATGTCATCAGTGCTGGCTGATTTGTCTCCTGCTTGACTACAGAACACCTCCCACTCTTCTCATCTCCCTGCACTGTGTGGGAGGTGCCCTGTAGTCCACGGAGAAAATCTGGGCAGGACTGACAGCATTCTTCGGGATTTCAGTGCAGAAGAACATATTAAACTACTTCAGCTCTGGAAGATTTACCCCCCCCCCCATTCATGACCAGGCCATTTTTTGCGACACAGCACTGTTACTATAACTGACAATTGCGCGGTCGTGCGACGCTGTTTAATAAAATTGATGTCTTTTTTCCCACAAATAGAGCTTTCTTTTGGTGGTATTGGATGACCTCTGACTTATAGTGCGGCTGTGACATTGCGGTGGACAAATTAGATACTAACTGACATATATGACATTTCGGGGGCCAGTGATCAGTGCTAAAAATATGCACTGTCACTGTACTAATGACACTGGCTGGGAAGGGGTTAACATCAGGGGTGATCAAAGACCGCAGGTCACCACCCACACTTAATACAACTGGCCCGACGGCTGCCAATGCTAATAAGTGTGGCACTGCAACCTAATGCTCCGTCTACCCTCCCCCGCCCCCAGGTATGGCAGGCATCATATCAATAATATAATTTCATTTCATTTCTTTAACAGCTTGCCGACTGCTCACAGTATATTTACTGCGGCAGTCAGCCCCTCACAGGCAAAGTGACGTTAATTAACGTCACTAGCCTGGGAGGGTCTGGGGAGCGAGCGCGCGCCACTCGGCGATCGTCGTGGGAGAGGGAGAAAGTCAGGCGGCTTGTGTAAACAAGCCAACTGTCATTCTCCTCGGTGTAAAAACACTGATCACACGGTTCTACTATGTAGAACCGTTGATCAGTGTCCTTACACCTCAAGTCACAGCCAATCACAGTTAGAATCACGCCCCTAGGGACACACACAGCCCCTCCCTCTCAAATAAAGTTAACCCCTTCGCTACCAGTGTATTTTTACAGTAACAGTGCATATGTATAGCACTGATTACTGTAGAAATGTCACTGGTAACCCCAAAAGTGTCAAAAATGTCAGTCAAGGGTCCGATCTGTCCGCCCCAATGTCGCAGTACCGCAAAAAAATCGCAGATCGCCGCCATTACGCGTTAAAAAAAAAACAACAAAAATGACAAAAATCTTTCCCTTTGTTAGTAAACGCGATAACTTTTGCGCAAACCAATCAAAATACGCTTTTTGCAATTTTTTTTACCAAACATATGTAGCATAAAACAAATTGGCCGAAAATGTTAAAAAATTTTGATTTTTACATTTTTTTGGGGGGGAATTTCATATAAAAAAATGTGAAAAATATTGTTATTTTTGCAAAATTTACGCTCTTTTTTTGTTTATAGCACAAAAAATAAAAATCGCACAGGTGATCAAATACCACCAAAAGAAAGCTCTGTTTGTGGGAAAAAAAGGACGCCAAATTTGTTTAGGTACAGCGTCGCACGACCGCGCAATTGTCCGTTAAAGTCACGCAGTGCCGAATCGCAAAATACCCCCTGGTCGTTTAGCAGCCAAATCCTCCGGGGCTTAAGTGGTTAAACATCCTTGTCCTTGAGCGACCATACTGATTTGCATCATATACAATTAACACTTTTAATTGTATATGATTTCAATAATATTTTGGACCTGCTCACATCATATGTACTATCACAATATTTCACTGGGTTAGTAAGATTACTCCAATCTTATAAGATATTTGGACTTGTGTTTGCTGCCACTGATTATTTCACTTATTTATATAATGACTCCGGACTTCCTATTCATTGTACATATAAGTGAAATAATCAGTGGCAGCAAACACAAGTCAAATATCTTATAAGATTGGAGTAATCTTACTAACCCAGTGACATAAGGCTGCACTGATGGGCGCCACTGATGAGGCGGCAATGGTGGGTACTGATATGCTGCACTGATGGGCGCCACTGATGAGGCGGCAATGGTGGGTACTGATATGCTGCACTGATGGGCGCCACTGATGAGGCGGCAATGGTGGGTACTGATATGCTGCACTGATGGGCGCCACTGATGAGGCGGCAATGGTGGGTACTGATATGCTGCACTGATGGGCGCTAATAGGCTGCTCTGATGGCCACTGATGAGGCTGCAATGGTGGGTACTGATATGCTGCACTGATGGGCACTAATGAGACTGCACTGATAAGACAGCACTGATATGCTGCACTAATGGGCACTGATAAAGGCTGGGCTGGTGGGCACTGATAGACTGTGGCTGTGGTCTGTGGTTTACAGATGACAGGGCGGGTTATAAACGGGAAGGGGTGTGGCCTATACAGGAAGGGGTGGGTCATATTTACATTAGGGTTGCCCAAGTTTAGTCAGGCCTAGGGCAGCACAAAACCTAAATACACCACTGCACATCACTGACACCATTACTGGACACATCACTGTGAATGTAAATGTCGTGAAAAAATAGAAAACAAAAAAAGATAATTTATATATACTGCTTGCTCCAATAATATGTATTATCTGTATGCACAATATACAATATTTTTTTATTGTTGAACTCTTAAATGTACTTTTGGAATCCACATTATTTGTCAGTCGATCCCCTTCTTATTCTTCTTCTTTTCTTACTCCAGCTGTAGAAGCCGAGACACAGAGGAGAACATCTGTCACCAAGTCCCTGGAAGTGTTCTGGAAGTACCTGGAAGTAATCCTGGAAAGTGGGAAGAGCGCTTCACCGTTATCTCAGATCGCACGACTGCAACACCTGGTGAAAGAGAACATCCAACCCACAGACTGGACCGATACCGAGCAGCAGGTGAGGGGGGGTCTGTGCTGACACCATACTGACACTGCCATGTCTTCCCCCCTCTTCCCTTCCACCTTCCTTCCCTTTCTCTTC
Organism: Pelophylax lessonae; assembly: GCF_965119305.1. Classification (NCBI taxonomy): domain Eukaryota; kingdom Metazoa; phylum Chordata; class Amphibia; order Anura; family Ranidae; genus Pelophylax; species Pelophylax lessonae. Next base: position 13,229,645 of record NC_138769.1, on the reverse strand, counting down.
ATTCTTTCTTCCTTGCTTTCTTTACCTTCTTTTTTTCTTCCTCACTTTCTCACTTCATCCCTTTTCTTTCTCCCTTCCTCCCTTTCCATATCACCCTTTTTCTACCCCTTCCATGTCTCCCTCTTCCCTCTCTCTCCCTCTCTCCCTCCCTCCCTCTTCCCTCTCTCTCCCTCCCTCCCTCCCTCCCTCCCTCTTCCCTCTCTCTCTCCCTCCCTCTCTCCCCCTCCCTCTCCCCCTCCCTCCCTCCCTCTCTCCCTCTCCTCCTCCCTCCCTCTCCCCCTCCCTCTCTCCCTCCCTCTCTCCCTCCCTTCCTCCCTCTCTCCCTCCCTCCCTCTCTCCCTCTTCCTCTCTCTCTCTCCCTCTTCCTCTCTCTCTCCCTCTTCCTCTCTCCCTCCCTCTCTCTCTCTCTCTCCCCCTCCCTCTCCCCCTCCCTCTCTCCCTCCCTCTCTCCCTCCCTCTCCCCCTCCCTCTCTCCCTCCCTCTTCCTCTCCCCTCCCTCTCTCCCTGCCTCTCCCCCTCCCTCTCTCCCTCCCTCTCTCCCTCTTCCTCTCTCTCTTCCTCTTCCTCTCCCCTCCCTCTCTCCCTGCCTCTCCCCCTCCCTCCCTCTCTCTCTCCCTCCCTCTCTCTCTCCCTCCCTTTTCCTCTCCCCTCCCTCTTCCTCTCCCCTCCCTCTTCCTCTCCCCTCCCTCTTCCTCTCCCCTCCCTCTCTCCCTGCCTCTCCGTCTCCCCCTCCCTCTCCCCTCCCTCTCTCCCTCCCTCTTCCTCTCCCCTCCCTCTTCCTCTCCCTGCCTCTCCCCCTCCCTCTCTCCCCCTCCCTCCCTCTCTCCCTCTCCCCCTCCCTCTCTTTCTCTCTCTCTCCCTCCCTCCCCCCCTCCCTCTCTCCCTCCCTCCCCCCTTCCTCTCTCCCTCTCCCCCTCCCTCTCTCCCTCTTCCTCTCCCCTCCCTCTCTCCCTGCCTCTCCCCTCCCTCCCTCCCTCTGTCCCTCTCTCCCTCCCTCTCTCCCTGCCTCTCCCCTCCCTCTCTCTCTCCCTTCCTCTCCCCCTCCCTCTCTCCCTCTCCCCCTCTCCCTCTTCCTTTTCCCTCCCGCTCCCCTCTCTCTCTCTCACTCCCTCCTCCTCTTCCCTCCCGCTCCCCTCCCTTTCTCCCTCTTCCCTCTCTCGCTCCCTCTTCCCCCTCTCTCTCTCCCCCTCCCTCTTCCCTCTCCTCTCTCTCCCTCTTTCCTCTTCTCTCTCTCTCCCTCTTTCCTCTCTCCCTCTACTCTCTCTCCCTCTTCTCTCTCTCTCTTCCCCCTTCTCTCTCTCCCTCTTCTCTCTCCCTCTTCCTCTCCCCTGCCTCTTCCCTCTCTCTCACTCTCTCCCTATTCACTAATTCCTTCCTCTTCTCTCTTTTCATCTCTCCCACTTTTCTCTCTTTTTGCCCTTCTTCCTTCTCCCCTTCTTTCTCCAATCCCTTTCCTACTTGGCTTCCCTTTCTCCCTCCCTCTTCCTTCTCTTCCTACTTCTTCTCTCCCTTCCCTTTCTTCGTTTATCTTCCCCTCCTCCTTCTTCACTCTTTTCCCTCCCTTCCCTTCCTTCATATTCTCTCCCTACCTCCCTGCTTTCTTCCCACCCTTCCCCTTCCCTCTCTACCTCCATCCTTCCAACTCCTCTTACTTCCCTCTCTACCTTCTGCCCTCCCTTTATTTCCATTTATTTTTTTTCCTTCCTCCCTCCCTTTTCTCCCCCTCCCTTCCCTTTTACTTGCTGCCATTAATACCCAGATATTGGACCTTCCACCACTGGTGACATATCTGCTTGTAGAGGCTGATATTAGTTCTGTTATCTATTACTGTGTAGTATATAATCAATGAAGTACAAAATACAGGAAACCTGTGCAGGCAGATCCATATATTGTGTGCTAAGCCCTCATTATCACCATTATTATCACATTTATTATATCCTTTATTATTACATTTATAATCTCCTTTATTATCATGTTTATTTTCCCCTTTTTTAAAACCTTTATTATCTATGATTTCCTTTATTATCTCCTTTGTTATCATCTTCATTATAACCTTTATTACATTTGTTATCTACTTTATTATCTATGATCTCTTTTATTATCTCCTTTGTTATTACCGTTATTATCACTTTTATTATAAACTTTATTAAAAAAATTATTTAAAATCACCTCATTGGTACCTTTTATTATCTATGATCTCTTTTATTATCTCCTTTATAATTACCGTTATTATAACCATTATTATCACCTTTATTATGTCCCTTGTTATTACCTTTATTATCACTTTTATTATATCTTTTATTATGTCCTTTAATATCATATTTATTGTAACCTTTATTATTACATTTATTTTCTCCTTTATTATAACCTTTATTATCTATGATCTTTTTTATTATCTCCTTTGTTATCACCTTTAATATAACCTTTATTACATTTATTATCACGTTTATTTTCTCCTTTATTATCACTTTTATTATCACCATTATTATTTCATTTATTTTTTCCTTTATTATCACGTTTATTTTCTCCTAATTATCTCTTTTATTGTCTCCTTTCTTATCACCTTTATTATCTATGATTTGTTTTATTATCTCCTTTGTTATTACTGTAAGGGTAATCCCAAAACTCACGGGTTTCAATAACATTTTGACTGTTGAAGCCAGATTGAAAATTATATTTATTTAGACAAACATGTAGATAAAATGACATGTTTGGAGAGCAAGTAAATCAAATTACATTCTGTTGGCTTAATGAACATTGCTCTATCTGACTAGGGTTTGCAATACAGTTTTATACACTACAGTGGGTGGCACCTAGCCTCTAATTTCTTTTGAAGTCACATCTCATTCTTTGATAACATTCTTTGAAATGCGAAATGGACATTTAACGTAGACATGTCACTTCCAAAGCTTGTTGGCTAAACAGGTCTTCAAAAGGTCAAGTAAGCAATCTTAACAGCTGTTATACAAAAGGACTTATCACACAATATATATCCAATAAATCTGCTTAATCATAAATCCATGCCCGATAATCATAAGTAAATATTTGATAAACAAAATGGCTGCTTCCCTTTTCCTCATCAATAATCCTCCTGTTGGCAATATATATTGCCACAAACAAAACAGTCCCTTCCTACATTGGAGTTCTGGAAACATATCACTGCTATCTCAAGCAATCCACACACTAGTTGTAGTGAAGAGTTGGGCCTGTGACCATTAACAGTGTAGCGGTTTCCGCTCTGCTGTCCCTGTGTGGTGATCTCACATCACAGTCACTTTTGGTAACTGTTAAAGCCACGTATGGCTTTATGGAGGTGCTGATATGAGGAAGAAGGAACAAACTAGGTCTCATAACACATACAAAACCTAACATAAAATGCATTTTTTAAGAAAAGCAGATAAAATTACAATTCCTATCAATCCCTTCTGAATTCCCTGACATCTCCCTCCAACTGCCCAATCTTAGTTTAAATATATATATTTTTCTAGTTCATATTTCTCCTGAATTATGTATCCCATTTACTTCTGCAGAAAAATCTCACTTTGCTTTGTCAAGGCTAAAATATACAAAATATTCAAAAATAAAAATGTGACAAAACGAACCGAAAAATCAAAAAAATCTAAAAAATTATGTGTTGGTCTAACAGTGTATGAACGCCAAGTCTTTTGTTGACTCCTCCTTTGACAGCTAGTCCTCCATAAGACTCCACTGCAACACCTAAGAACTCATACAATGTTCATACATAATATTCTTCTCTTCAGGACCATCGCAGTCCACATGACAAGAAACTTCCGGTAGGTGTGCAGATCTTTTTGCAATCATAGCAAACTGAGCTTTAAATTTTCCTACAGCTGACATGACAAGTATCAAAGTTCTTCAGATATTAAAAGGCTTTTTTGAAAGCGCTCTTCTCCATCAATGCTGTTTGTGGTGATGTCATAGCGTGCAGGAATGAAGGAGGGTATTTTTTTGTTGAAGATGGCGTCACTCAGATTGTTAGTCCAACATTAAGATCATTAACAAAAAAATGCCCATAAAGCCGTTGAGTTTTTTTTTCTGCTGAAGTAAATCTATATTGTGAAGGGTAATAAGACCTAGAAGAAAAGAAAACAAAAATGTCTTAATACAAAGAGAAATCATTCTCATTTCATATAATGCGTTATTCAACCACCATCCACACTAAACTGTGTACACTATCCTGAATTCAAAGGAAACACTTATCATGAACAATAGGCTGTCTCAAAGGGGGGCCTATCACCTATGGCTGGGATCAACAACCCTACAGTAGATCAGGAACATGTAAGTGCAGAGACAAAAACTTGGATAACACAGAATACAATATTTACAAGAATGGCAGGAGTATAGTGCAGCACTGGGGTTCAGGGCTCACAGGAAGGCAGGTAATTTTAAGACCGGAGATGCTTAATTATCTAAGGCATAGAAACTCATTAATGCCAGAGCTCATATGTGTCAGATTAGAACACATCAAATATCTGACTCCCAATTAATAAGAAATTAGAAACTGCTACAAGCAGTACAACACCAATATTAGCTATATGGGGATGAAACTCATAAACATTTACATATGAAAACAGTTTAATAAACCAGAATTAAACAATTTGGAAACAATACTTCCATTGGTGAATTGTCTTTGAAGGCTGTGATCTGCCTCTGTTCTGAAAGTCCCAAATCAATAAAACCAGGGTATAGAATTTATCTGAGAAATAAGCATCAAAAAATTTTAGTAACAAAACATTATATTTTCCTCCTAAAAATAAAACAAAGGTTATGTATTTAGCCTACAGTAAGCATTTTAAACATTTTTTTTTTCTTAGATGTTTTAACAGTGCACTTTTCTGATACCAAAAATTGTTGACGTCAAATTAATTATTACCACGTGGATTTTTTATTTATATATATTTTATGGTATACCATAAATTAAAAAAAATATATATATATTATTGTTCACCATGGTTAAAAAATGAGCAGCTCAAAAATAAACATCAGTAATTTCCCATTTGACTACAAGAAATTATACTTCACCATATTGCACCCATTTGGAACATTCTTCAAAAACTGTTTGTTTTTTTTTTTTTTCTACATAAAACAAAGATTTACAGTTAATACACATCTGTAAATACAATTATCATATTCTTTTGTACTTTCATATAAAAGTTTACTCAGCTCAGTCAATTTGCATGACAATACAGCTGTTCACACTCACAAGCCTTGCAACAAACCTGTGTCAAAGTAGAAGGGGGGGGGGGGGGGTTTCAGCAACTTTAAACTAAGACAGAGCTCCTGAATTTCAAACTTTAAACGACTTTTGTGAAAATACTTTTTTTTACATGTCACTAAATGCTTTAACATCACTTTCCTTCTTTTAATTAATTTTATTAACTGCATTGGATGTGTCACCAATGATTACATGATTAGCCACCCCAGCAAGGGTTTATATTCACGATTTTCACAAGTGTAAAATGACTGTACATTCAAACAATTTTAAAAGTTCACTTTGCTCACGATTTAGAAATAAAAATAACATTTTTAGTCCTTTTAAGGTCACACTTTACACACCAAATATATTTTCTTTCTTCTAAAAGTTGCCATGACCAGCATAGCACTGATTTACCTTTAGTTGTACTTGTGGCAAAGGCACATCACTTTAAAAGTCATAAACACAAAACAAATCATTATGCAACCAATATTCATTAAGTGTAACCAATGTTTTGCTGATACAGCACTTTAGGAACATTATTAGAACTAACACAACATAACAACAATCCATTAATCTCATACACCTCTACACGACTAAGGTTGCCCATACACGATACAATTTTCATACAATTTTCATACAATTTTCTGTACAAATTTTTTTTTTTTTTTTTTTTTTTTTGAAATTTACCTTCAACTATGTACTACAAAGGCCTGCCTAATTGGATACAAGTGAAAGTGTTTAGCTTTGACCTCATATTATCTTGTTTGTGGTAAATCGAACAGAAAAATTGTACAACAAAAAATTGTAACATGTATGGCCACTCCAGCATAATATACTCTTGCAATTAGCTAGTTAAAACCTGTAGACAAAAATATTAGTACATTTCTCTAATAAAGCTGCACTTTTTCTACTTCTGGACTGTACCTAGTCCAGTTCAGTAGGACTCATCTTTCCTCTCTTTTTTTTTTTTTGTGTACAGTAGGGTCTAATCTATGCCTATACTTAGGTCATTATAAGCGATCTAGGTGGTAGTTCAGGGTACAGTGTGCCTACAGTTATTTAAGAAATATTATTATTATTCGGTTCTTTACATCTGTATTCATTCAAATTTCTCATTGGTTCCCCTCAATCTCCTCTTCACCATGTTTTCACACTGTTCACTTGCATTTATCCATTTATCTAGTGCCTGCTTTTGCTTCTTTTGAAAACACTTGGATCGTACTTTTTACATTCTTTGGAGAACTTGGGGTTCTAGGGGTACAAAACCCCTGTGTGCCTTAGTTCCATTTCTTCAGGGAACGAACTGTTCCTGCTCCAAAGTTACAACTCAGTCACACAGACTGATGGGCAATATCTTTGGCGATTAGGAAGGGTTCACAGTGGGATCACACAGATCCTCATTTGAGGTGTACACGGTGGTACGATTCCCCATCTCACACGGTGATGAGACTTCTGAAGAATTAACCTATTACCAGGTCACCAAGTCACACAGACACAAAAGTACCTAGGTAATAGCAGGAACAATATATCTGGCCCCAATCCTTGCCCAGGATCTATACCAGACTATAAAGTATAAATCAGCCACACAGACTGACATGCGCACAAATTAATTAGGGTGTTCAGTATTAAAATAGTTCAAGAATGTAAAAAGCACTCCTTTTTCAGCAATCAACCACTCATATGCAGGACACACAGCAAAACATATTCCAAAAAATGGTGCAGTATAATAGGATAAATTTTGAATCTGCGAGAGAGAGAGAGAATAACCTGATAGTTGTGCTTTCCTAAAAAGTCTTCCACTTCAGTTTATAGGCACTGTTGTGAAATAGAGAAGACAGTACTCCTGCTTATTGTGTGATTTTATGAAGAATCACGCAGAAGAGAACGGGAAGACAGTTTTCTCAATCATTCTAGCACTAATGTTTCAAGCAGTGCTGTTTTTTAAGCAGCCCATCACCTTCGGCAATAAACCAGGGCCCCACCACATATAGTACTTTATCAATCACACGTTATGAATGATCTTGAGTCCGAAGACCCGATTCCTGACCTGGTCGGTCTCCCGATCGCAGGAACTGCAGAAATCGTACCTAACCACACATTGCTCCTGAAATAGGGCAAATCATTCAGCAGAACACACTCATGCAAAGGACAGTAATAAGTAACAGATAGTATGGAAAGTAAAAAAGAAATTTAAAATAATAAAATTCAACAGCCAAGGTTTTTTTGAAGGGTACTTCTCCATTACATCGACTTACATAAACAGCACGACACAAGGGGAAATCGCAGTAAGCATAAAGTTAGCTTACCTTTTACTGAAGACGTGAATTCCCAGCTTGTGTTGTCCTGTTTCTTTTAGCCATGTCCATGGATTTTCTCTACCCGGCTACGAAGGACCATTTGTAAGGGTAATCCCAAAACTCACGGGTTTCAATAACATTTTGACTGTTGAAGCCAGATTGAAAATTATATTTATTTAGACAAACATGTAGATAAAATGACATGTTTGGAGAGCAAGTAAATCAAATTACATTCTGTTGGCTTAATGAACATTGCTCTATCTGACTAGGGTTTGCAATACAGTTTTATACACTACAGTGGGTGGCACCTAGCCTCTAATTTCTTTTGAAGTCACATCTCATTCTTTGATAACATTCTTTGAAATGCGAAATGGACATTTAACGTAGACATGTCACTTCCAAAGCTTGTTGGCTAAACAGGTCTTCAAAAGGTCAAGTAAGCAATCTTAACAGCTGTTATACAAAAGGACTTATCACACAATATATATCCAATAAATCTGCTTAATCATAAATCCATGCCCGATAATCATAAGTAAATATTTGATAAACAAAATGGCTGCTTCCCTTTTCCTCATCATTACCTTTAATATAACCTTTATTATCACCTTTATTATCTCCTTTTTTATTACCTTTAATATCACTTTTATTACAAACTTTATTATAAGCTTTAATATCTATGATCTCTTTTATTATTTCTTTTTTTATTACCTTTAATATCACTTTTATTACAAACTTTATTATAAGCTTTATTATCTATGATCTCTTTTATTATTTCATTTTTTAATTCCCTTTAAAATCACCTTTCTTGTTACCTTTTATTATCTATGATCTCTTTTATTATCTCCTTTGTAATTAACGATATTATAACCATTATTATCACCTTTATTATCTCCATTGCTATTACCTTTTTTATCACTTTTATTATATCTTTTATTATTACATTTATTATCTCCTTTATTATCACTTTTATTTTCTCTTTTTATTATAACCTTTTTTATCTATGATCTCTTTTATTATCTCCTTTGTTATCACCTTTAATATAACCTTTATTACATTTATTATTACCTTTATTTTCTCCTTTATTATAACCATTATTATTTCAATTATTTTTTCCTTTATCATCACGTTTATTTTCTCCTAATTATCTCTTTTATTGTCTCCTTTATTATCAACTTTATTATCTATGATTTCCTTTATTATCTCCTTCGTTATCATCTTTATTATAACCTTTATTACTTGTATTATCATGCCTATTATCTCCTTTCTTATCACCTTTATTATCTATGATTTCTTTTATTATCACCGTTATTATAACCATTATTATCTCCTTTGTTATCACCTTTATTATCACTTTTATTATAACTTTTATTATCTATGATCTCTTTTATTATCTCCTTTGTTATCACCTTTAATATAACCTTTATTACATTTATTATCATGTTTATTTTCTCCTTTATTATCACCTTTATTATAACCATTATTATTTCATTTATTTTTTTCCTTTATTATCACGTTTATTTTCTCCTAATTATCTCCTTTATTGTCTCTATCACCTTTATTATCTATGATTTCCTTTATTATCTCCTTCGTTATCATCTTTATTATAACCTTTATTACTTGTATTATCATGTCTATTATCTCCTTTCTTATCACCTTTATTATCTATGATTTCTTTTATTATCTCCTTTGTTATTACCATTATTATAACCATTATTATCACCTTTATTATCTCCTTTTTTATTACCTTTATGATCACTTTTATAATTTATAACTTTTATCGTCACCTTTATTATCTATGATCTCTATTATTTCCTTTGTTATTACCTTTAATATCACCTTTCTTGTAACCTTTATTATTACATTTATTATCACGTTTATTATAACCTTTATTATCACCTTTATTATCTATGATCTCTTTTGTTATTTCTTTTGTTATTACCTTAAATATCACCTTTATCGTAACCTTTTATATTACATTTATCATCTCCTTTATTATCACGTTTATTATCTCCTTTATTATCAACTTTAATATCTATAATCTCCTTTATTATCTCCTTTATTATCACCTTTATTATTTATGATCTTTTTTATTATCTCCTTTGTTATTACCTTTATTATCACTTTTATTATAACTTTTTTTTTATCGCCTATATTATCACCTTTATCATCTCTTTTATTATCACCTTTATTGTCTACTTTATTATCCGGCTCAATCCTTCTAGATGAAATACTCCTCGGAGGTGTTTGAGAGCGTCGCCTGTCTGATGTACGATTGCCTGGACTGGAGGAGACAATACCAGTACTACCTGGATAATATGCGAATCATCCATGTCCCGACCGTGGAGAAGGAGAAGGTTGCGGAGAGACCGCCCTCCGGGACAGAGGTGAGTCACATGGCATCCTCGCTGTGGGAGTATCATTTACCATGTGTCATTGCTCCGCCCACATCTGCTAGGATCTCTCTGTTACCAGTTTTCAGTGACACAGATATAACCCTACGATTTATTCTCCCACTTACATCAATTGACTCTGTTTGTTAGGGACATAAATGTCTTTATTTGGTATAATCTTTGCTTGGATTCATTATTCATAGGCTAACAAATGGACAAAAAATTAAAATTTTTGAATGTTTTATAGCTGTGTGCTGTCTTCTGTCACTGATGTGACTTTGTTTATAAACAAAGCCAAGTGATCATCCTGTTACAGCTGACAAGGGTGATCACATATTTAGGAAATCACATTGATTGGTTCCCAATCATTAGTGAAGCCCCAAAGCTTCCAGTGACAGCTGAATCTCTCAGTTAGGCGTGTGCAGAGCTGCACGCTCCTAGTACTAAAAAGGGAAGGGAATATGAATTTAGATTACATATGTGAAAAGCTTTTGTACCATATACACAATACAGAGGCAGGTAACAATCTTCTTGCATAAGTTGTATCTGTTTATCTGAAGTCTTCTCTTCTTTATAGCCATACGAAGTCCAGGATTTTTAATGCTTGTCTGGGCTGTCAGAAAATAAAAGTGGATGGGGAGCTGAAATTACACTATGCAGAGCTCTGTGAGTAACCCCAGGGGAGGACTGGGCCAGGGGGCAGGGGGGCAATTGCCCCCTTGGCCGCTCTTATGCTCCATAAAAAGGCTGCACCGTCTCTGCCACAGACATACCTAATGGATTCCTGAGTGTGGGTTGAAAACAAGGACAAAGCGCAGCCCCCCCAGCATTGATGGTGTAAACTGTGTCTGAGCAGAGGCCGGTTCCATGCCCCACTGGTGACTCTCCTCCCCCGGCCAGCCTCAACCCAGCTGTCCCAGCTCCCCCCAACCTCCCCCTGCTGGCCAGGTCGGAAACTCTGATTTTTTCGGTAAGTAGAGAGTATCTAGAGCAGGGCTTCAGCTTGGAATGGGGGTCAGGAAAAGATTGGTAGAGTGGGAAGGGGGGTGAGGGAGAGTGGGAGGGGGGCCAAGTAGCTGCACCATGGGCCTCTGGTTTGTACTTGCCCCCCTGGGCCGAAAGTTGCCAGTCTGCCCCTGAGTAACCCCCCTTTACACAGCACACAGGAACAGAGCTGAGGCTGTCAATCACGGGCTGTGTGCTGGAGATCCCTCCTCTGTCACCATTTTTCTCTTGGTGTCAGGAAAACTTGTCAGAAGTGATTCATGCTTATAGACGAGGAAGGAGGCAGCCAACAGAAATGACACTTGGTGCTCTGGATTGAGACAAGTACACACTATAGAGAGATATGCTTTGTTCATAGTGCATATATATATATTTTAACCCCTTCATGCTGATGTAAGGCAAATATGCACCTTCAGCTTCAAGTGGTTGTACTGGGATAATATGCAGCCGCAGGCATCACCCCGGTATCGTTTTTTAGAGCCGATGGTCGTCTTTTCTGTAATAACAACCAATGTGGCTAATAAGCCGCTTGACTGTTATTACAAGCAGCGGGATGACGTCCCCCCCCCCCCCCCGTTCTGCCGCCACCTTCCATGGCTCGCCCGAGCTCTCCCACAGCTGGGATTGGCTTTGATCGGGTCTCAAATCTAGTAACCCAGAAGCCATGTCATGACATCACTTCCTGTTTACTAGAGCTTTAAAGGCGCCAGAGTTTTAAAAAATGACAGTATTCAAAACAGTCAAACTTGGCGTTTTGGATGCTTTTAAGTGCAAAGGAGGGATTTGGGGTCTTAGAGACCCCAGATCCTCCATAAAGAGTACCTGTCACTGCCTATTACTATCACAAGGGATGTGTACATTGTCTGTGACAGCAATAAAAGTGATCCCAAAAAAGGGGCAGTGTAAAAAAAAAAAAAAAATGAAGGCTCCCTATCCCTCTGTGCTTGCGGGCAGAAACAAACTCATACGTAGGTCGCACCCGCAAATGTAAACTGTGTTCAAATCACACATATCGCCGCGATTGTTAAAGCAAGAGCAATAATTCTAGCACAAGACCTCCTCTGTAACTCTAAACTGGTAACCGTTAAAAATCTTTAAAGAGTCGTTATGGAAATTTTTTAAGTACCGTAGTTTGTCGCCATTCCACAAGCGTGCGCAATTTTAAAGCGTGACGTGTTAGGTATCTTTTTACTCAGCGTGACGTTATCTTTCACATTATACAAAAAGAAATTGGACTAACTTTCCTGTTTTTTGTTTTTTTAAATTCATGAAAGTGTATTTCTTCCACACAAATTGCGTTTGAAAGACCGCTGTGCAAATACCGTGTGACATAAAATGTTTCAACAGCCACTATTTTTTTTCTCTGGGGTCTCTGCTAAAAAAAAAAAAAAATATATATATATATATATATATATATATATATATATATATATATATATATATAAATAAACCCAATTCCAAAAAAGTTGGGACACTGTGCAAATCGTGAGTAAAAAAGGAATGGACTAATTTATAAATCTCATAAACTTATATTTTATTCACAATATAATATAGATAACATATCAAATGTTGAAAGTGAGACATTTTGAAATGTCATGCCAAATATTGGCTCATTTTGGATTTCATGAGAGCTACACATTCCAAAAAAGTTGGGACAGGTAGCAATAAGAGGCCGGAAAAGTTAAATGTACATATAAGGAACAGCTGGAGGACCAATTTGCAGCTTATTAGGTCAATTGGCGACATGATTGGGTATAAAAAGAGCCTCTCAGAGTGGCAGTGTCTCACAGAAGTCAGGATGGGCAGAGGATCACCAATTCCCCCAATGCTGCAGTGAAAAATAGAGGAGCAATATCAGAAAGGAGTTTCTCAGAGAAAAATTGCAAAGAGTTTGAAGTTATCATTATCTACAGTGCATAATATCATCCAAAGGTTCAGAGAATCTGGAACAATCTCTGTCCGTAAGGGTCAAGGCTGGAAAACCATACTGGATGGCGGTGATCTTCAGGCCCTTAGACGGCACTGCATCACATACAGGAATGTACTGTAATGGAAATCACAACATGGGCTCAGGAATACTTCCAGAAAACATTGTCGGTGAACACAATCCACCGTGCCATTCGCCGTTGCCGGCTAAAACTCTATAGGCCAAAAAAGAAGCCAAATCTAAACATGATCCAGAAGCGCAGGCGTTTTCTCTGGGCCAAGGCTCATTTAAAATGGACTGTGGCAAAGTGGAAAACTGTTCTGTGGTCAGACGAATCAAAATTTGAAGTTCTTTTTGGAAAACTGGGACGCCATGTCATCCAGACTAAAGAGGACAAGGACAACCCAAGTTGTTATCAGCGCCCAATTCAGAATCCTTCATCTCTGATGGGATGGGGTTGCATGAGTGCGTGTGGCATGGGCAGCTTACACATCTGGAAAGGCACCATCAATACTGAAAGGTATATCCAAGTTCTAGAACAACATATGCTCCCATCCAGACGTCGTCTCTTTCAGGGAAGACCTTGCATTTTCCAGCATGACAATGCCAGACCACATACTGCATCAATTACAACATCATGGCTGCGTAGAAGAAGGATCCGGGTGCTGAAATGGCCAGCCTGCAGTCCAGACCTTTCACCCATAGAAAACATTTGGCGCATCATAAAGAGGAAGATGTGACAAAGAAGACCTAAGACAGTTGAGCAACTAGAAGCCTGGATTAGACAAGAATGGGGCAACATTCCTATTCCTAAACTTGGGCAACTTCTCCTCAGTCCCCAGATGTTTGCAGACTGTTATAAAATGAAGAGGGGAGGCCACGCAGTGCTAAACATGGCCTTGTCCCAACTTTTTTGAGATGTGTTGATGCCATGAAATTTAAAATCAATTTATTTTTCCCTTAAAATGATACATTTTCTCAATTTAAACTTTTGATATGTCATCTATGTTGTATTCTGAATAAAATATTGAAATTTGAAACTTCCACATCATTGCATTCTGTTTTTATTCACAATTTGTACAGTGTCCCAACTTTTTTGGAATCGGGTTTGTGTATATATATATATATCTATATATACAGTATCTCACAAAAGTAAGTACACCCCTCACATTTTTGTAAATATTTTCTTCTATCCTTTCATGTGACAACACTGAAGAAATGACACTTTGCTACAATGTAAAGTAGTGAGTGTACAGCTTGTATAACAGTGTAAATTTGCTGTCCCCTCAAAATAACTCACCACACAGCCATTATTGTCTAAACGGTTGGCAACAAAAGTGAGTACACCCCTAAGTGAAAATGTCCAAATTGGGCCCAATTAGCCATTTTCTCTCCCCGGTGTCATGTGACTCATTAGTGTTACAAGGTCTCAGGTGTGAATGGGGAGCAGGTGTGTTAAAGCGGAGTTCCGGCCACATTTTGAACTTCCCATCATACATAACCTTATCACATGATAAAAATGAATTGGATATATATATTTTTTTTTGGTTCGCTTACCTTATTTTTGATGAAAAATCACTGCGCTTCCTCCTTATGCGGCTGCAGGCGTCATTTCCTGCTTTGCATTGACTCCTGGGAGATGAGTGTCATCAATCCCAGGAGTCAGTGCGCCTGCACCGGTGTCCCTCGTCACTTTTTAGCGGAGGCGCGTCATTCTCTACCGATGGATGGAGAAGAGCTTCTGGGCATGCGCAACCAGCTGTGGGATGACGCGCCTGCCCCGGAAGTGACCAGGATATAGCATCCTGGGGCTCTCGAAATCCAGGAAGAGGGACAATGCCGCAGATGGCCGCGCTGGACAAAAACTTCACAAGGTAAGTAATTCATGCATTATGTACACTAAACAGGGGACAGTTTAGAGGATATCGTTGTTTAAATGCACTAGCCCTGACTATTCTAGGGGTATTTTTTGCTAATAAAAAAAAAATTTGGCCAGAACTCCGCTTTAAATTTGGTGTTATCGCTCTCACTCTCCCATACTGGTCACTGGAAGTTCAACATGGCACCTCATGGCAAAGAACTCTCTGAGGATCTAAAAAAAAAATTGTTGCTCTACATAAAGGCCTAGGCTATAAGAAGATTGCCAAGACCCTGAAATTGATCTGCAGCAGGGTGGCCAAGACCATACAGCGGTTTAACAGGACAGGTTCCAATCAGAACAGGCCTCGCCATGGTCAACCAAAGAAGTTGAGTGCACGTGCTCAGCGTCATATCCAGAGGTTGTCTTTGGGAAATAGACGTATGAGTGCTGCCAGCATTGCTGCAGAGGTTGAAGGGGTGGGGGGGTCAGCTTGTCGGTGCTCAGACCGTACGCCGCACACTGCATCAAATTGGTCTGCATGGCTGTCATCCCAGAAGGAAGCCTCTTCTAAAGATGATGGACAAGAAAGCCTGCAAACAGTTTGCTGAAGACAATCAGACTAAGGGCATGGATTACTGGAATCATGTCCTGTGGTCTGATGAGACCAAGATAAACTTTTTTGGTTCAGATGGTGTCAAGCGTGTGTGGCGGCAACCAGGTGAGGAGTACAAAGACAATTGTGTCTTGCCTACAGTCAAGCATGGTGGTGGGAGTGTCATGGTCTGGGGCTGCATGAGTGGTGCCGGCACTGGGGAGCTACAGTTCATTGAGGGAACCATGAATGCCAACATGTACTGTGACATACTGAAGCAGAGCATGATCCCCTCCCTTCAGGGACTGGGCGGCAGGGCAGTATTCCAACATGATAACGACCCCAAACACACCTCCAAGATGACCACTGCATTGCTAAAGAAGCGGAGGGTAAAGGTGATGGACTGCCCAAGCATGTCTCCAGACCTAAACCCCAGGGCTGCTGTTAGAAATCACGGGGCCCCATACAGACTACCTGGCAGGGCCCCCCCAAGAAAATATTAAAGATATATTTAGCTAAAATTACAACAAAATCACTATTAGCAGACACAAATATAACATAACTCGCATAATTCCTGCTAAATCTAAAAAAAAATAACTATGATAAATAAAAAAGATGAGATGAGAAAAATATACAGGCTGGGCAGTTGGAGCTCAGAGAGACAGAGAGACAAAGTTACAATTTACAAATAAACTCCTGAGCAGAGATAAGTGCTGGAAGGGGGGGCCACACAGGGAGGGGGATTAGTGAGGGACGACTGTCTCTTTCTCAGCAGATAAAAGCTGATAGCAGGGAGAGGGACAGATCAGATTCAGGTGCTGGAGGAAGATTTCTGTATTTGTTGTCCATCGCTTATCCCCCTCTCTGTGTGGGCCCCCCTATGTGCTTGGGCCCCCTACAAGAGGGCTGGTGCCCCCCCCCCCCTATCAGCGACCCTGCTAAACCCTATTGAGCATCTGTGGGGCATCCTCAAACGGAAGATGGAGGAGCGCAAGGTCTCTAACATCCACCAGCTCTGTGATGTCATCATGGAGGAGTGGAAGAGGACTGCAGTGGCAACCTGTGAAGCTCTGGTGAACTCCATGCCTGAGAGGGTTAAGGCAGTGCTGGCAAATAATGGTAGCCACATAAAATATTGACACTTTGGGGCCAATTTGGACATTGTCACTCAGGGGTGTACTCACTTTTGTTGCCAGCAGTTTAGACATTAATGGCTGTGTGTTGAGTTATTTTGAGGGGACAGCAAATTTACACTGTTATACAAGCTGTACACTCACTACTTTACATTGTAGCAAAGTGTCATTTCTTCAGTGTTGTCACATGAAAAGATAGAATAAAATATTTACAAAAATGTGAGGGGTGTACTCACTTTGTGACATACTGTATATATAATATTTGGGGGCTCTAAGTAATTTTTTAGCAAAAAACACAGATTTTTAGGCTCCAAGGGGGGTTAAATATTCAGTATTTTCTGTCTTTGCCCTGTTAGGCTCCGGCTGCAGCGATACCGTCCAGTCCAGCAGGGAAAAGGAAAGGACAAGCGGATGAGGTTCATGCAGCATCCTCACCACCAACCCCGACTCAGCGTAAGTACAGTGGTCCCATCCTGGGGAAGGGGGAGGGGACAAGCTGCGATATAAGAGACCCTGAGCGCTCTATAGATCCATCACCTGCAGTGTGGCGGCTCTGACATCACTCACCTACAATGCACACTTCTGCAAATAGTTGGATGCTCAGGATTTTGATTGAAAGTGCCTGAATGCGACTTGGTGTCAGCCTCTTACAGTCCCTATATAGCAGGCCTCAGACTAGAGGTGGGAGGAGCAGCACAAGGAACCAATAAGTGAAAAGTAAACGCTGATAGGAAGAGAGAGCAGTGTGACAGAGAGATGAGCTCATCAATCTGCTGCTTCTCCTTTCACTGTCCAATAACAGCTCGGGGGAAGGACAAGATCTGTAAGTGTTAGCAGAGAAAAATCAGGGCCAGTAGAACTGCGTTGGGCGGCTATTCCAGTGTAGTCCCACTGTAAGACAAGGAAAAATGACGTATTTCCTACCTGGCCAGTTCACACCCATTTCAGTATGTGTCAGGACCTGGATCACCTGCTGGTGGCACTGTGCTTCCCAGATCGGAAAGTTGTAGTTCTGGTGTCCACCAGCAGGTGTCTCCCAGCATCCAGCAGATCCCAGTAACCAGTTTCCACTTGTTGCTGGCTGCTGGGATGGTATTTAGGTCCTCTGCAACTAGTGCCTTAAGTACAGTGTTTTGCCCTGCTCCCACGCTGCGGGAGAAGGGCTTCAGATTGTGTGAATTTGGGCCCAAGTGTTACTAAACTGCAGCAGAGAAAAATAAGGTCTTCTCCCCTGCAGACAGGGCTGTGCTATGTTGCAGAGCTGTGGAAATCTCAAGAGTGGATGGAAAGAAATACAAACATTTTGACAGATAGGACAGCTCCCATATGTGAGGATTTAGATGTCTTATTTAGAATTTAGATGAGTTCAGATTTGGTCTTTCTGCACATTTCTGGATCCTAATTTATGAGTCGATGATCCTTTATAAAACTGAACCGCTCAGCAACAATTTTAATTGAATAAAAAAAGTCTAAAAATCTGACTATTGAAGCACTTGTTTTGTATGATGATGTCATCGCATCTCTTCTGTCTGTGCAGTAGAGGTGGAGAGCCCCGTACTGATGGCAGACGTGGATATGAGATTCTATAATGACCTTCTGAGCGACATCCCCGAGGAACTCCTGACTGTCCCAGTTATAATGTACGGCATGCTAGAACAGGTGAGAAACTACCTACCATCTACCAGGGGTCCCCATCCACCTTGGGGTGTTTGTGTTGTCTTTTGTGTGTTATGGCTTCTCCTGTTACACTTTCTATCATAGAAAAATAACCAGCAGGGATGGTGGGAACCCCTCATAATGGGCACAGCAGGAGTACAGACCCGGGAACTCAGCACAGGGATGGTGGGAACCCCTCACAATGGGCACAGCAGGTGTACAGACCCAGGAACTCAGCACAGGGATGGTGGGAACCCCTCATAATGGGCACAGCAGGTGTACAGACCCAGGAACTCAGCACAGGGATGGTGGGAACCCCTCATAATGGGCACAGCAGGTGTATAGACCCAGGAACTCAGCACAGGGATGGTGGGAACCCCTCATAATGGGCACAGCAGGTGTACAGACCCGGGAACTCAGCACAGGGATGGTAGGAACCCCTCATAATGGGCACAGCAGGTGTACAGACCCAGGAACTCAGCACAAGGATGGTGGGAACCCCTCATAATGGGCACAGCAGGTGTACAGACCCGGGAACTCAGTACAGGGATGGTGGAAACCCCTCATAATGGGCACAGCAGCTGTAGAGACCCAGAAACGTAGCACAGGAACGGTGGGAATATATTTATCCTGACTCCTCCGAAATTAAATTGGTCATTGGCCATCTATATTGAGTCTGATATTGAAGTGGACCTGTCCTCACAGCCATAGTCAGGGGTGGGTATACCCATTGATGCAGACTGTGCAGCTACACTTTGTGGAACCTAGGGGCCCATTTATATAAAAGTGGCTCAGATGAGGTCCATGACCTCTCCCACTGTCATGTAGACATGGACATGGCCTGCTTCTATCTAGCTGTCCATAGACAGGGAAGAGGTTGAATTTGGGACAATAGCGATTTGTGGGCCCCAACGTGGTTTCTTTGGTGCCTCTTTCCAGCACCAGCCATAGTAGGAGGGGTAAGTTGGTAGACATGATTGTATTATGGGGGTGGGGACTGTATAGGAGGGTAGGAGGGGTTGGTGCGGTTCTTGTTTTGTGTTATATGTGACATGTAATCATCCATCATCTCATCTCAGGTTGTTGCAACAGAGGAAGATCTGGTGCCGCCAAGTGAGATGATACCAGATCCTCGAGCGGACGGCCTGGACCCCACCATCGCTGGTCACCTGGTCTCTGTCCTCCATTCTCTGTCCCTCTCGGAAAAGGAGAAGAAGGTAAAAATCCTTGAAATCCTGCCTCCAGCCTACTCTTTAGTCTTGCATGGTTGTACCGGCTCCTCTACTGGACAGGAATTGCTTCCACTGATTTCACTGCACACTGTGAGCTTCTCAAACTGTGCAAGTCAGATAGAGTCCGCCTCATTTCTTGCTTGGAGGACACCCAGCATTATTATCTAGTCCTTTACTCTCCAGCCTGACTGTCCTTGGCCTGCCCCTTTCATTCATTGTATTTCAGTTCTTTCATTAAAGAGGAAGTAAACCCTCCTCTGTAACTTGTACCTATAGGTGATCCTATGATAAGGCTTACCTATAGGTACTGTAAATATCTCCTAAACATGCACCGTTTAGGAGATATTTACCTTACATGCAGCCAGTGACGTCACTGGCGCATGCGCTCTGAAGGAACGGCCGCTGGTGCCGTTCCTTCAGAGCCCCGTGCCGTGACCGTCGGCTCCTGCGCGCGTGCGCGGGAGTAACGTCACCGCGGCTCCGGCCAATCAGATGGCTGGATGCCGCAATCCCGAAAGTCGGCCTTTTGGCTAAGATCAAGTGTAGTATCTGTTCTTATCAGTGTTGGTATGGAACCGGAAGGTTAGTATCGGTGGTGGCCGAAGTTAACCGGGGCGCTCTGGGCGTAACTGGAGGACCGGAGTAGGCCAAACCAGAGAAAGCCGGATGGTTCCATTGCCTTCCTGATTTGAATGGGTCCGCCCCTGTCAGTTTGAAGGGAACGGGAAAGCCGGTTTCGCCAATTTTCCGGTTAGTACTGCTCCTGGATGTGATTGGTAAGGAATGGCGGATGGTGGTGGGGGAACCTTTCCTCCTGGGTTGAATCTGGCCTTGCAAAAGGCTTGTCCCCAGTTGAAGGCAGGTTCTCCCTAAGCTGTCTAAAATTTTGATGCCTCCTGATGGGATAGGGCTACACTGGGTCTGGCCTTTGGGCCGGGATAGAAAAAGCCCATAGTGTATGCGCCCCTGGGGTGGCAGCCCAGGGGTGCCTTAATTTCTCACTGGTGAGGGGCAGCTCGCTGTGAGTTTTTTCGGCACCTTGGTCACTGCACTATGCACACCTTTTTCGCACCTGCCTCTTGGGACAGGCCTTTTGGCTTGCACCAGAGGAATTTTTTATTCCGGCTGGAAGGCCTGCCTTGGTTCCTCACATGGCACCATAGCACTTTCCCCACTTCCCCTTCCCCCACTCTTTGTTTTGTTTGTCTCTTTTTTTTTGTAGTTTCGTCACCTGCACTGTCACCTTTGTTTTCTTTTTTGCACGAATTGTAGGGTGTGGGTCCTCGGGCCCTGCCTTGAGTCTTGGGAGGGGGTGGATATGGCCTTTTGGCTTAGTTCGCCCTCTCCCATGGGGTCTCCCTTCGGGGGAGCCCCACTTAGTACTCGGGGTGGGCTGTTTCGGCAGTCCTCCTGAAGAACGGGGTCAGTCTGGTTTCGGCCAGACAGACCATGAGTACCTCAAATCCCTGTCAGGAGTCTTGCGCCCCGGGGGATCGAGGTTCGGGTCCTACCTCTTCGGAGGGAAGACCATTTGTTTCGCACACCCTGTGCACTTTTTGTGTTCCTCACGCTTGTGTGTGTGCACTTTTTTATGCACCGGGTGAAGTCTTTTGAGTGTGTTTCACACGCTACGGGCTTAAAAAAAAAAAAAAAAGTCTGTGCCCCCTGGGAGTGGTCGCCCCAGGGGTGCTCTTCGTAACACTTGGGTGTGAGACCCCAATGTGTGAACCATCACATGGTCACAGCTCCAACAATTTTTCTGCACTGTGCCTTTTAGGGCTGGGCCTTTTGGTTAAAGTCTGGGGCACTCTTTGTTACCAGGCCTCAGGGTCCGGCCAGTGCACCATGCACAGACACTTATTTATTTTTTCCCCCACGTTTTGTCACCTTTCACTTTTGCATGTGTTTTCTTCTCACTAGGATGGAGGGTGTGAGTCCTCGGGCTTGTCTTGAAGTCTAGAGGGAGGATGTGTGACCTTCTGGTTCCTTCCTCCTCTGTCCCTGGGGGGGGGGTCTTTCTTCGGGAGAGCTCCTCAACCAAGTATTCGGGGTCAGCTTCAGCTGGACCAGAAGAACGGGGTCCGCCAGGCCTTCTAGCTAGGCAGATCATGTAAACTCTTTGTCCCTGTCAGGAGCCTTGCACCCCGGGGGATCAGGGTAGAGGTCCTACCCCTTCGGGGGGGTGGACAAAGCACACCCCTAAGTGCACTTTTTTGTGTGTGTTTCACATGCACCTTTTTTGTGTTCATTTACTGAGTTTTTTTGGTTGGAGGTTTTTGCACCACCGCAGATTAGAAAAAAAAAAAAAATATCCCACGCCATCGTCTTTGGAGAGCAGGGCGCTGGTTAGTAATGTACTCTCTGATGTAATTGGTGTGGAATGGGGGGCGGTAGGAGGGCCTTTTTCCGAATAGGTTGAATCTGGCCTTGAAAAAGGTTGTCCCCAGTTGTAGTCAAGGCTCTCCCTAAGCTGTCTAAATTCCAATACCTCCTGGTAGGGATGGGGCTGCACTGGTCTGGCTGACGACTGGGCTGTGAGAGATGCCCATGGTGTATGTGCTCGGCCAAGGGTGCCCTAATTCTCACAGGTGGGGGAGCTCATCTGGAGTTTTTGGGCACATTGGTCCCTGCACCTACACACTTTTTTCACACCGGGCCGGGCCTTTTGGCCCGGGACCAGAGGAATTTTTTTATTCCTGGTGAAGGGGTCTGCCAAAGTATTGCACTTTGGCACTTTAAGCACTTCTTCACTTTCCCACTTTTATTTGCGTTTGTATTTTCCTTTGTGTGTTTGTCACTTTGCACATATGTACTTTACTCACAGTGGTTAGTAGGGTGTGGGTCCTTGGGCCCACTCTGAAAGTCTTGGGAGGGGGTGGATATGGCCTTCTGGCTTAGTTCGCCCTCTCTCATGGGGTCTCCCTTCGGGGGAACCCCACCTAGTACTTGGGGTTGGTCTATTTCAGCAGTCCTCCCAGAGAACGGGGTCTGCCTGGTTTTGGCCAGGTGGACCAGTGAGTACCTCAGTCCCCGTCAGGAGTCTTGTGCCCTGGGGGATCAGGGGCAGGGTCCTTCTTCGGAGGAGGAGGACCAGTTGCACACCCTGTGCACTTTTTTGTGTTCTCACTTTCTGCACCCAAATAAAATTGATGTCCTTTTTTTTCCCCCCACAAACAGAGCTTTCTTTTGGTGGTATTTGATCACCTGTGCAATTTTTATTTTTTGTGCTATAAAAGACATTCTGGAAAAAAAAAAAAAAAATATATATATATATATATATATATATATATATATATATTTTTTTTTTTTTTTTTTTCACTTTCTGCTATATAACATTCCCAATAAAAAAAAAAACTAAAAATCAAATTTTTACATCATTTTAGGCCAATTTGTATTCTGCTACAAATTTTTTGTAATACAAAAATTGCAATAAGCGTATTTTGATTGGTTTGCGCAAAGGTTATCGCGTCTACAAACTAGGGGAAAGATTTATGTAATCTTTATTTATTAATTTTTTTTACTAGTAATGGCGGCGATCTCCAATTTTTAGCGGGGCTGCGACATTGCGGCGGACAGATCGGACCCCTAACTGGCATTTTTGACTATTTTGGGGGAACCAGTGACATTAAAATATTCACTGTTGCTGTACTAATGACACTGGCAGGGAAGGGGTTAACTCAGGGGCCATCAAAGGGTTAATTGTGAGCCTAGGGGGTGCTTTCTAACTGTATGAGGGAGGGACTTGTGGAATCAACACAGAGACCTGTGATCAGTGCTTTAAGTGGCCCAAAAGAGGTGCCGGTACTCTATTTTATAGCCTATACTTTTTTTTTTTTCTGACACCTTACTCCGACACCATCACCTTACTCCGACACCATCACCTTACTCCGACACCATCACCTTACTCCGACACCATCACCTTACTCCGACACCATCACCTTACTCCGACACCATCACCTTACTCCGACACCATCACCTTATTCCGACGCCATCACCTTACTCCGACGCCATCACCTTACTCCGACACCATCACCTTATTCCGACGCCATCACCTTACTCCGACGCCATCACCTTACTCCGACACCATCACCTTACTCGGACACCATCACCTTACTCCGACACCATCACCTTACTCCGACACCATCACCTTATTCCGACGCCATCACCTTACTCCGACGCCATCACCTTACTCCGACACCATCACCTTACTCCGACACCATCACCTTACTCGGACACCATCACCTTACTCCGACACCATCACCTTATTCCGACGCCATCACCTTACTCCGACACCATCACCTTACTCCGACACCATCACCTTACTCCGACACCATCACCTTATTCCGACGCCATCACCTTACTCCGACACCATCACCTTATTCCGACGCCATCACCTTATTCCGACACCATATGACATGAGACTATTCTAATATCAGGTTCACCATTCAGTCCTCACTCTATTCTGATATAAGGCCATCATGCTGTCATATAGGGCCTACACTATATTCTTACATGGGGTCATCACCATATTCTGATATAGATCCATCACTGGATTCTGACATGAGGTTATCATTATCACTAAATTCTGACCTTGGCGCCATATTGTTTTCTGGCATTGGGTCCATCCCCATGTTCTGACACAGAGCCATCACTGTATTCTGACAATCTATAAAAGGAACCTTACACAACCCTAAATACTCCAGATGAAAGCATACATTACTTTACTGGCACATATTACACTAACTGTGCATATAAAAATGTGGCACGACACGAGCATTGACAAATATTTAGGGATACATATACATTTACAAGCTCTGGATAACTTTGAGAGGTCAAATGCCAGGAACTAAGATGAAGCCAGGTTGGTTTTGGGCCTGGTAACTCACCTAATGTGCTGTGCTGGTGGCAGGAAGGATGGCAGGGCACTGACTGTGGTGGCACTGGCAGGCCAGGCAGGTGCTGTGGTGTATATTAAAAAAGAATAGCGCGCAAATGCAAAAGAAATTACTACCAAATCTGAAGAGAGTCCATAAATAAAAATGGGGGTTTGGTCCCACCATATGGCCATATCGTGCTCAAGCCCACTACTGCGTCAAAGTACCCCATTATCAGTGGGTCCTACACTATCCATGAAAAAGAGATGAATCCAGCCTTTCTAACCCTTGGAGACAACACTCCTTGCTGGGAAAAATGTGCAAATGCACTACAGGGGACTCCTCCTATATCCATTTGATGGTGGACACTGATTGAGTACAGGTGTATGTGGGGGGTGGGGAGGGCTGCTCAACCTCGATAGTCTGGTCAGACCGAATACATAATAAACAGGCAAAAAATTTGGGGGAGCATACCCATGTATTTCCAAAGCTGCTGCAGCTATGAACCAAAAGACATGTATATTAAAAAAGAATAGCGCGCAAATGCAAAAGAAATAACTACCAAATCTGAAGAGAGTCCATAAATAAAAATGGGGGTTTGGTCCCACCATATGGCCATATCGTGCTCAAGCCCACTACTGCGTGGTGGCAGGTGGCAGGCAGCTAGGGCACTGTGGGGTGACAAGCAGCGGCAGCCGGGCTTTACTTTCTCTGAGTCGGCAGGAGTCAGGACACCACCGCGCAGGACACTGCTGGAGGGGGTGGGGGATGGAGCACTGTTTAGGCGCGGAGGAATAAGTTCCTCCTCCGCTGTGAATGCTGGGGCGCCGGGCCGGGCGTATGACGTAACTGGTTGCAACCAGTGATACAGAGGGAAGGAAGCACAGCAGAGGCAGAGCGGTCAGCGGTGCGGCCGGCATCGATGTGGGATTTACTGTTCTGTCTGCAGAGCGGCGCCCCCTTTTCAACAGTGGAGCGGCCCTGCGTACCGGTACGCTAAGGGTGTATTCACATGTCAGCGTATTGATCGCGGGCAGAATCACTGCGATCCCGCCCGCGATCCGGTAATCATTGCAAATCGTGGGACGCATGTGCGTTGCCCGTGATTTGCAATAGCACCCCAAATGCTGTGCGATGTTGCCGCGATTTCCGCCTGCCGAATCGCGGTAACATCACGCAAAAAAAATCGCGGGACGCATTACGCTCCAAAGAAGCTCTTGTACTTTTTTGGGCATAATGCGTCCCGCGATTTTTTTTTTGCGTGATATTACCGCGATCCGGCAGGCGAAAATCGCGGCAACATCGCACAGCGTTTGGGGTGCTATTGCAAATCACGGGCAACGCACATGCGTCCTGCGATTTGCATTGATTTCCGGATCGCGGTGATTCTGCCCGCGATCAATACGCTGACATGTGAATGCAGCCTAAAAGGGAGAGGTGGCGGTACTCTCAACAGCTTTTTGCAGAAGTGGCGGTACTGAGTACCGGTGCGTACCGGCCCACTTAACCACTTGCCGACCCCCGCACGACTATCTACATCGGCAGTCAGCCCCTCACAGGCAAACTAACGTAGGGCTACGTTGCTTGCTTGTGAGGGTCTAGGGAGCGAGCGCGCACCGCCGGAGGCGCGCTCCCGCTCCCGCGTGGTCACGGACCCCCCCGCGCGTGTGACCAGTGGACCCGATGTCCGCCGGTCACTCGGCGATCGGCGGGGGAGAGGGAGAAAGGCAGGCAGCTTGTGTAAACAAGCCACCTGTCATTCTCCTCGCTGTAAAGACACTGATCACATGGATCTACTATGTAGATCCGTTGATCAGTGTCCTTACAGCTCAAGCCACAGCCAATCACAGTAGAAAGCACGCCCCTAGGGACACACACAGCCCCTCCCTCCCAAATAAAGTTAACCCCTTCACTACCAGTGTGTTTTTACAGTAACAGTGCATATATATAGCACTAATTACTGTAGAAATGTCACTGGTAACCCCAAAAGTGTCACAAATGTCAGTCAAGGGTCCGATCTGTCCGCCGCAATGTCGCAGTACCGCAAAAAAAATCGCAGATCGCCGCCATTACGCGTTAAAAAAAAAAACAACAAAAATGACAAAAATCTTTCCCTTTGTTAGTAAACGCGATAACTTTTGCGCAAACCAATCAAAATACGCTTTTTGCGATTTTTTTTACCAAACATAGGTAGCATAAAACAAATTGGCCGAAAATGTTAAAAAATTTTGATTTTTACATTTTTTTGGGGGGGAATTTCATATAAAAAAAATGTGAAAAATATTGCTATTTTTGCAAAATTGACGCTCATTTTTTGTTTATAGCGCATGATCAAAAAATCGCACAGGTGATCAAATACCACCAAAAGAAAGCTCTGTTTGTGGGAAAAAAAGGACGCCAAATTTGTTTAGGTACAGCGTCGCACGACCGCGCAATTGTCCGTTAAAGTCACGCAGTGCCGAATCGCAAAATACCCCCTGGTCGGAATGGGGGTAAAATCTTCCGGGGCTTAAGTGGTTAAAGCACTGCCTGTGATCCTAAATAGGAGGAACACAGGGGCTCTGTGTTCATTCCAGAGAGAACAACAGTCTGCTGTGTTTACAACAGCAGACCGCCGATCTCTCTCAGCAGAGAGCGATTGTGGGTGCCCGGTGGCAATAGTAGCTGCCCATCCCATGGATCAGCTGCCCCGCTGGCTCCCGCGAACCACTGTGCAGGGACATCGGTTTGTGCGGCCGAGCCAGCCTGCCGCAGTGAATCTGCGGTGGGCGGGCGGCAAGTGGTTAAAATAAAATAAGAAGTTGAGGGAGAGGAAGGACCCAAGGAGGGCAAAATATAAACAGATTAAATCTTTAGATTTCGCTCATGATCCTATCATGGAGGTCCTGTTTCTGGCAGTTTAATTTATGGAGTGACAACTGTCTTCTAACTGCCCTCCTGTGTTGTCACCCTGTCATATGCACCCCTGGTGGGCATGCCGACACACTTTGCACTGCCGTGGCCCACCATTAGTCTTCATCAGGAAGCCAGTGCAGCCGGCATGTAGGCAGGAAATGGGTGCAAGAGGCTGGAGGAGATCAGCAAAACTGAGATGGTGGAAGATTGAAAAAAAGTAAAAAATGATATTTTATGGATTTAATAACATTTTGGTTTATTATAGACGGAGAAAAGAGGAAATGACATCCAGCCTGGATTTACTATAAGGGAAGATGTTTGAGTCCGTATTCAGAAACACGTTGTTGTTATAAAGTATCAATATTCTGAATACATTGTTGCGGGTTTATTAAAAAAAGATAAAACTCCGGATAAAAACAAGTGGTGATAATTCTCCGGAGACGCCGTTCCCGGCTCTAGGATCAGTTATGAGGCTCCGCTGCGCTCTTTGATTTTCTGTCCCGATTATAAACTTCCATTTTATTTGCTGCGTTAAACTTTCCTTGCACTCGAGGTAAACCGTTCTTTTCTAATAAAGCCGACCTGAGAAATTACAGTATACGCAGGAACAGAGCCATCCCATTGTATAGCATTACCAATGTAAGGGTCATTCTTCCCACTGTTTTTTCTAGGTTTCCTGTTCCGGTACTCTGCCATATAAACAAGTCATGTCTATTAAATAAAGATGGCGCCTTTTAAGGGAAATTATACACTGCTCAAAAAAATTAAAGGAACACTTTTTAATCAGAGTATAGCATCAAGTCAATTAAACTCCTGGGATAATGATCTGGTCAGTTAAGTATTAGAGGGGGTTTGTTAATCCGTTTCAGCTGCTTTGGTGTTAAAGAAATTAACAACATGTGCACTAGATGGGCAACAATGAGACGGAATGGTTTTACAGGTGGAGACCACTGAAACTTTTTTCCCTACTCATCTTTTCTGAGTGTCTTTCACTAGTATTGCATTTTTGCTAGGGTCAGTGTCACTACTGGTAGCATGAGATGATACCTGGACCCTATAGAGACCCTATAGAGGTTGCACAGGCAGTCCAACTCCTCCAGGATGGCACATCAATACGTCCCATTACCAGAAGGTTTGCTGTGTCTCCCACCACGGTCTCAAGAGCATGGAGGAGATTCCAGGAGACAGGCAGTTACTCTAGGAGAGCTGGACAGGGCTGTAAAAGGTCCTTAACCCATCAGCAGGACCGGTATCTGCTCCTTTTTGCAAGGAGGAATAGGATGAGCGCTGCCAGAGCCCTACAAAATGACCTCCAGCCGCCACTGGTGTGAATGTCTCTGACCAAACAATCAGAAACAGACTTCATGAGGGTAGCCTGAGGGCCCAACGTCCTCTAGTGGGCCCTGTGCTCACTGCCCGGCACTGTGGAGCTCGATTGGCATTTGCCATTGAACACCAGAATTGGCAGCTCCACCACTGGCACCCTGTGCTTTTCACAGATGAGAGCAGGTTCACCCTGAGCACATGTGACAGACGTGAAAGGGTCTGGAGAAGCCGTGGAGAACGTTATGCTGCCTGGAACATCGTTCAGCGTGACCGGTTTGGTGGGGGGTCAGTGATGGTCTGGGGAGGCAAATCCATGGAGGGACGCACAGACCTCTAAAGTCTAGACAATGGCACCCTGACTGCCATTAGGTATCGGGATGAAATCCTTGGACCCATTGTCAGACCCTACACTGGTGCAGTGGGCCCTGGGTTCCTCCTGGTGCACAACAATGCCCGGCCTCATGTGGTGAGAGTATACAGCCAGTTCCTGGAGGATGAAGGAATTGATAGCATTGAATGGCCCCCACGCTCGCCTGACCTAAATCCAATAGAACACCTCTGGGACATTATGGTTTGGTCCATCTGACACCACCAGGTTGTACCTCAGTCTGTTCAGGAGCTCAGTGAGGCCCTGGTCCAGATCTGGGAGGAAAAACCCCAGGACACCATCCATCGTCTCATTAGGAGTATGCCCCAACATTGTCAGGCATGCATACAAGCACATGGGGGCCATACAAACTACTGAGGACCATTCTGAGTTGCTGCAATAAAATTCAGCAAAATGGACTAGCCTGCTGCATCATTTTTTCATTTTTGATTTTGGGGGTGTCTTTTAATTTCCATCAAACGATGTGGCATCCTTTCCTTCCTAACACATTACCCAGTCCATCCAGAGATGTATAGTAACGAAGTAGAACTACTTAAGTACTGTACTTAAGTACCGAAATGCGGTATCTGTACTTTCCTAGAGTAGAATTTTTTTCTCCTACTTCTACTTTTACTTCACTACATTTTTTCGATGATTTCGATACTTCTACTCAAGTATTTTTTTTTTGTGCTGCATAGTTACTCGTTACTTTTAAAAAAATTACCACTGCCAGAACAGTAGATGGCAGGTTGCATAAAGCTCAAAAAAATGTGTATAATGTCATTTGTAAATCAGCGCATACGAAAATAAAGGCTGTGTATAATAAAAGCTGCTATACCAAATCTTTCCAATAAAAAGAAAATATGAAACAAACAAATAAATGGTGCTACAGCGCTTAAAGTGCATCAAGAAACTACTAACAAACACAGGTTAATCATTTGAATAAATCATTTGAAATAATAAAAAACAATATGATGTTCAAACTTTTGACTTCTTTCTTTAATAACTACATAACACAGTACTTGTACTTCTACTTTCAGTACTTGAGTAGAAATTTTTTTTCAAAACTACTGGTACTTTTTACTTTTAGTACTTAAGTAGCAAATTTTTTGAAAAAACTACTTGCAATACTTAAGTAAAAAAAATGTTGAATACTTTAGTACTTCTACTTAAGTAACTTTTTCTGCGAACACTTCCACTTCTACTCAAGTCACTTTTTGATCGAGCACTTGTACTTTTACTCAAGTAGAAATTTCGAGTACTTTATACAAGTCTGAGTCCATCCCAGTATAGATCCTAACACATTACCCAGTCCATCCCAGTATAGATCCTAACACATTACCCAGTCTATACCAGTATAGATCCTAACACATTACCCAGTCCATACCAGTATAGATCCTAACACATTACCCAGTCCATACCAGTATAGATCCTAACACATTACACAGTCCATACCAGTATAGATCCTAACACATTACCCAGTCCATACCAGTATAGATCCTAACACATTACCCAGTCCATACCAGTATAGATCCTAACACATTACCCAGTCCATACCAGTAAAGATCCTAACACATTACCCAATCCATACCAGTATAGATCCTAACACAATACCCAGTCCATACCAGTATAGATCCTAACACATTACCCAGTCCATACCAGTATAGATCCTAATACATTACCCAATCCATACCAGTATAGATTCTAACACATTACCCAGTCCATACCAGTATAGATCCTAACACATTGCCCAGTCAATACCAGTATAGATCCTAACACATTACCCAGTCCATACCAGTATAGATCCTAACACATTACCCAGTCCATACCAGTATAGATCCTAACACATTACCCAGTCCATACCAGTATAGATCCTAACACATTACCCAGTCCATACCAGTATAGATCCTAACACATTACCCAGTCCATGCCAGTATAGATCCTAACACATTACCCAGTCCATACCAGTATAGATCCTAACACATTACCCAATCCATACCAGTATAGATCCTAACACATTACCCAATCCATACCAGTATAGATCCTAACACATTACCCAGTCCATACCAGTATAGATCCTAACACATTACCCAATCCATACCAGTATAGATCCTAACACATTACCCAGTCCATACCAGTATAGATCCTAACACATTACCCAATCCATACCAGTATAGATCCTAACACATTACCCAATCCATACCAGTATAGATCCTAACACATTACCCAGTCCATACTAGTATAGATATCCAGAGATGTGATATAGATATTGAGATGTGATTCGGGGTGATCTGATTGGTAGGGGAGCAGATTGTTGAGGAATGAATATTCTGTAATCATGGATGCCCAGGGAATGGTAAATCATTGGAACTTTTGTTCTTTTTAAAATTAGCTTTGATTTGAGGTGATGTTTTAATATTGTAACCAAAATATATGTGTGAACAATGTGAGTACTTTTTGTGTTTATAGTATGTTTCCAAAAAGTTCAGTAAAAGAATGTAAAAATAAAGAAATTAGGATTTTTCTCTTCTCCGTCAAATCCTTTCTTACCTTCTTTTAACAATGAACATTAGAGAAATTGTCATTTCTTATGGGATTGGTCCAGTGGTTGCAGCACAAATAACCTCTACACACCTTCTCATTGCTCAGAATCTGTATAACACCTTCATTGGACAAGAGCAGGGTGAGAAAACAGCGCCATCTACAGGGCCTCACCTGCTGCACTTCCACGACAAGACCAGGGAGAGGATTTACCAGGTGCAGGTGAGTGGACCGCACTACGAGTCCTTACAGCCAACACACATTTCAGCCACGCATTGCCAAAGTGCCGTGGATTATCTCTGTCCTCTATGCCATACGGTATGCTGGAGAAAATCTGAATTAACTTCCCAGAATCCTCCTCACACAGATTTTATATGCAGAATTTTATTTTATTTTTTTTTAATGAATTCTAGGTTTTTATACAGTGCTGGCAATTTAAACAGCATTTTACATAACGGTGTATTTATATAAAAAAAAAAAACTTGCATAACAATCCTCTCAAGTGCATGCACATTCATTTTTCCCACTAGATGGTGCTACATATCATGGGAAAACCCTGTGTTATTTTGCGCCATCTAGTGGCCAAATGCAGCATCTCTCAGTTAAATGCTGTCCACTAGATGGTGCTACGTATCATGGGAAATTCCTATTATATTTTGCGCCATCTATTGGCCCATTCAGTTTGTCCACTAGATGGTTCTATTAATCATAGGAAATGCCTATTTTTTGCGCCATCTAGAGGCCAAATCTCAGTTAAAGTGCATGCACATTCATTTTGTCCAGTAGATGGTCCAACGCCTTATAGGAAATTCCTTTGATATTTTGCACCCTCTAGTGGCCAAGTGCAGCATCTGTCAATTAAATTGAATGCACATTCATTCAGTCCACTAGATGGTGCTACAACCTAAGAGATTCCTATTTTTTTTTGCGCTGCCTAGAGGCCAAATCTCAGTTAAAGTGCATGCACATTCATTCTGTCCACTAGATGGTGGTACGCCTCATAGGAAATTCCTGTGATGTTTTTCACTCTCTAGTGGCCAAGTGCAGCATCTGTCAATTAAATTTAATGCACATTCATTCAGTCCACTAAATGGTGCTACAAATCATAAGAGATTCCTATATTTTAGTGCTACCTAGTGGCCAAATCTCAGTTAAAGTGCATGCACATTCATTCTGTCCATTAGATGGTCCTACGCCTCATAGGAAATTCCTGTGATATTTTGCACCCTCTAGTGGCCAAATGCAGCATTTATCAAATAAATTAAATGCACATTCATACGGTCCACTAGATGGTGCTACAAATCATAAGAGATTCCTGTATTTTTGTACTACCTTGTGGCCAAATCTCAGTTAAAGTGCATGCACATTCATTCTGTCCACTAGATGGTGCTGTGTCCTTTAGATGGTGCTACGTATCATGGGAAATTCCTATTATATTTTGCGCCATCTAGTGGCCCATTCAGGTTTTCCACTAGATGGTGCTACAAATCTTAGGAAATGGCTATATGTTGCACCATCTAGAGGCCAAATCTCAGTTAATGGACATGCACATCCATTAGATGGTCCTACGCCTCATAGGAAATTCCTGTGATATTTTGCACCCTCTAGTGGCCAAATGCATTATCTGTCAAATAAATTGAATGCATATTCATACAGTCCACTAGATGGTGCTATAAATCATAAGACATCCCTATATTTTTGTGCTACCTATTGGCCAAATCTCAGTTAAAGTGCATGCACATTCATTCTGTCCACTAGATGGTGCTATGTCCATTAGATGGTGCTACGTATCACGGGAAATTCTTGTGATATTTTGCGCCATCTAGTGGCCCATTCAGTTTGTCAACTAGATGGTGCTACAAATCTTAGGAAATGGCTATATGTTGCACCATCTAGACTAGAGGCCAAATCTCAGTTAATGGACATGCACATTCATTCTGTCCATTGGATGGTCATACGCCTCATAGGAAATTCCTGTGATATTTAGCACCCTCTAGTGGCCAAGTGCAGCATCTGTCAATTAAATTGAATGCACATTCATTCAGTCCACTAGATGGTGCTACAACCTAAGAGATTCCTATTTTTTTGCGCTGCCTAGAGGCCAAATCTCAGTTAAAGTGCATGCATATTCATTCTGTCCACTAGATGGTGCTACGTCTCATAGGAAATTCCTGTGATATTTTTCACTCTCTAGTGGCCAAGTGCAGCATTTGTCAAATAAATTGAATGCACATTCATACAGTCCACTAAATGGTGCTACAAATCATAAGAGATTCCTATTTTTTTTTGCGCTACCTAGTGGCCAAATCTCAGTTAAGGTGCATGCACATTCATTCTGTCCATTAGATGGTCCTACACCTCATAGGAAATTCCTGTGATATTTTGCACCCTCTAGTGGCCAAATGCAGCATTTGTAAAATAAATTAAATGGACATTCTTAAATGCACATTCATACAGTCCACTAAATGGTGCTGCAAATCATAAGAGATTCCTATTTTTTTTTGCGCTACCTAGTGGCCAAATCTCAGTTAAAGTGCATGCACATTCATTCTGTCCACTAGATGGTGCTAAATCTCATAGGAAACTCCTGTGATATTTTGCACCATTTAGTGGCCAAATGCAGCATTCCTTAGTTAAAGTGCATACCCATTTATTCTGTTCTCTAGATCAGTGTTTCTCAACCTTTCTTCAGTCGAGGCACCTTTTTGAAAATATATTTTTTAATTATATCTTTTTATGTGACAACACTGAAGAAATTACACTTTGCTATAATGTAAAGTGCAGCAATATCCACAAGTCTAAGTAGGACACCCAACGTTTGAGGTGATTTATTCTTACAAAGCAAATACACTTTTGCAAACTAGATCTGTCTAGTATTCCAATGTTTCTCTTCTCCCTCCGTTTTTCTCCATCACTCAGCTTATCTGATCCCAACGCTGATGGAAAGGGAAAGGGGAAGGGGAGGGTCAAACAAGGATGCTATGTAGGCAACTGACTTCCTCCTTATCAACTGATGATGCCATTGGTCGTTAGGACGCCGGCAGCTAGAAGGTTGTAATTGTGAACAATGAAAATCTGTGACTTTGTGTGACTAAACAGGCAGCCTTCATCCACACGCCAGCTTGTATACAATTTTTGGGCAAATTTTGGGCATTTTGCCAAGGCACCCCTGAAGAAACCTCAAGGCACACCCAGGGTTCCTGGGCACCCTGGTTAAAAAAGGCTGCATTAGATGGAGCTAGGTATCCATAAGAAGTTCCTGTGATATTTAGCACCATCTAGTGGCCAAATGTGGCATTTCCTGTTTGAAATTGAGTGTTGTCACATGAAAAGATAGAATAAAATATTTACAAAAATGTCAGGGGTGTACTTACTTTTTTGTGAGATACTGTATAACATTTGTTTGTTTGTTTTTTTCGCCATTTACATGTGCATGCACTTTCACTGGGCGAATTATTTAGATTTTTATAAATACACCTTATACAGTATAATGTGTGTATATATATATATATATATATATATATATATATATATATATATATATTAACATTCACATCAGTCCCTGATTTCTCAGTTTATTTAGGGTCCCGATTTCACATACTAGAGCCAATTCAGACAGGAATTGATTACCTTTCCAGCATGTCGTTTTGTAGTGCGGGAGGAAATCTATGCAAGTACAGGGAAAACATGCGAGCTCCATGCAGATAGCGTCATTCAAACTGAGGACCCCAGTGCTGCAAGACAGAAGTGCTAACCACTAAGCCACTATGCTGCCCATTTTGTGCTTTATTTCAGCTCCCAAAAACTCTGAGCCCCAACACAGTGGAGGAAACCATGCTGAGAAAACTCCCGATAGCTGAATGCCTCCAGTTCCAGCAACCGACCCCCGAGATCAACTCCCGAAGGCTGGCGCAGATCCACGAGCTCATGCACTACTGTAACACAGGTGAGTTCTGCACACAGAGGGTCTAGCACACAGGGGATCTAGCACACAGAGGATCTAGCACACAGAGGGTCTAGCACACAGGGGGTCTAGCACACAGGGGGTCTAGCACACAGGGGGTCTAGCACAGAAGGTCTATCACAGAGGGGGTCTATCACAGAGGGTCTAGCACACAGGGGGTCTAGCACAGGGGGTCTATCACAGGGGGTCTAGCACACAGAGGGTCTAGCACACAGGGGGTCTAGCACAGGGGGTCTATCACAGGGGGTCTAGCACACAGAGGGTCTAGCACACGGGGGGTCTAGCACACAGAGGGTCTAGCACACGGGGGGTCTAGCACACAGAGGGTCTAGCACACAGGGGGTCTAGCACACAGAGGGGATCTATAGCACACAGGGGGTCTATCATGGCCAACCACTGCACAAAAAAGATTCAGTTATGGGTGGATATTGCATGTTTTTTTTTTTAAATATTATTCACATTTTATTGTACAAAATGTCAAATTTTCTGCATTTTCGGACAGATCTGCCATCTTGGGAAGGCGTGACGCGGGCATTTAAGCTCCTGGCATTGGAGAGTCTGACCCTGACCGGGTTTGATGAGTTTGGGGAGCTGGAAGGCCCCGGTAAGATGTTGGGGGACGGCGGTCACATTCCCTGGGACGATCCGGCTGCATTTGCACGAGAAGTTCACCGAATATACAGTGTCAGGAAGATGTATGAGAAGGCGAATTCTGCGGGTGAGGGGCCGGGGTCACCCGGATTCTGTTTATTCCCATACTTTGTATTAATTGATGTTCTTATAACATTCTAATGCTGACAGCGGGAAGGAGAATGAGCGAAAATACGTCAACATGGACAGATGCAAGCAGTGACGGGGACATTCTCATCTTGGGGGGGGGGTTATAAAAATGTAAGTTGACACAATGTAATTTTTTAACGATCTGACAGCGATTCTCATTCTTCACCTATAGAGGGAGCCGGAGTACAAGATGTGAAATCAGCGGAGGCAGCTGTAAGTTTTATTTTAATTTAATCATTTTTAATATCAACACATAAGAATTGAATTATATTTCTGTATGTACAACCTGGAAGATTTATTCATATTATTTATATAGCGCTGACATATTCCATAGCGCTGTACTGAGCCAGTCATATCAGTCTCTGTACCAGAGGAGCTTACACTCTAATGTCCCCTCCCCCACAGTCGCACACTATTATTATTATACATTTATATAGCTCTGACATATACCGCAGTGCTGTACAGAGATCACTGAGCCAATCACATCAGTCTCTGTACCAGAGGAGCTTACACTCTAATGTCCCTTCCCCCACAGTCACATCAGTCTCTGTACCAGAGGAACTTACACTCTAATGTCCCCTCCCCCAAAGTCACATCAGTTTCTGTACCAGAGGAGCTTACACTCTAATGTCCCCTCCCCCACAGTCACATCAGTCTCTGCACCAGAGGAGCTTACACTCTAATGCCCCCTCCCCCCACAGTCACATCAGTCTCTGTACCAGAGGAGCTTACATTCTAATGTCCCCTCCCCCATAGTCACATCAGTCTCTGTACCAGAGGAACTTACACTCTAATGTCCCCTCCTCCACAGTCACATCAGTCTCTGCACCAGAGGAGCTTACACTCTAATGTCCCCTCCCCCACAGTCACATCAGTCTCTGTACCAGAGGAACTTACACTCTAATGTCCCCTCCCCCACAGTCACATCAGTCTCTGTACCAGAGGAGCTTACACTCTGTCTCATCCCCCACAGTCACACACTATTATTATTATTATTATTATACATTTATATAGCTCTGACATATACCGCAGTGCTGTACAGAGAGCACTGAGCCAATCACGTCAGTCTCTGCACCAGAGGAGCTTACACTCTAATGTCCCCTCCCCCATAGTCACATCAGTCTCTGCGCCAGAGGAGCTTACACTCTAATGTCCCCCCCCCCCCACAGTCACACACTATTATTATTATTATACATTTATATAGCTCTGACATATACCGCAGTGCTGTACAGAGAACACTGAGCCAATCACATCAGTCTCTGTACCAGAGGAGCTTACACTCTAATGTCCCCTCCCCCACAGTCACATAAGTCTCTGTACCAGAGGAGCTTACACTCTAATGTCCCCCACAGTCACATCAGTCTCTGTACCAGAGGAGCTTACACTCTAATGTCCCCTCCCCAACAGTCACACACTATTATTATTATACATTTATATAGCTCTGACATATACCGCAGTGCTGTACAGAGAACACTGAGCAAATCACATCAGTCTCTGCACCAGAGGAGCTTACACTCTAATGCCCCCTCCCCTCACAGTCACATCAGTCTCTGTACCAGAGGAGCTTACACTCTAATGCCCCCTCCCCTCACAGTCGCATCAGTCTCTGTACCAGAGGAGCTTACACTCTAATGCCCCCTCCCCC
This sequence comes from Pelophylax lessonae, assembly GCF_965119305.1. Lineage (NCBI taxonomy): Eukaryota > Metazoa > Chordata > Amphibia > Anura > Ranidae > Pelophylax > Pelophylax lessonae. The sequence continues at coordinate 13,191,942 of NC_138769.1, read as the reverse complement.
CACAGTCACATCAGTCTCTGTACCAGAGGAGCTTACAGTCTAATATACCCTCCCCCATAGTCACACACTATTATTATTATTATACATTTATATAGCTCTGACATATACCGTGGTGCTCCTCCTGGTACTGACCCACTACCCTTACTCCCTGCCGGCCAGTACCCCTTCAATGTTCTGACCCCCCCCCCCCTTTGCCTCCAATACCCCCTCCAGGTACTCCACCTCCCCCCCCCCAGTACCCCCTCTGCGTATTCCGTATCTCCCCCATTGGTACATTGTATATCTGAGGTTTTCCTGCGCTCATCTGGGAAAGTACGTTCGCCCTCCTGGTGAGCACCTGTCATGCATACCGCCGGGCGCTCCATCTATAAGGCTGTTTGGATGGACGCCGGCACAGGCTGCATGTAATTAGTAGCAGAACGCAGAGAGGAATAACCTAACAATACAAATATTTAGATTATGGGAACCATAAAAAAGAACTGAAAGGGATGAGTCTGCTTGGCAGCCGATTGGTGCAGCAAGAGCGTCTCCCAGCTGCTAGCAATATAATCTTGGATGGAGGGAAGACGAGCGACCGGGAGAATGCCCCATCCTGACTGATCTGGTGATGGATGGAGCCAGCGGTGGGAAAGAGCCCAGAACAGCTTGTTTTCTCTTTACAACCTTCAATCAGCAATGAGAAAAAGCCAACTACAAAGTGACCACGTGTGACCTCCGAGAGGGAGGGGGGGATGGTCCTATGGGCACCGCTACGGGACTGAGCACACAGCCCCGGCGCTGTGCAGGCATTGCTTATCTACAACTTTGTGACATTTCTCTACTGATCACCAATGTAAGGGGCATTTCCCTAGTGTTGTCACATGAAAAGATATAATAAAATACAAAAATGTGAGGGGTGTACTCACTTTTGTGAGATACTGTATACATATCTATATATAGTGTATGTGGTCAGGGTTAACTCTCTCTCTATCACTCTATATATATATATATATATATATATAATTTTGATTACAGTATTATTTTTTTTTATTCAATTACACATATGTTTTATTAAATTCTCTGTTATTTTTAAATTTTTTAAATTTTCTTAAGTTTTTACATTTTTTTTTTATTTTCTATATAAATATACAGATGGTTGTTCAAAAAAGTTTCAAAGGGCACAGACAATAAATAAGATATTTAAAACATATTGAGGAACTGTAGCACACATCGTTTGCCAATGGTAGATTTTTAGTCCATGTGCAGTATTTGTGAGCAAGTCATAAAAGTCAGAAATACCTTATGTATTTGTATTCATACATGGTGGTCATTACCCCCCCCCCCCCTATGTATTTATACATGGTGATCATATCTCCCCCCTTTTGTATTTATACATGGAGATCATATCCCCCCTTATGTATTTATACATGGAGATCATATCCCCCCTTATGTATTTATACATGGAGATCATATCCCCCCTTATGTATTTATACATGGTGATCATTTCCCCTCTTATGTATTTATACATGGTGATCATATCCCCCTTATGTATTTATACATGGTGATCATATCCCTCCTTATGTATTTATACATGGAGATCATATCCCCCCTTATATATTTATACATGGAGATTGTGACGAGACCCTTGCTCGCTCTGTCCGCTCTCCCGACACTCCTCTGTTTCTAGTCAGTCAGCTTGCAGATCGCAACGTCTGAAGGTTCGGTCAACCAAGGATCCGGGATCCGAACTACAGCTATGTGCCGTTCGGAATCCATTAGAACAAACACCAGGCAAGGCTGTATGTAAGTTCAAACAGGAAGACCTTTATTGGAAGAACACAGCACACTTTTATACAGAATTTGGAACATCCTTCCCCCAACAACCGCCCTCCCATTGGTCAATTGCAAAGTACCTGCAGTTCCCATTCAGGTCCTCTTTTAGCCATGCAAATGAGGAATTGAAAATGAGTCAGCAGTGATTGGTCATATAGATTGACCAGAAGGACTGCCATGCAAATGAGGACTTGAAAATGAGTCAACAGGGATTGGTCAGATAGCTTTGACCAATGCAAGGAGACAGAAGCCCCAGGGGGCAATCAATGTACACAATAGTCAGACACAGAACAATGGTTCCCTAACGAGCCCTCAATACACATTACTCTGAGTGTCAATACATCCCTTAGCAGACAACAGGTGAGGTCATTAGTACACCTGACAATAGGTGAATGGAAAGCCACCTCAGACAAAAAGCAACATTGTTAGCCAGCCCGTCTCCCCATTGAACTTCCTGGAAGGACCATATTAGGAGTGGACTTCCTGCTCAGAGACCTCATGCTGTACCGGGAATACAAATCTTCATATTACAAGGGCAACATTATTCCTGAATATGACTGTCCCATTTGTAGTAGTCCAAACCATATTTTCAGTGTTCACCACCCTCCCGGTCACCCTGCATCCATAACAGATGCAGGGTGACTTAAACATAAGAGAGCCCCATAAGGCTGGGCATGGTGCCCCCCAACCTCTCAAAAGGAATTTGGGGTCCACAACCCCCATGCCCAAAGTGACTCCCGTCACAGAGATCATATCCCCTTTATGTATTTATACATGGTGATCATATCCCCCCTTATGTATTTATACATGGAGATCATATCCCCCCTTATGTATTTATACATGGTGATCATATTCCCCCCTTTATCTCCTAATCTCGAGAGAGACTAAATTCAGTTCCTCTAATCTCTCCTTATAGCTGAGCTCCTCCATGCCTCATATCAGTTTGGTTGCTCTTCTCTGCACTTTCTCCAGTTCCCCGATATCCTTTCTGGGAACTGGAGCCCAAAACTGAACTGCATATTCCAGATGAGGTCTTAATAATGATCTGTACAGGGGCAAAATGATATCTCTCTCTCTGGAGTCCATGCCTCTGTTAATACAAGAAAGGTCTTTGCTTGCTTTGGAAACCGCAGCTTGGTATTGCATGTAGGGATGAGCTTCGCTACGCTCGACTCAAACATCAGTCATTCGATCGTTCATTGAATGACAAACAAATGTGCTTCTTCGCGGGATATTTGAGTTTCCCATAATGCACTGCACGCGCGCAGCGCATTATGTGATTGGCCAAAGCATGCACCCTGACCTCATGCTTTCGCCAATCAAATGATCTCTGCCATGATTGGACCAATCATGGCTCAGGGGCCAAGTAGACGCCCCACACTACATAAAGGCTGCTCGTGCAGCCTCAGCGTGTAGTGTCATTGTGCGGGCGATCAGACAGGGACAGGCACGCTGTTCAGGCAGGGAGAGAGTAGTTTTTTTGGAGTCAGACAGTGCAGAGAGACATTTCTAGCAGTGTAGGGAGGGCGAGGTTCCTGTGTGAGGTAGGGATAAATTGATTTCTTTACATCATATCAGACAGTATAGCGCCAGAGAGTGAGTAGCAGTGTAGGGAGGACCAAGGTTCCTGTGTGAGGTAGGGAGAGCTGTCTTTCTTTACATCAGATACCAGTACCAGTATTGTTCATCGGTCAGTTTATGCGCCATTCTAAAATCTTTAACCACTTACCGCCCGCCCGCCATCATATGACGGCGGGACGGTGCGGCTATTATCCTGTGCGGACGTCATATGACGTCCGCAGGAAATGCAGGGCAGGCGCGCGATCGCGGGCGCGCCGCCGTGCACTGCCGGTGTCGGCGTGTCCCCGGGACACAGCCGGTCACCGGCAGGGGGGAAACAGCCAATAGGCATGGCTGTTTCCCACATGATCGGCTGTGTTCCAATGACACAGCCGATCACAATAGCGTAGCCCGGAAGATACTGTACGGCCCCCGAACTGTAGGTTCCCACCCCTGGTCTAGGGGATAGGAGTCACACCGGTGCAGAGATTCTGTCAGCTCTGCAGAGGCAGGCTTAGAGATGGTTGACGCCATGAAATCTTGAGCCAGGAATGGTTGTATGCGACAATGGCACCAACCTTCTCTCCGCCCTCCGACAGGGACACTTGACACATGTTCCATGCTTGGCACATGTTCTGAATCTGGTGGTGCAGCATTTCTTGAGCAGATACCAGGCTTCCAAGATCTCCTGAGGCAGGCCAGGAAAGTCTGTGGCCATTTCGCTCAATGCCAGTGCTCGCTTATCTGACATAAAACGGGAATTCAACCTGCCCGCCAACTGCCTCATTTGTGACATGTCCACCAGGTGGAACTCAACGTTGGCAATGCTGCAGCAGCTGCACACGCAGCAGAGGGCCATTAATGAGTACCTGTGTGAGTATGGCGCAAGGACAGGGTCAGGGGAGCTTGGCTTTGTTTCACCACGCCAGTGGCTTTTGATTAAGGATGCATCGTCCTGTCACCATTTGAGGAGGCCACTCGGATGGTGAGCCGGGACGATGCATGCATCAATGACACTATCCCGCTAGTCTACCTGCTGGAGCACACACTGCGTGGAATCATGGACAGGGCAATTGAGGCAGAACAGCGGGAGGAAGAGGGCCACAAAACACACAGGAGGAAGAGGAGGAGGATGAGGATTTCGCCAGCATGGATGTATAGGAAGAGGATAGAATACAGCAGTCTTCAAGGGATGGTTTTGATTCCCCAGAAAACCCAGGAGTTGTACGTGGTTGGGGAGAGGTTGCTCCTGCTGACAATGAAATCCTTAGTGACCCAGAGGACTCAGAAGCTCATGCCTCCTCCAACTTACGTTGCACGGGCTCCCTGATTCTGCAAAGCCTGCAAAAGGACCTGAGGATTCGTGCTATCAAGGAGAGGGATTACTGGTATTACTGGTTGGCAACCCTTCTTGATCCACGTTACAAGGGTAAAGTTGCAGAGCTCATCCTGCCTTCGCAGAGGGAGCAGAGGATGAAACATCTTGAGGAGGCCCTTGAAAAAAAAATTGTTTACCGCCTTTTCAGACACTGGGAGGTCAACATTCTCCGGACGTGTTTCTGAGGCATCGTTCAGTCAAAGGAGGAGCGGTGGAAAAGGCGGCCGGCTGACCGATGCCTTTAAAAAGTTCTTTTGTCCTCAGCAGCACTCAGGGCTGTTAGGTTTAAGCAACCATCATATGGTGCATGATTATCTAGACGCAAGAGCAGACTTGGCTGCGCATCCACTGGCTTACTAGGTCTTGAGGATGGACCACTGGCCAGAACTTGCTCAATATGCAATGGAGCTACTGGCCTTTCCTGCTTCCAGCGTGCTTTCTGAACGGAGGTTTTGTGACGGACAAAAGAGTGCGTCTGTCCACAGACTCTGTTGACCAGCTGACTTTCAAAATGAACCAGTCCTGGATCAACAAGAGCTATCAGGCCCCTGATGCTGATGTACCAGATTGAATTTGCTAGGGGTCTGCCATCCCTTGAAGACTGCATATTCTGCCTATCCTATTCCTCTACCTTGATTCTGCTAGCTTCCAACAATGTTTTTGGTTTAGGTCACTACCAACCCCCAAGGCCTAATTTTTCTGCACTTGTATGACAGGTGCATACAATTTAAATGTCGTATGTCACTTTTAACAGCAGGCCCTGTCCCTGTGCCCAGCTAACTGTGAGGGGTTACGGTGTTAAGACACCACCTTCCACAAAGGCCCAATTTTTGGCACTTGTGTAGCACATGCGATTTCAAATTTGCATGACATTCTTACCAGCAGGTCCCATTCCTGCACCCAGCAAGAGTAACTGCGAGGCCTTGGTTATGGTGTTCAGGCACAACCTTCCACAAAGGCCCAATTTTTGGCTCTTGTATAGCACATGTGATTTCAAATTTGCATGGCATTCTTACCAGTAGGTCCCATTCCTGCACCAAGCAATAGTAATTGCGGGACCTTGGTTATGGTACTGAGGCACCACCTTCCGCAAAGGCCCAATTTTTGGCACTTGTATAGCACATGCGATTTCAAATTTGCATGGAATTCTTACCAGCAGGTCCCATTCCTGCAGCCAGCAAAAGTAACTTCGAGGGTCTATGGTGTTCAGGCACCATCAACAAGCAAGGCCCAATTTTTCTGCACCTGTATGACAAGTACATGTGATTTGAAATTTGTATGTATATTTGTATATGACATTTTTTGCTTTAGAAATGTCTGTATTGCTGCAGCAGGCTACATACATCGTAGAGATGCACTACATTACAGGCACATTAAGAGGACCCTCCAGGCACAATATTTGAAGGAATTTTTCATTTTTATAGTTTCACTTTAAGCCTCATTAAAATCAGTAAATCAGTGCTCCTTTAAAAACGATCGTTTTTAAAAAAATGTTTTTCATTGCTACATGTTCCCCAGGTCAGGACCCGGACCTCCATACACTTTTTTTGGGGGCAATAACTTGCATTTAAGCCTTAAAAATTAGGCCGTTTGATTTTCGAGGTTTGAGTCCCATAGACTTCAATGGGGTTCGTTTGTTCGAACAAACTTTTCCTCTGTTTGCGGTGTTCTGGTGCGAACCGAACCGGGGGGTGTTCGGCTCATCACTAATTGCATGCTAATATTAAGCTTATTATCTACCAGAACACCCAGATCCTTTTCCGCTATGGATTCCCCCAGATCCTTCACCACTATGGATTCCCCCAGATCCTTCACCACTATGGATTCCCCCAGATCCTTCACTACTATGGATTCCCCCAGATCCTTCACCACTATGGATTCCCCCAGATCCTTCACCACTATGGATTCCCCCAGATCCTTCACCACTATGGATTCCCCCAGATCCTTCACCACTATGGATTCCCCCAGATCCTTCTCCACTATGGATTCTACTCCCCCTAGTATGTATGACGCATGCATATTCTTACCCCCCAAGTGCATAACTTTACATTTATCCATTTATCAAAATAAAACCTCATCTGACACATCATTTTAGCTAAAAGAAAAATGATTTGTAGCACCTGGAAAGTGCCCATTCTGGAGATGAAAGTAAAGTATGGGTCCTTTCACACGGGCGGTCCAACCAGGTCCATCTGTAAGTTTTTCATTCACCCCTATGGAGCGGCGGATGTCAGCGGTGACATGTCCCCTGACACCGACCGCTATCCGATACTGTCCGCCAAATCCAGACAGATGGTGACCCTATTTGCCATCTATCTGGGGGATCAGATCGTATAAGCTCAGGTGAAAATGAACAAGTGGTCCATTTTCACCTATTTCTCCATGGGGAGAGTAGGGCTCTGTCCATCTTCGCTCTGCACAGTGAGCGGAGACAGACCTGTGATCCCCCTGCTGAGCAAAGCGGAGTCCGCCGAGCAGACCGCTCGTGTGAAAGGACCCTTAAAGTGGACCTTTACCTATCATTAGGACTCTTTCTCTCTTCTGACTACCCCCCGCCTTTTACATAAGTGGGATTTTTTCCTCTTTTTACATGTTTAGCTTCCTGCATGCTCACCTAGGCAAGGATGACATAAGCAGCACAATCTTGAGAGATAGAGGAGAATATGGGCGAATCCGTGGGACGGAGCCCTTGGTCCAAACAGTGCATGCACAGACATGTTGTAAGATCTATAGGACCTGGCAGAGCTGTCTGATGTGTCTACTCATGCCCCCATGCATGTGCAGAAAGCCTATGGGACCTGGCAGAGCCAAGCGGCACGTCTGTGTATACCCAACATTTTGGGCCAAGACGTCGGTGTGGAAACACGACACAAAAGGATATTGGGCAGGAATTAAGACAACACTCTATGGACTAATATGTATGTAGCACCCTCCTAGGTAGGTGCTAGTGAGAGAGTATATTTGTTGGCTCTGTCTGCCTATCAGAGGAGCAGTGGGGAAATCTATATTGCTTTCTGTCTAGCAGAGAGCAGGATCTGTTAGTGAGGTCTGCTCAGTGTGTGATTCATTGAGTCTAGAGAGTGTTTCACACTGGTCCAATAGGGAGGCATGTTGGACAGTGGGAGGAAACCTGGCCAATGGATACATAGACTTTTATACAGTCCTGGTGATTGGCAGAGACAGGTGGTCTCGGTGCATTCTGGGATAGTGTATAAAAGCCAGGAGCACATGTGCTGCAGGGTCTTTGGCTGGTGAGCAGAGTCCCGGAGGGAGGGTGGAGGCTGCCTTCTCCTCTGTAGCAGTGGCACGTGGCATCAGAAGGTCATCCTGAGGGCCAGAGGAACAGAGCTGAACCCAGAGGTCCAGGAAAGCTGACTGAGGGGGAGACATTGGAGACCCTAGAAAAACGGTATCGTGAGTACAGGGGATTGTGTCAAGGGGCCTGACCTGAGGGGGGCCACCCTGGAGTAGGATAGTCAGTGGACGTGTGTCAGTGGTCAAGAAAGAGGATACTAGGAGAGTGTCCTGTAGATAACTTTAGCTAATCAAGTCATCTGGAAAGAGACTTAATCTCTGGCAAGTTGGATGATCAACAGCCTGGCTGTACCAACAGATAGATGTCCTCCAAACTTTGTGCATAGTTAATCTGGAGTATCCCACGAATCCCTTCTCCCATCCCTAATTTATGAAATAAAAACAAAACCACAACATACCCCTGGATTAATTATTGACTGAGCCAAGAAGTAAAGTGATAGACTGTGAATGCCAATGTTGCTATCGGTAACACAGGGGGACCCGAAAGTGTTAAAATCCGGCAGTCCTTAAGGGGGCAGCTCTACGTGTTTTTTTATAATCAGAAATAATTACGGGGAAATAAACATGTAAAAAAAATTAACCAAGTGAGGTGAAGTTACCTCTTCAACACTTTATTATGCAGGCAATTTTTTTTAATTTTTGCACAGGTTACAATCTTCGCTTTAAACCCAAAAAATAATATTATTTTTCCTGAAACCAGAAGCTTTGAAGAATAAAATAGAATCAGTTTCAATGTCACACTATGTTTGGGCAACAGTTTGGCAAACGCTAATCTTTATGCCCAGGTCATCCCGGACAAGCCCCCATCCAGTGGTTTGGCGGTGAAGGAGAAGCAGCACAATGATGAGCTCATCTGTCACTCTGCTTTCCCCTTTTATCAGCTCTTTGCTGGAACACCATCTAATTGGCTCTTTTTACTGCTTATCCCTCCCCCATTTTTAAACCCCAAAACAATTATTATATTTTCTGAAAGCAGAGGCCCTGTAGAATAAAATAGCAGCAGTTGCAATTTTTTTTTTTATGTCACAATATTTGCACAACTGTTTATCAAACACATATTTATAGGAAATAAAACACTATCATTAATGAATTAAAACCCCCAAACATATTATATAGGACCCTGGAGAATTGTAAATTGAGCCCTTCACATTATAGGCTCAATTCACAAAGCTGTTTTTCTCCTACTCCGGTGTTATTCCCTTATCATCTAAAGTAAAAGAAAATCCCAAATATTGGGTTGACATCAGAACACTAACAAAGGGGAAATCTACCAATGGGGACACTAGTTCTAGTAACACATCGGGATTTCCTCTCACTTCCTGTTTTATCTATAGGACAGGAAGTGAAGGGAAATCTCCCCAATGGCACACCAATGGGAAAAAAAAAACTGACAGGGGTTATAACCCTCCCTTACTGCTATCCAAAATTAAAAAAAAAATTGCTTTAAGTTTTACTTTAAAGAACATTTGGCTAATGGAGAAAATAGACTCCTGTGTCCTGTGATACTGCAGGTACATTGTTTTGTGCAAATGGGGGGGAAAATTGGCTGTTTTTAGACTATTTTCTCTCCAATTCAAATGTTTAAAATCAATGTATAAGAGTGATTCACGAAAATACCACATTATGATCACCAGATGGAGCTAATAATCTTAGTAAATAAGTATTTAGGGCTAACTAAGTGCATTCCCGAAATGTGCTGATCTTGAGCTGACATGTAAGGGTGTAATGTATTATTAATGACACCCCCACACATCTGCTGACATGCGCCTTTTCACACATGCCAAAGCACATGACGCGAAGTGCGTCAGAGACTTCCACTCCTCTTTATAGAGGTATTTGACAAGTAGTGAGGAGGTTATATGTCACCTGATTTATCCCTTTAAGTACCTCACTGCAGTCGTATGCATTGCACGCAGCTGCGGGACAGTTGCATGCTGGGCCCCATAGACCTGCATTAGTTGCGCAGTGCCCCCCAAAATCACATGCTGTTTAAATTGTACTGGGGCTGAAAAGCACTCAACTATCTGGTTTTACTACCCCCCAGCTGCACATTTAAATGAGCCCTTAGTGTAATGAATCCGCTACCGCAGAGAGTGAACTGATATACAGAATAAATACAATGTTGCAGAGATGGAACACCATTGTTTGACCATTTCATCAGACTGAAACCTTCACAGGTCACCTAAAATAAACAATGGCGTTCCATCTATGCAACAATGTATCTATTCTGTATGTATATCAGTTCACTCTCTGTGACATTGTATCCATTCTGTATATCAGTTCACTCTCTGCAACATTGTATCCATTCTGTATATCAGCTCACTCACTGCAACATTGTATCCATTCTGTATATCAGTTAACTCTCTGCAACATTGTATCCATTCTGTATATCAGCTCACTCACTGCAACATTGTATCCATTCTGTATATCAGTTCACTCTCTGCAACATTGTATCCATTCTGTATATCAGCTCACTCACTGCAACATTGTATCCATTCTGTATATCAGTTCACTCTCTGCAACATTGTATCCATTCTGTATATCAGCTCACTCACTGCAACATTGTATCCATTCTGTATATCAGTTCACTCTCTGCAACATTGTATCCATTCTGTATATCAGTTCCTTCTCTTCAACATTGTATCCATTCTGTATATCAGTTAACTCTCTGCAACATTGTATCCATTCTGAATATTAGTTGACTCTCTGCAACATTGTATCCATTCTGTATATCAGTTCACTCTCTGCAACATTGTATCCATTCTGTATATCAGTTCACTCTCTGCAACATTGTATCCATTCTGTATATCAGTTCACTCTCTGCAACATTGTATCCATTCTGTATATCAGTTCACTCCCTGCAACTTCTATCCATTCTGTATATCAGCTCACTCACTACAACATTGTATCCATTCTGTATATCAGTTCACTCTCTGCAGCATTGTATCCATTCTGTATATCATTTCACTCTCTGCAACATTGTATCCATTCTGTATATCAGTTCACTCTCTGCAGTAGATGATTCATTACACTGTCAGTGGTGAGCACAGGGAATCTCCATAGACTTTGTTCACAGAGCAGAGGTCTCCCTCTACTATTTCCCCTTCTGGTCGAATGTTCTTAGCCTATAGTACAGGATTTTTTTTCTCTATTGGTCGATTGTTCTTATGAATATTTTTCACTTAGGAACGAATGTTCGAAATGTTACATTTGCTCTGCAAAAGGCACCAAATAGAAACTGACATTACACAGATTATGAGGATTAGCGGGAATTCTGAGACATTCACACTGCAGATGATTTGTATTTCGACTCCTTGTCAGTTTACAGCTGTGCAGATTGGGTGCCACTGCTCCGCCCCCTGCAACCCTCACTCTCTCTTCTCGATAAGACCATGAACTTCCTCAGCAAGCCTGATGTGAACTTTCATCTGGTATGCAGCAGTTCAGCACAGAGACAGATGTGCACTGAATGCACTGATAGATGATTCCAATGTGTGAAAGAAAACATGTGTGATATTTTCCGCTACTTTATTATCCGCCATTTATTCAACTCCACAGTTTTTTTTTTAACAGAATTTTTTTTTTTTTTAAAGTTTAACTCTTTATTTACATGCCCACCTTCGTACTGATTCCATAATGACTTTACTGAGAGAGAGATCACCGATCCTCTGACACCCCCCCCCCCTCCCCTCCCCTCCCCCAGGCTGCTTCTATCCTTCCAGAAATAGAACTTTCTGATGTTAAGATCCATAATAACAAACTGTCACTTTATACTTCTTCAACCACTGACAGTTCAGAGGCAAACTGTACACACCTAAAGAGGAGGACAGGGAGTGTGAGCGCCACCTAGTGTACAGAGGACTGAGGTCATTCTTTCACCTTTTATTGGATGGACTTACAGACTAACAATGTAATTGGGGGGGGGGGGGATCTCCACTGACAGTGATCATTCCTGTAAACAGAATAGAGCTGGTGACGATAGATAGATAGATAGATAGATAGATAGTCCTGTCCCAACTTTTTTGGAATGTGTAGCTCTCATGAAATCCAAAATGAGCCAATATTTGGCAATGACATTTCAAAATGTCTCACTTTCAACATTTGATATGTTATCTATATTATATTGTGAATAAAATATAAGTTTATGAGATTTGTAAATTAGTCTATTCCTTTTTTACTCACAATTTGTACAGCGTCCCAACTTTTTTGGAATCGGTTTGTAGTTCAATTCTAGATAGATAGATAGATAGATAGATAGATAGATAGATAGATAGATAGATAGATAGATAGATAGATAGATAGATAGATAGATAGATAGATAGATAGATAGATAGATAGATAGATAGATAGATAGATAGATAGATAGATAGATAGATAGATAGATAGATAGATAGATAGATAGATAGATAGATAGATAGATAGATAGATAGATAGATAGATAGATAGATAGATAGATATTGGATAGATAGATAGATAGATAGATAGATAGATATTGGATATAAGATAGATAGATAGATAGATAGATAGATAGATAGATAGATAGATAGATAGATGTCTGGTGGTAGGGTTGGCAGTGCTGTAATGTTTGTTCTGTGGGGGGTGGGTTGGGGGGGGGGCACGGTGTAGAATATCTGGCCATGTTGTTGTGCTGTAGTCATTATTCTCACCGTATAGAACCGCCTTATCCCGGGTGTGACCCCTCCACACACAATCATTGACGGGGCGGGGGGGGGGGGGGGGGAGATTGGTCAATGTGTCCTCAGCGGAGGTTCTAGTACATTCCGCTCGGCTCACTCTTGGTAATTACAAGTGACTGCGGACATGAAAGCCGCACATGCCTGAGCCATGCAGTCACCAGATGAGAAGATCAATCAGGTCAGGAGACGCTTCCCGTACGTGGCGCTCATTATTCCGACGTGTTCTTGGCCGGACATCTCATTGCCCAGTCCAGGAACCGCTTCCATAGATTGTCTCTTACTTCACCTGGACAGCTTTGTATGGAGAGCCAATGCGGCCAACATGCCGGCTCCATTTCCCCATCCCCCCAGGGACCAATCACTCTACCCGTCTGATCCAAATCCCCCCGGAAATCTGAAATATCTCCCTTAATGGCGGTCTGGATTGTGCTCACAGGTCCTACAGACGGTTCACACTCACCGGCCCCTTTATTAGGTACACCTTGCTAGTAGCGGGTTGGACCCCCTTTTGCCTTCATTCTTGGTGGCAATAGATACAGCAAGATGTTGGAAACATCCCTCAGAGATTTTCCTCCATAGTGACATGATAACATCATACAGTTGCTGCAGATTTGTCGGCTGCACATCCATGATTCCAATCACCCGTTCCACCACATCCCAAAGGGGCTCTATTGGATGAGATTGTGGTGAGTGTGGAGGCCATTGGAGGACAGTGACCTCATTGTCATGGTGAAGAAACCAGTGGTGAGATGATTGGAGCTTTGTGACATGGTGCATTATCCTGCTGGGAGGAGCCATCAGAAGATGGGGACACTGTAGTCATAATGGGATGGGCATGGTCAGCAACAATACTCAGGTAGAGGGTGGGGTTTAAACCATGCTCAATTGGTACTAAGGGGCCCAAAGTGTGCCAAGACCCCCCACACCATTACACCCCCACCACCAGCCTGCACCATGCCCCCCCCCTCCTCCCCCACACCATTACACCACCAGCCTGAACCATTACCCTCCCCCACACCATTACACCACCACCACCAGCCTAAACTATTACCCCTCCCATTACACCACCAGCCTGAACCATTACCCCCCCCCCCACCATTACACCACCACCACCACCACTAGCCTGCACCATGCCCCCCCCCCCCACCATTACACCACCACCACCAGAATAAAATAGAGATTATTGCGCTAACTTAAAAAATGTAAGCAGCTGACATCAATCACTGAACTAAGGAGGGTGATAAATCAATAAATACAAAAATATGTGCAGCGCTAGAAGAAAAAAATTCCCAACAAAATAAATTGTCCAATCGCAGGAAACATTCCACAAGTAACGTAAACAATTGATGGTGAGAAAAAGTCCAATATATAATGGTGCAAATCATATATAAGTGCAGCAAATCCCGTCACCAGTGAAGGTAGAAATATATTGCGCTCACCAGATGGATGGGACCCCAAAACACCATATAGTGTAGGAGTCAAACAGGCTTAAAAATGATGGAGTGTCCCCACAGATTTTTCACCGATTCCAACGGCAACCATGCAAATCTCCGGTAGATGGAATAGTTCAGAGATTCCCCTTCCACATGGTGGGTGGTAAAACCGAAAAAAATGGAGGGACATAAAGCGTAATATTGCTAAAATCAATTTAATATCAATAAAGCTGATACACTTACAGACATCCGTGAAAGACAGGCATATAAGATGTAAAACAGCTGGGCTGACCAAGTCCTCTTTACATGTTTCGGCATAAATGCCTTTTTCAAAAGATAAAGTCAGCAGGTAGCCAGTGTTCATATATATATAGAGGTAGAATTAATTGGGTACACCTGTAGGAAGTAGGCGGTGGACTGCATGGAAACCGGAAGTAAAACCGGCGTGCGTTCCAAGCCTCACTATGGTATAGCGCCAAAAATGAAGTCTATTAAATCATAAGGGGAAACAGGAAGTGATGAAATGCCTGGAGGGGATGGCATTAGCCATCGTACATCCCAAGCCTCTTTATGAATTGTAAGACAGGAAGTGCTGACATCACATCCTACAGTTGTTGCAGATTTGTCGGCTGCACATCCATGATGCCAATCACCCGTTCCACCACATCCCAAAGGGGCTCTATTGGATGAGATTGTGGTGAGTGTGGAGGCCATTGGAGGACAGTGACCTCATTGTCATGGTGAAGAAACCAGTGGTGAAATGATTGGAGCTTTGTAACATGGTGCATTATCCTGCTGGAAGGAGCCATCAGAAGATGGGGACACTGTAGTCATAATGGGATGGGCATGGTCAGCAACAATACTCAGGTAGAGGGTGGGGTTTAAACCATGCTCAATTGGTACTAAGGGGTACTAGCCTGCACCATGCCCCCCCCCCCCACCATTACACCACCACCACCACCACCAGCCTGCACCATGCCCCCCCTCCTCCCCCACACCATTACACCCCCACCACCAGCCTGCACCATGCCCCCCCCCTCCTCCACACCATTACACCCCCACCACCAGCCTGCACCATGCCCCCCCCCTCCTCCACACCATTACACCCCCACCACCAGCCTGCACCATGCCCCCCCCCTCCTCCCCCACACCATTACACCACCAGCCTGAACCATTACCCCCCCCCACACCATTACACCACCACCACCAGCCTGCACCATGCCCCCCCTCCTCCCCCACACCATTACACCCCCACCACCAGCCTGCACCATGCCCCCCCTCCTCCCCCACACCATTACACCACCAGCCTGAACCATTACCCTCCCCCACACCATTACACCACCACCACCAGCCTAAACTATTACCCCCCCCCCCATTACACCACCAGCCTGAACCATTACCCTCCCCCACACTATTACACGACCACCACCACCCTAAACTATTACCCCCCCCCCCATTACACCACCAGCCTGAACCATTACCCCTCCCCCCCTCCACCATTACACCACCACCCCCACCACCAGCCTGCACCATGCCCCCCCTCCTCCCCCACACCATTACACCACCAGCCTGAACCATTACCCTCCCCCACACCATTACACCACCACCACCAGCCTAAACTATTACCCCCCCCCATTACACCACCAGCCTGAACCATTACCCTCCCCCACACTATTACACCACCACCACCACCCTAAACTATTACCCCCCCCCATTACACCACCAGCCTGAACCATTACCCCTCCCCCCCACACCATTACACCACCACCACCAGCCTGAACCATTACCCCCCTCCTCCCCCACCCCATTACACCCCCCCCTTCCCACCATTACACCACCCCCCCCCCTCCCCACCATTACACCACTCCCACCAGCCTGACCCGGTGATACAAGGCAGGATGGATCCATGCACCAAATTCTGACCCTCCCATCTGAATGGCGCAGCTGAAATCCAGACTCATCAGGCCAGGCAGCGTTTTTACAATCTCCTATTGTCCAAATTTGGTGATCCTGTGCCAATTGTAGCCTCAGTTTCCTGTTCTTAGCTGATAGGAGAGGCACCCGGTGTGGTCTTCTGCTGCTGTAGCCCATCTGCTTTTAGGTTCGATGTGTTGTGTGTTCAGAGATGGTATTCTGCATACCTTGGATGTAATGAGTGATTATTTGAGCCACTGTTGTCTTTCTATCATCTGGAACCAGTCTGCCCATTCTCCTCTGACCTCAACAAGGCATTTCCCTCCACACAACTTCCGCTCACTGGATATTTTCTCTATTTTAAAACCTTTTTGTTTTAAAATAAGGTAAAGTACAATTAAAGAGAAATGTAAAATAAATCCGTATTTAACCGATCTTCTGTAGGCCCCCATATTGTGCAGTTGGATGCTCTCCCGTCCCATATCCTCATAATGGTGCTTTTGTCACCCTTCAGGATGGCGGAGGAAGGGAGGCCCCACAGACCGACCTCACCGACATTCAGAGGACTCGGAGGAGATGTCTCAGTGACTGGTGCTACTCGGAGCACTTCGACCCAACGCTTCTCATACAGGTACACTGTCTGCTGATACCGGCCGTGGTATGGGCAAAAACTATTTCACTTACCGCTAATAATACTACTTACAGCTGGAGTTTAATCTGCTTATATTTTCCCTTTCCTGTTCTAATATTATTATTGTATGCATATATTTATCACTATTTTTATTATTATATAGTAGTCAATAATAATAAATAATAGTCAAAATATTAATAATAGTGAGTAAATAATGTAATTATAAAAATTATGTGTAAATATTAATAATACAACTAGTAATGATTTACTACAGTTACTACTATTACTACTAATAATAATAATAATATCAAAATAATAATAGTGATCAATACATTTAAATATATTCATTATATAATAATTATTATTATTATTTAATGAATATATTTATCATGATAATAATAAATATATTCATTACATAATAATATAATAAATATATTTAAATTTGTTTATCACTATTATTATTTTGATAATATTATTAGTAGTAGTAATAACTGTAGTCAATCATTACTAGTGGTATTATTATTATTATTTATTCATCAATTTTATAATTACATTATTTAATCACTATTATTATTTTGACATGTATTATTATTTACCTACTATATAATAATAATAATAGCGATAAATATATTCATTATATAATAATAATTAATATTGATAAATATAGTTATTAAATAATAGTAATTATTATTATATAATGAATATGATCACTATTATTAATAAGTAGTTAATAATAAATAATAGTCAAAACAATAATAATAGTGATTAAATTAATGTAATTATAAAAATGATGTATAAATAATATTGATACCGCTAGTAATGATATACTACTATCACTGCTATTAAACATCATAATAACATATAAAATATTTACACATACAGTAAAGTACCTAATTCTTGTCCTGGTTTTATTTCCTTTCCCTTCCTTCCCCTCTGTAGGTCTTGCAGGAAGCGGCGGAGTCCTACAGATGTATAGATTCCTATTATCATACCCAGGACAACTCCTTACTTATCATCCTCCACAACCCCATGAACTCGTACCGCCAGAGCCAGGAATCCTGGGACATGGCGCTCCATTCCAACGTCAGCTTCAGGTTGGCCTCCCAGTATTGCTGTCTTCCTTTCTCATTGCTGTCAGGGTCAGGTGGAGCCGTGGTAGGACGTACCATCAGATAGGTCTATACATTAACCTGGTTACTGTAATGGCCACAGAAAAACATATTAGAATGGCGCTGAGACTTCGAAACTATGCAATTAAGCCACAGAAAACTTTTCAACAAGCTCCCTGGCTCCGGTAAGGCAACATACAACATGGCTTTCCACAATTGGTTCCATAGAAATTTAGAAAGTCTTACAGCAATACACCCCCTTGTGGGTCTTTACCAGAGCTCCTGATGTTGAAGACGGGCCTAGAGCACTAACGGCCCCTGGAGCTCTTTGCTGCAGGCCGGTACCAGGTTGCTGCTCTCATGATCTCCCCACTAAGGGGCAAAATAGGACTTGAAGACTACTGTGTGGAGACTGTACATGGGGGATTGACAAAAGAATAGTCAGGTTGAAGCCGGCAACAATCAAGAGAGTAGTGAGGTCAGGAGTTGAGGCAGGTGACAAACAAGAGAGTAGTTCTGTCCAGGTAGGGGTTGAAGCAATAAGTAAAAGAGTAGTCCGGTTCAGGCAGGGGTTGAGGCAGGTGACAAACAAGTGAAAAACTAGGTACCTTCAAGAGTCAAGGCAGGCAGCAATGAAGAGAGTATTGATGTCCAGGAAGGATTCAAGGCAGGTGGCAACAAAGAAAGTAGTCATGTCCAGGTAGGGGTTGAAGCAACAAACAAAAGAGTAATCAGTTTTAGGCAGGAGTTGAGGCAGGTGACAAACACAATAAAAATTAGGTCCTTTCAAGAGTCAAGGCAGGCAGCAATGAAGAGAGTAGTGAGGTCCAAGCAGGAGTTGAGGCAGGTGACAAACAAGAGAGTAGTAAGGTCCAGGAAGGAGTCAAGGCAGGTGGCAACCAAGAAAGTAGTCATGTCCAGGTAGGGGTTGAAGCAACAAACAAAAGAGTAATCAGTTTTAGGCAGGAGTTGAGGCAGGTGACAAACACAAGAAAAATTAGGTCCTTTCAAGAGTCAAGGCAGGCAGCAACGAAGAGAGTAGTGAGGTCCAAGCAGGAGTTGAGGCAGGTGACAAACAAGAGAGTAGTGCGGTCCAAGCAGGAGTCCAGGCAGGCAGCAATCAAGAAAGTAGTCCTGTCCAGGTAGGGGTTGAAGCAATAAGTAAAAGAGTAGTCAGGTTCAGGCAGGGGTTGAGGCAGGTGACAAACACAAGAAACATTAGGTCCTTTCAAGAGTCAAGGCAGGCAGCAATGAAGAGAGTAGTGAGGTCCAAGCAGGAGTTGAGGCAGGTGACAAACAAGAGAGTAGTGAGGTCCAGGAAGGAGTCAAGGCAGGTGGCAACCAAGAAAGTAGTCATGTCCAGGTAGGGGTTGAAGCAACAAACAAAAGAGTAATCAGTTTTAGGCAGGGGTTGTGGCAGGTGACAAACAAGAGAAAAATTAGTTACTTTCAAGAGACAAGGCAGGCAGCAATGAAGGGAGTAATGAGGTCCAACCAGGAGTTGAGACAGGTGACAAAGGAGTCAAGGCAGGCGGCAACCAAGAAATTAGTCATGTCCAGGTAGGGGTTGAAGCAACAAACAAAAGAGTAGTCAGTTTTGGCCCTGGTCTTCAATCTGGAGTCGACAAGGTAGTCACCTAGGTGAAACTTGCCCTGCCTGAAAAGTTGTTTGAAGCGGCTATCAGTGTGGCCAGGGGGGAACGCTGGGTTTCCCAGTACTGGATAAAGCCGAGTGATCTCCCCTTCTGACCTGGAAAAATGGTTGCCCCTATAAGGGGATGGTGTTGTAAACTTCCAAGAGATCTAGGACGTTGCCATGGCAAGCATTGTAGTGGGATATCAGTGCAGGATTGTTCAATCAGTACCCATGGTTTGTGTCCCCCATCTCTGCATCACGTGAGTAGCCTGGCAAGAGGGACTGCCTGGTAGTATTGAAGTGGGTCAGGAAAAGCCATTCCCTCATGAATTTTGGCAATGACCAAATGTGAGTGAGACAGCCATGGGTGCATTTTCGCCCAAAACAAATCTGAGAAAATAACTACGCACTGATTTTAAAAATGAGGTAGGGACTTCTATTGGCAAGGCCTGAAATAGATAGAGTATTCTCAGGATAATGTTTATTTTAAGGATAGCATTCCTATCCATCCATGTATAGGAGCCCTTGTGCCACCTATCTAAATCAGAGGTAAGAGTGCGGAGCAGGGGTGGAAAGTTGGCTACAAAAACTTTATCTACTGAGGAAGTCAGTTTAACCCATAGATATGTCAGATGAGAAGAGGCCCATGGAAAGGAGAATGATGAATGAAGAGCCTGAGCTTATGTATGGGCAAGCGTGATGGTGAGCATTTCAGATTTGTGAACATTGATCTTGAAATTGGAGAGAGTACTATACCATTTGAACTTACATAAGAGGTTTGGTAGCGTGGTTTCCGAAGACGTGATAAAAAGTAACATGTCATCCGCAAAGGTCGCTACTTTATGGTCTGACTGGGCAATTGGAAAGCTCTGAACATCTGCGCTTCTACGTACGTGTTGTAGAAATGGCTCCAGAGTCAAGATAAAAATCAATGGAGACAAAAGGCAACCTTGTCTGGTGCCATTGGACAGTTTAAAGTATGTGGAAGTTGCCTCATTGACTCTGGATTAAGAGAGGTGCATGGAAGCCAGCCAGCCCCCAGTCTGATGTACTCACCCTCCAGTCTGCCACCAACCAAGTAGACCTGTCTCATGATATAAATAAACAACAGGGGATTAGTTGACACGCATTTGCAAACGCATGTGTAAGCTGCAGGGCCACTACACGGCACCCTGTTTTACCTGCAGTCCTAACACTTTTAATTTGAGTGTCTCCACACTGGGAGCACATGGCTGCTAATGGATGGATAGGAGGCAGGTGGGAGGGAGCAGCCCAAACCTCCCCCAACCCACCCCCATCCATGACTGGTCTAGTATCTCAAAACTCTAATAGCGATGTTCTGATACAGGGATGGAGACACTGGGCATACCTGCTGGTGTCTCACCTAAAGTCCCACATAGCCCACATTGTTTATGCCTCATTGACTCTGACAGCTGCTGACGGGGCAGAGTATATAGCATCTATCCATTTACAATAAGCCCACTCCACTTATAGTGGGAGGAAGAACAGAGTGAGCAGCCTGAATATTAATAGGGCTCCAGCCAATCCCTGGGGAGGTGTGCCCAGAAAGCTGTGGAAGAGCTCATAAAAAGTCTGAGGCTTGAGACAGAGAGGCAGATTTCCTGCTGGAGGAGAACCCTGGGAAGGTGCCATCTAGAAAACATTGAGGTCCCAGCTGAGGCTTCAGCTCATGGACCATTTTGCAAAAGCCTAGCCCTGGAGTTCATTTGGGTCTGGAAAATATCAGGAGGGGGTTGGGAGGAAAAATGTCCAGCTGTCCTATGGTGGTGTGAGTTTGTGTCTCCCTCTCTGGAAGGTGCCCTGTGGATACAGGGCTAATACTAGACTATTTTGCACTCTAGGCAAGACCAGTTACTTGCACCCTCCCCCCCAAAAAAAAAATAAAAATAAAAATAAAACAAAAACATTTTTAAAACAGTAGAACATATTAAAACAGCCTGTCGCTCAGGTGACATGGTCCTGCTTTATATCACCTGATATCCAGGGTATATGGAGTCTGGTGGTATGTTGAGCTGGAATTGGGATGACAGAAACCTTGGTCTCTGAGTGTGAAGCCCTGATAATCGCTCTCACATTCTGGGCCTGCTGTGGGGAGTGCTGGGTCTTCCTCTTTGGGGTTCTTCCAGTCAGGAGGCTCCGTGTTGCTACCTGGTACCTTGCCAAGACACAATGCACTTTGGATCATTGATGCTAAGGTCACCACCGTGGCTACATCATCTGCAGAGCAACATCTGGGCTTTCCAGACCTGGTGGAGGAGGATAGCACCCAATAGACCACAGGGTTGAGCGCTCCCCCAGTGCCAGCAGGGTCAAGCTCTGAAGAGAGCCTGCATCAGAGTTACCATCCGTGAATGCGATTGAGACACCGCTACCTACAGCAGTACGCCCAACAGAGGTTAGTGGTTCTCTAGGACTATTGGAGGTACAGCCATCTGCGCTACCCACCAAAGAGTGATGGTGTGTGGGCCTTCAGCATCTTGTGAGGAGCTTGAGGAGGCGTGCCCAACAGCAGCGAGCAGCAGGATGCAGCCTTACGGCGGACTGCGTGGGTAAGCCAGGGGAGTGTTAGGAAGCCAGTGGAAAGTAGGGAAACCAGCGGCCATGGCGAAGCCCTAGGAGGCAGTGCACTCTAGGTGGTTGCCTAGTGGTAGCACCGGCCCTGGGTGAATATCGGAAGAAGGCAACCAATAATCCTGTGACCCTGTGAGTAACTGACCGATGCAGGGGATTAGTGACTGTTTGCAGTTCTATTCTGGTCCATTGGGAAAATGGGAAAAATCCAAATCTCCTGCCAGCATTCGAGAACCTGTGGAACATTTTTGCATAGCTCAGCAAGCTAGAGAGGAGTCCTCAAAGTCTTCAGTTCTGGGTTATTCCATGCTATATTACCCCTTCTAAGTTCTATGTTTCAATAAAACCCCTAAAAAAGACGCTT
Organism: Pelophylax lessonae; assembly: GCF_965119305.1. Lineage (NCBI taxonomy): Eukaryota > Metazoa > Chordata > Amphibia > Anura > Ranidae > Pelophylax > Pelophylax lessonae. The sequence continues at coordinate 13,169,501 of NC_138769.1, read as the reverse complement.
AGACTGTTTCTTTGAGCCAGTGATTCTGTGAAGAAAATGGCATGTGCCTGGCTGTGTGTGTCTTAACGGGGGGAATAAGGTCAAGTTCACCAGCAGCTCTTTTGAGGGTGTACTACAAACATATAGATGTCCCAGAAGGCATGCAGAATATAGGAGTATGGGGAATGTTTTAAAACTATGAAATATCTTTATTTTATGAATGTTTAAGCTCTCTGTGGAACGTGAGCCTAAAGCAAGGTTTGTTCTACTCCAATTCATCACTGTGACATGTCATCTACATCTACTAAGTATGAATGTTTAACTGACCTGTCTAATTTTTTGCTTGGCAGAAACTATTTGGAGTTAGTGGCCGACTCCATCTCAAACTGGATGCAGGAGGAGGAAGGGAAGTATCAAGAGAGGCTGGAGAGGGAGATGGAGGCTTTGAAACGGGCTCAGGATACACAGGATGGGGGAGCTACCTCCAGGGACGTCTCTCCCAGCAAGAAGAAGGCCAAAAAGTCATCCTCGCCCAAAAAATCAAAAAGTGAGTAAAGCTTTTCTTTAAAAAAATCTCTTCACCCCGCCAATACGTTTTTGCATGTTTTATTCCCTACAAATACAGAAAAATACCTATTGATTTGCCATAAATCCAGTGAGCTCTTAGCTTCCTGTAGTAAACTGACAACAGTGGCTCTAACTGAAATCTCCCAACAGTATTGTCAGCCCTGCCTGCTGGATTAGAAAACTCCTCTCATCCCCTGCCCCTTTCTGTCCTTCTATGCATTGATTTATTTCCAAGCAAAAGAACACTGCTACTTTGGCTCCTAGGAGCTTGGGTGTTGGTAGGACTCCTGGGAGACATAGTTCTGGGGATGCGTCTATATCAAATGGAACTGAGCTCCTAGCAGCTGCCCCTGTAAGAATTTTACACAGGGGGGTAAAACAAAGCCATGGCTCACTAAAGGATCAAAGTAAAAGAAAAAAATGCTGAGGCCTGGTCTAATGGAGGAGAGGGAGGTTTGGGGAGTACATTTGAGTCATGCCTGGATATACTGTACACTGGAGCCTGTTATATTCCAAGAAAAAAATCCCCCACCATTACATTATCAACAGCTTGAACCTCGAGCACAATTCTAGGTGTAACAAGTCAATGGATTCATGATGTGTATCCCAATGTTTGTCCCTCCATCTGCTATTTGCAGTAGAAATTGAAATTCCTCAAGCTGGGCATTGCTTTTCCAACCTTTAGTCATCCAGTGTTGGTGATCCCCCTACAATCTTAAGTCATTCAGTATTGGTGATCCCCCTGGAATTTTCTGTCATCCAGTATTGGTGATCCCCCTGCGGTCTTCAGTCATCCAGTGTTGGTGATCCTCATGAAGTTTTCATTCATCCAGTGTTGGTGATCCTCATGAAGCCATCAGTCATCCAGTGTTGGTGATCCTCATGAAGCCATCAGTCATCCAGTGTTGGTGACCCCCCTTCAATCTTCAGTCCAGTGTTCGTGATCCCCCAGCAGTCGTCAGTCATCCAGTGTTGGTAATCCTGTTGAAGTCTTCAGTCATTCAGTGTTGGTGATTCCCCAGCAGTGTTCAGTCATCCAGTGTTGGTGATCCGCCTGCAATATTTAGGATTGGTAATCCTGTTGAAGTCTTCAGTCATCCAGTGTTGATGAGCCCTTACAGCCTTCAGTCATCTTGTGTTGCTGTCCCCCCAAAAGCTTCAGTCATCCAGAGTTGGTGATTCCCCAGCAGTCTTTAGTCATCTAGTGTTGGTGATCCTTCTACAGCTTTCAGTCATCCAGTGTTGGTGATCCCTCTAGAGCTTTCAGTCATCCAGTGTTAGGTGATCTCTCTACAGCTTTCAGTCATCCAGGGTTGATACCCCTGCAGTCTTCTTCAGTCATCCAGTGTTGGTGATCCCTCTGCAGTCTTTATTCATTCATTATTAGTGATCCCCCTAGAATCTTCAGTCATTCAGTGTTGGTGATCCTCTTGAAGTCTTCAGTCATCCAATCTTGGTGATCCACCAGCAGTCTTCAGTCATTCAGAGTTGGCAATCCCCTGCAATCTTCAGACATCCAGTGTTGGGGATTCCCCAGCAGTCTTCAGTCATCCAGTGTTGGGGATTCCCCAGCAGTCTTCAGTCATCCAGTGTTGGGGATTCCCCTGCAATATTTAGTCATTCAGAGTTGGTGATCCCCTGCAATCTCTAGTCACCCAGTGTTCGTGATCCCCCTACAGCTTTCAGTCATCCAGTGTTGGTGATCCTCCTGTAGTATTCAGTCACCCAGTGTTGGTTATCCTCTTGAAGTCTTCAGTTATCCAGTGTTGATGATCCCCCTGGAATCTTCATTTATCCACAGTTGGTGATCCCTCAGCAGTCTTCAGTCATTCGGAGTTGATGATCCCCTGCAATTTTCAGTCATCCAGAGTTGTTGATCCCCCAGCAGTCTTTAGTCATCCAGTGTTGGTGATCCTCCAGCAGTCTTTAATCATCTAGTGTTGGTGATCCCCCTACGGTCTTCAGTTATCCAGTGTTGGTGATACCCCTACAGCCTTCAGTCATCCAGTGTTGATGATCCCTCTGCAGTATTCAGTCATTTTGTAATGGTAATCCTTTTACAGTCTTCAATCGTCCAGTGTTCCCCCTGGAATCTTCAGTCATTCGGAGTTGGTGATCCCCTGCAATTTTCAGTCATCCAGAGTTGTTGATCCCTCAGCAGTCTTTAGTCATCCAGAGTTGTTGATCCCTCAGCAGTCTTTAGTCATCCAGTGTTGGTGATCCTCCAGCAGTCTTTAGTCATCTAGTGTTGGTGATCCCCCTACAGTCTTCAGTTATCCAGTGTTGGTGATACCCCTACAGCCTTCAGTCATTCAGTGTTGATGATCCCTCTGCAGTATTCAGTAATTTTGTATTGGTAATCCTTTTACAGTCTTCAATCGTCCAGTGTTCCCCCTGGAATCTTCAGTCATTCAGAGTTGGTAATCCCCCAGCAGTCTTCAGTCATTCAGAGTTAAGGATCCCCTGAAATCTTCAGTCATCCAGTGTTGAGGATCCCCCAGCAGTATTCAGTCACCCAGTGTTAGTGATCCCTCTGCAATCTATAGTCATCCAGGATTGGTGATCCCCCTGCAATCTTTAGTCATCCAGTGTCAGTGATCCTCTTGAAGTCTTTAGTCATCCAATGTTGGTGATCCTCTTGACGTTTTCAGTCATCCAGTGTTGGTAGTGGTGATCCCAAAGCAGTCTTTAGTCATTCAGAGTTAGGGATCCCCTGCAATCTTTAGTCATTAGTATTGGTGATCCCCCTGGAATCTTCTGTCAGCCAGTCTTGGTGATCCCCCTACAGCCCTCAGTTATCCAGTGTTGGCGATACCCGTGGAATCTTCAGTCATCCAGTGTTGGTGATCCCCGTGCAATCTTAAGTCATCCAGTGTTGGAGATCCCCCTACAATCTTTAGCCATCCAGTGTTGGGGATCCCCCTGCAATTTGTAGTCATCCAGGTTTGGTGATCCCCCCTACAGCCTTCAGTTATCCAGTGTTTTGTGATCCCCCCCCCAATCTCTTCAGTTATCCAGTGTTGGTGATCCCCCTACAGCCTTAACTTGTCCAGTGTTGGTGATTCCACTAAAATCTTCAGTCATCCAGAGTTGGTGATCCCCCTGCAGTTTTCTGTCCAGTGTTCGAGATCCTCCTACAGCCTTTAGACATCCAACGTTGGTGATTGTCCTACAGTCTCCTTTCCTATTTTTAGCATACAGAAGGGAACCTGGTGCAGTTTCTGTAGCTGTAATACAAAGTTTTCAAGGCTTATTATGTGTGTCCTTCACAGCACTGCTGTAAAAATCCATTATCTGTGCAGCTGTTGACTTCTTGTCAGCCTGAACCAGTTCGGTCTTTGTTCTCTGACCTCTCCCATTAACAAAGTGTTTTCCCGGTGAACACTGACTCGTTGGATGGTTTTGGTTTTGCACCATTCTGGATATTGCAGAGCGGGACAATCCGAAGAGCTCTGCTATTTCTGAGATGCTGCCACACCACATCTGCCAATCATTCCGCAAAGTGACTAATATTACACCTCTTCCCTATCCTATTAGTTGGTCCAGTAACCACAGAACCTCTTCACCATGATTCCATGTTGGGTTATTTGCATTACTAAGATGCCACTCAATGTATATCAGACATAGATTCTTCACAATGTGTACATTACTGTAACTTTTCATAGGAGGACCTATTTGATAAAATTCCTCTCTTTGCAGGTCCTAAGGGCAGCAGATCCAGACCTGGAAGTCAGGATGAAGAAGCACCAACCACAGACACAGCGAACTCCTTAATTCGGGAGGACTCCCTTAAAGTGGGTAGAAGCTTCATTGTTTTATCTTTCTTTATCCTAAACTTTTATCTTCACTCAGAGCTATCACACTAGTTGAAGTCCTATGAATAAAATATAAAAGCTGTAAAATATAATCATCCTTTTTAAGTCATGGCACCCTTAAAATGGTATTAAAATCTAATAGCACCCCTGCCGTAAATGTTACTGACCATCAATGGGAAACCTGAGTCTGAGATTATGCACATAACTGCCTTGAGGAAATTAACTTCACATCAGACGTCACCATCATGTTAAAGCCACTTCCCCTAAACAGACCTCTCGTGTTCTGCTTTTGAGACAGAGAATGGCGATTGACGACAAAGCCCTCAATATCCTTCTCTGCAGCCTCAGCAGCACAGAATGAATGGACAGGAATAGCTCTGTAGAGAAACTTCCCGTTCATTCACAAATGGAAGCATAGTAAACACAGTTTACTATGCCCCAGTTATAATTGAACAGAGTCAGCGATCAGTACGAATCATTGACTCAATTAATTAAGAAAAGAAAGAGGCCGGTAAAGGACACATTTACTGCCCCCCTCCCCTTCCCCACTCTCAAATCCGGAAAGCATGAAGGGGGTGGGGGACCCAGGAGAGAGCTCAGGAGCCCAATCTCGGCAGGAGGTGGATAGGAGAGGCGGCATGTAAAGGAAGCGACCCTCTCCATTTTCCTCCTGCAGCCATTGTAAGGGGATCGGTTCCCCTAAATGCCGTCCCTCCTATCCAGGAGTACAGGGGGGCCGCATAGGGCCGGATCGCAATTGCGACACTCGTACCTACACCCCTGGTCAGTGTGTATAACTGACTCTTTTTTTTAATCAGTTTCCCTTTTGCTAATTGTTTTCCTCAGATGACTGCACATTGTTCTTGGAATCACATTGATTGATAAATTCTTACACACATAGGGGCCCTGCCTTAAGCTGGAGGGTCCCTAGTTTAAATCTTGTGTTTGGAGCTAGGCTGTAGCCAGCCTGAGCTTTTTTTTTTAAATGTTATCTTGGTTTGTTTGGTTCCTACTGGGTTACATATTCGGTATAGTAAGAAGATACAATGTATTGGGTTATGAAATATCTATTATGTCCCAGCCAATGATGTGGGCTGGGGAAGGAAATACAATTTTAAAGAAACCTCCTAGAAGGGTCTTCGCATTCCAGGCTTTGCATGGTGAGGATGTGTGCAGAAGTCCATTCCTTGACCGCCAGGCCCTTTGCCTGAAGGAGGAAACCAAAGCCAAGATGGGTTTTGTCTTCCTAACTGCCTGCCTGGGCCTAGAGTATCTAAAATGGCCAGTGACAAACGCTGAAGAAGCTGGAAAGTAGCCTCCCAGTTGAGCCTATGAGTTTATACTATCCTATGGCAGAGTCCCAAAGAGTCCTACAACGTAGCTGTTGAAGAGGTCAAAAGAGTCTAGACTGACCAATGGCAGAAGGCTAAGATACAGTGATACTGAAAGATATTAGCCCATCCTGGCCCAAAGAATTATTGGAGAAGTCTTCTGTGCAGGGGGATTTTTTTCTGATGGAACCTCAACCATGGCTCCCTAGGACAGTTGAGCCAAAAACATTTTACAAAAGAATGTTGCAGGATCTGAAGTTTGTCTATCTTTTTTTTTTCTTTTTTTTTTTTACCGATGCACACGTCCAGAAAATATGCAGCATCGTTCCGCCTTCCTCTCCACATCTCCAACATCTGTCCTGATGTTTTCTATCAATTTTATGTAATTTAGCTGGTACACGGTACCATCTGGTCAGAATTTTGTAGTTAATCTCTTGGTATCTACTTGATATCGATGTTTTATGTGTCAGTCTTAGAATTTTATTTACCTGTTGCTGATTTAGAGGTATCTCCAACTCTCTTTCCCAATTTTGTATAAATTTAAGTGGTCTTCCCTCCTGTGATGTCCCCAAAAGCTCGTACAGATAGGATAAAGCATGTGGTATTCTAACCCCTTCCCTGCATAGGGTCTCAAATGGAGTTAGGGGGCGTGGAGTAAATCCCATCCTCTGTATTTGTTTTAAGTAATGTCTGATCTGGTAAGCACTGAACATGTCTAAGTTTCCTTCTGGCCAAGATAACATTTCTGTTATCGTCGGAGGATCTCTCTGGGTCCAAATATCACATAGTCTGACCCTGCCCCTCTTAATTAATCCTATAATTTTAGCGTTGGAATTCCCTGGGGGAAAGTTGGTGTTACCTGCCAGGGGTGTCATCGGTGATATTGCTGGTGCCACTAAGCTATGTTTCTGTACTTTATTCATTTCGCTTAATGTTGCGCCGATCGTCGGATGTAGATGTATCTTATCCTCTTTCGGTATAGGCGTCCATGATGCTAAGATAGTTGTAGAGCACATGATCTCCTTTTCTACTTGCACCCACTGCTTATGTTCCCCGTTGCAGTGCCAGTCCAACACTCGCATTAAATGTGCAGCCCTGTAATAGCACATTAGGTCTGGTAAACCCACCCCTCCTCTCACCTTTGGTAATGTTAAGGTCTGTATACCAATTCGTGGGGATTTTCTAGCCCATACAAATGCCCTTAAAGCTGCCCTGATCTGTGTGAAAAATGTCATTGGAATTGCTATCGGAATGGCCTGTATCATGTATAATAGTCTTGGTAAGATGTTCATTTTTACTACGCTACACCTCCCAAACCAAGACAGAACTAGTGTCTGCCATTTTTGTAAATCAACTTTAATGGATTTTGTCAATGGGATAAAGTTTGTCTCAAATAAATCCCTAGGATCTGCTGTGATATGGATCCCTAAATATACTATTGCTTTGTTCTTCCACTGGAATGGAAAAGAGGCTCTCATTTGATTCCACTTATTCCCTGGTATTGACACGTTCAATGCCTCCGACTTAGATATATTTATTTTAAAATACGAGACCTCACCATACTCTCGGATCGCCCCTAGTATCAGTGGGAGTGTTCTGTCAGGATTTGTTATATAGAACAAAAGATCATCTGCATAGGCCGCTACTTTATGCTGTCCCCCACCCATTTGTGCTCCTTCTATTTCAGCATTTTGGCGGATCTTACATAAAAAAGGTTCTAGAGCTAATATAAAAATCAGTGGCAATAACGGGCAGCCTTGTCTGGTACCGTTTTTTATATGAAAAAAATGGGAACACCAGCCATTTACTCTCACCGCCGCCGTGGGATTAGAATACATTGACAGAATAGCTGTCCTCATCCATATTCCCAGGCCAAGATGTGACAGGGTGGCCCGGATATAATTCCATGCCACCCTGTCAAATGCTTTTTCAGCATCAACTGAAAGGATCATCATCGGGATTCTCCGTGTTCGCATACCATCTATCACATCGATTGTTCGAGTGGAGTTATCTCTTGCCTCTCTCGTGGGAACAAAGCCGACCTGATCGTAATGGATTAGTTGTGGAATATAGGGTAGAATTCGATTAGCCAATATTTTGGAAAACAGTTTCGTGTCTAAATTCAATAACGATAGAAGTTTGTCTATCTGATGCTGTTGGTGGGTCGTGCATTTGTAGGTACAGCTATAGGGGTGCTTTACCTTTAGGAATGCAGGATAGCCCATTAAAATTCTGCAGCTCCTTCGGGGGTAATGCTACACATTCTGTATCTTCTGTTGACCAGGCTTGGAAGATTGAACAAGATCGCCTAATGGAAGAGGAACGTCTGAAACAGGAGAAGAAAAACGCAAAAGGCCGTAAACCGAGCCCTAAGAAGAAGCCAGTGAGCAGAGAACGCTCCGACTCCCAGGGTAGTAAAGGGTCTCCCACCAGCCCCAGGAAAGGTGCCAAAGACAAGAGCGAGAATGAGGAGGGGAAGGCACCAGAGCCCAGGCCAGACCTCACTGAAGCTCCACCAGCTCCTCCTGAGAAAGAGTTCAAGGTGCGTGTTATGATTTATATAGCCTTATTATAATAACCACTTCCAGCCTGGGCCAATTATGACATTTCTTTCCTACATGTAAAAATCATAATTTTTTTGCTAAAATATCACTCAGAACCCCCGAACATTATATATATATATATATATATATATATATATATATATATATATATATATTTTTTTTTTTTTTTTTTTAAGCAGAGGCCCTAGACATATTATAATAGTGGGTGTTGCAATTTTTTTTTTATGTCACACAGTATTTGTGCAGCGATTTTTCAAACGCAATTTTTGGGGAAAAAATACACTTTAAAGAATTTTAATGCCAAAAAAAGCACAGAATATAACCTAATTTTTTGTAAAATATAAAAGGTGGTGTTACGCAAAGAAGTAAATAGAAACCTAGCATGGCATGCTTTAAAATTGCACATGCTCATGGAATGGCGGCAAACTCTGAAATTTTTACAAGTTACCTGTTTAGAGTTACAAAGGAGGTCTAGCGATAGAATAATTGTTCGCAGCAATACCTCATGTGTGGCGCGAACACCGTTTACATATGCGTGCATGACCTATGTATGCATTCGCTTCTGTGTACAAGCACGGGGGGACAGGGGTGCTTTAAAAAAAAATATATATATATATATATATATATATATATATATATATATATGTGTATTTATATTTTTTTTATATTTTTTTTTTTTTTACACTGTCATTTTGATTTTTTATATCTCTTTTATTATTATCACAAGAATTCTAAACATTCCTTGTGATAGAAATAAGGCATAATAGGTCTTCTTTATAGAGACGTCTGGGGTCTATAAGACCCCAGATCTCTCTACCCTTAAAAGCATGAGATAAAAAAAAAATGATCTCTGCTTTCCAGAACAAAAAATGGCTGTGTTTACATCTGAAGTGACGTCATGACGCGATTTCCGGCCTCCTGGGACCACAGCTCTTTGATAACCTGGCCACTCTGCCAGGTTGGATCCCGGGCTCCCCGATTGCACGGTGGTGTGGGGGGGAGACGTATCCTCCTGCCCATCTGCAAAAGCAATCCAGCGGCTAATTAGCCACTAGAATGGCTTTTACATAAAAACTGAATCGCTGGCTGAAATACACAATGCCGGGGTGATGCCTGCAGCTGCTGGCATTATCCGGGTATAATAACTGAAATCAAGGACATCCATGGATGTCCATCTGGGGGGAAGTAATTAAGTAATCACAAAGTTATCTCAGAATAAATAGGCCCATAGCACAAATGTAACAATAGTTCTGCTCCATTAGGGATGAAAAGTTATGAGAACTGAACTGACTAGAACAATACTTAAAATACGTATTTCTTATTTTAGTTTACCGGCTACGACATGGGAGACAATCTGATCCAAGTCTCCGGAGGTTGTCGATGCCTATACCCGACAGACGGGGGGCAGATCCAGGTGGAACACACTCGTTTTGAGAAAGGTGAGATAACACCGGCGTTCCCCATCAGATATGTCCTTTTTTCATCCTATATGGAGCTGAATGGACGCTGCGTTACATTACACTCATCATATACGGGGGCATCTCATAAAATTAGAATATCATCAAAAAGTTCATTTATTTCAGTAATTCAATTCAAAAAGTGAAACTCCTATATTTTATATAGATGCGTTACACACAGAGTGATATATTTCCAGCATTTTTTTCTTTTAATTTTGATGATTTTGGCTTACAGCGAGTGACACCCCACAATTCAGAAAATTAGAATATTCCATAAGACCAATAAAAAAAAAAAGATTTTTAATATAGAATTGTTGTCTTAGTGAAAAGTCTGTCCATGTACAGTATAGGATGCACTCAATATTTGGTCGGGGCTCCTTTTGCATGAATTACTGCACCAATCTGGTGTGGCATGGAGGCGATCAGCCTGTGGCACTGCTGAGGTGTTATGGAAGCCCAGGTTGCTTTGATAGCGGCCTTCAGCTCCTCTGCATTGTTGGGTCTGGTGTCTCTCATCTTCCTCTTGACAATCCCCCACAGATTCTCTATGGGGTTTAGGTCAGAGGAGTTTGCTGGCCAATCAAGCACAGTGATCCCATGATCATGTGACCAGGTATTGGTAGGTTTGGCAGTGTGGGCGGTGCCAAGTCCTGCTGGAAAATGAAATCAGCATCTCCATAAAGCTGGTCAGCAGAGGGAAGCATGAAGTGCTCTAGAATTTCCTGCTAGAGGGCTGCACTGACTTTGGACTTGATAAAACACAGTGGACCAACACCAGCAGATGACACGGCTCCCCAAATCATCACTGACTGTGGAAACTCCACACTGGACCTCATGCAACTTGGATTCTGTACCTATCCACTCCTCCTCCAGACTCTGGGACCTTTATTTCCAAATGAAATGCAACATTTTCTGCAGTCCGTGATGATTTGGGGAGCCGTGTCATCTGCTCCTGCGCTATCCTTCTTAGGGTGTAACTCTATTAACCACTTGCCGACCGCCGCAAGTACATATACTGCGGCGGTCAGCTCCTACTAGGCAAAGTGACGTACCGATACGTCACTCGCCCACTAGCCAATAGGGGGCGAGCGCGCGCCGCCGGAGGCGCGCTCCCACCCCTGCTCGTTCCCTGACATCCCCGGGCGAGTGACTGGCGGCTCCGATGTCCGCCGGTCACTCGCGATCTCCCGCTGGAGAGGGAGAAAGGCAGGCGGCTGATGTAAACAAAGCCGTCTGTCATTCTCCCTGGTGTAACAGTCTCTGCTGTTACACCAGGGAGAATGACAGACGGCTTTGTTTACAAAGCAAGGTCCATAAAGACATGGATGAGCGTGTTTGGGGCGGAGAAACTTGACTGGCCTGCACAGAATCCTGACCTCAACCCGATAGAACATTTTTGGGATGAAGTAGAGTGGAGACTGTGAGCCAGGCCTTCTCATCCAACATCAGTGCCTGACCTCACAAATGCGCTTCTAGAAGAATGGTCAAACATTTCCATAGACACACTTCTAAACCTTGTGGACAGCCTTCCCAGAGGTGTTGAAGCTAATGTAGCTGCAAAAGGCGAGCCAACTCAATACTGAACCCTACAGACTAAGGCTGGGATGCCATCAAAGTTCATGTGGGTGTAAAGGCAGGCGTCCCAATACTTTTGGTAATATAGTGTATATTCAGTCTCTCATGTTTATATTTTGTCCATCACCTTTTGTGCTTCGCATGATACTTCTGTGTCACTTATTAGGTTTTTCTATATCACCACTGTGCTCTCAAGCCTCTCACCTTCTTACTACTTGTTTCTCAGCATAAATCCATACTCCTCCTGGTATGCAGATATTTTTAAATCCTCTGTCCACTAGGGACCTTCTAGGGGAAGTATTTCACTGCTCTGGTATATAAATGGGTCTGGGTGCTCGTCTGTGAATACTACAGGTATAGCTTTGTCCCGGATATAAAAAGATGTAGATGAAACCTCCCATTGTGTAGTATCGTAAAACCTGAAAATGTATTTTAAAATAAGTATCGCACTTACAATACAAACACTTTAAAACCGCATAATAATCACAGGCTCCTGCTTCTGCCATGTCACTTCCGGTATTCTCATGTTCCTCAGCTTCGGCCCTACGCGTTACGTCACTGACATTTGACTTCTTCAGGGTATGGCAACGGGCATAGTAGTAGTCCTTATATACTCTCATACAATCAAATGGAGGGCAGACATTTTCTATAGGACCAGTGGTAGACATCACTGTTGGCCATTTGTCGTAGTTGTATCTGTCTTTTATTGTAGTTGTATCTGTCTATCTGCAGCCCTCTCTTCTCTATAGCCATTCAAAGTGCTGAATCTTAAGGAGTTCTTTTGAGAGTTCACTCTGCAGAGCTCAGTGGAGAGAGCTCTGACAGCTGATTGGACGGAAGGGACAACGCCCCTGCCTATCACTATTTATCTCTTGGTGTCCCGAAAACTTGTCAGAAGTGACTAATGCTGATAGCAGAGGACGGAGGCAGCAGACAGAAATGACATTTAGTTTAGTGGTCTGGATTGAGACAGATAGAGGGATATGCTTTGTTCATATTTCATGTCTGAGGTTTACAACCACTTTAAGGTCCACTTTAGCACCTTCAACTCCTATAACTCCTTCTGCAATGAACATGCACATCCCATTAGTCCCTGTACCTAACCCCCTCACCCCCTCCCTTCCCCAAACCATCATAACTCTCCCTACACTTCTAATATTTCCCCCTCCCTTCCCAGGACTGATTTCGTGGGACACTTTTTTGGGTGCTGGTGATGGAGTTGGCCTTTGTATATGGCTACGTAGGCTATATGACCTTCCAAGGAGCATAAACCTGGTTGCAGCTCTTCCTCGGTTACCCCTGTACCTGCCCCACTGTCTCTTCCTCCTGCACTTGGGTCTACGAGAGCTCATATCGTTGGGAGGTACACTTGGCTGTATTCTAACCTATGCTGTTGTTTTTCTATAAGGCTCCACCTATGTGAAAGTGAAATTACTGAAAGACGGACACAAGTTTTTGGTTCACATTATTGACCCAAAGAAAATGACCCCTGATAAACAAGATGACGTTACCCAGGTGGACCAGAGTGGTGAGTCTAGTACAGAGGTAATATCCTCTTCTATGTGCCATGTGACCGGGAACTGCTGAGATATGCAGCTTAGTCTATACCTGATGTTTACTCTGGGACTCTCTCTGCAGGAAAGCCCCCCTCCAAGGTGAAACGTGTCAGTGAATTTGGGTCATTCTCCGCCACCCTGCAGAGCGGGATACAATTGTCTCTGAGCCACTACGGTGCCTCCGGCAGAGGAGCAGGTGTGCTACATATTGCATGATTTCTTATTATGATTATGGGTTGTATCGGAGTAGAAGATTGACCACTAAGCAACTCGTCGATCCCTCTGTTATTGCATTCCTCCCTAAAAGTCTTCTTTTTTACTCTTTTCATAGAGGAGAAAGATCCAGAGTTGGAGGCCATGTTGAATTTCCCATCTGTCCACACTCCCAGCATCATCCCAGCTCCACCTGCCCATCCTCCACCCATCCCCTCTGGGAAGGGGCGAAAATCCCCTCGCAATAAATCACCGAGAGCCGTCCGAGTGAAGACACCACAGGCCCCAGCCGCGGAGGAGACACTTCCAACATCGGAGGTCCCTGTAAGTGAGAGGTCCACCTAGGAACACATCTGTAATCTCTGCTGGTGGATATAGAGAGGAAATATTGTAATTCATATTGTGTAATAGAATGAAATGGCAAGGTCACACTTACCGTGTCGGGAAACTTTCTGTAATGCCATTAGCCGTGGCACTCTATTGGTTCAGAATGATCACATGATATAACCACATTGCAAGCTTTCTTTATAATGGCTCTGCATGTTCACATGATGTTCTGTACATGTCCAGATAATTCCATAAAAAATATTATTACTGCTCTGCATCAATTGGTCTTCATTTATAACTGATTAAATCTGAACAGGTGGAGCCTGTTAAGCTTCCGGTGACTCCGCCCCCTAAACCTGCACCTGCTGACCCTGCCTTCCAGAGCCTGAATGTCTCCTACCCCAATGGTCTTCTCCTGACTTTCCAGAGTGATGATGCAGAAGGTCAGCTATGTGATTGTGAGATTGTATTCTATAGTGTACTCTATATACACCCCGTAATTACCCTTAATTCCCTGTGTGTTCTATATACACCCCTAATTACCATAAATCCCCAGTGTGTCGTATATACACCTCTCATTACCCTAAATTCCCTGTTTGTCCTGTATACACCACTCAATGCCCTAAATTCACTGTTTGTCCTGTATACACCACTCAATACCCTAAATTCCATGTTTGTCCTATTTACATCACTCATTTCCATACATCCTATGTTCTATATACATGCCTCATTACCATATGGGGTGACCTAAAACTAGATTAGCGTGTTGTAGTTTCACCTTTAACAATAATACTTCCTCATAGGCATAGGTGTGACCGCCAAAGATGTTGCTACAGCTCAACGACTACTCGTTAGGCTAACTTACCCCGTAAGAGTGAGGAACGCCAAGCTGTGCAGAGGGAGCAAGACCCCCGAAATCCCTGAGATGAGCCGCGTCATTACACCAGAGGGTGCTGTAGTCAAGTGTATGCTGGATGGCTCCACAGAGGTAATTCAGAATAATAGTGTAGCTAAACCCAAGAAGAAAACTGTAATATATTGCAGCTTATCAGTGGGGATTACACTTAGAGGTCATCATAGACGAATTTCTCCAGGCTGCAGATGGTGCTGTGCCTCTCTGTGCATGGAGAAGGAAGTTCCGTGTTAAAAATAATTAGTGGATGGTGATGTAGTTCAGTGGTTCTCAATTCCGGTCCTCGGGACCCACTAACAGGCCAGATTTTAAGTATTACCTTGGGGGATGCAGACTAGAATACTGCAATCACTGAGCAGCAAATGAGATCACCTGTGATGTAATTTAGTTATCTTGCAAACCTGGCCTGTTGGTGGGTCCCGAGGACCGGAGTTGAGAACCACTGATGTAGTTCGGAGAATAGGTAAAGGGAAGCCAGTGGAAGGATTGGCAGAGAGGGGTGGTGGACACTGAGTGGTCGGTGATGTAGCTTGGGGCAGAGGTGAATTAAACTCAGTGGAGGGATTGGCAGAGAGGGGTGGTGGACACTGTGTGGTTGGTGATGTAGCTCAGAGCAGAGGTGAAGGGCAGTCAGTGGAGTAATTGGCAGAGAGGGGTGGCGGAAACTGAGTGGTCGGTGATGTAGTTTGGAGCAGAGATGAAAGGAATCCAGTGGAAGGATTGGCAGAGAGGGGTGGTGGACATTGAGTGGTTGGTGATGTAGCTCGGAGCAGAGGTGAAAGGAAGCCAGTGGAGGGATTGGCAGAGAGAGGTGGTGAACACTGAGCGGTTGGTGACGTAGCTTGGAGCAGAGATGAAGGGAAACCAGGGGAGGTATTGGCATAGAGGGGTGGTGGACACTGAGCGATTAGTGATGTAGCTTGGAGCAGAGATGAAGGGAAGCCAGTGGAGTGATTGGCAGAGAGGGGTGGTGGACACTGAGCCGTTGGTGATGTAGCTCGGAGCAGAGGTGAAGAAAGTCACTGGAGTGATTGGCAGAGAGGGGTGGTGGACACTGAGCAGTCAGTGATATAGCTTGCAGCAGGGATGAAGGGAATCCAGTGGAGGGATTGGCAGAGAGGGGTGTTGGACCCTGAGTGGTTCGTGATGTAGCTCGGAACAGAGGTGATGGGAACTCGGTGGAGAGATTGGCAGAGAGAGGTAGTGGACACTAAGCGGTTGGCATATTTTGGAGCAGAGGTGAAGGGAAGCCAGTGGAGTGATTGGCAGAGAGGGGTGGTGGACACTGAGTGGATGGTGATGTAGCTCGGAGCAGAGGTGAAGGGAAGTCAGTGGAGGGATTGGCAGAAAGGAGTGGTGGACACTTAGTGGTTGGTGATGTCGTTTGGAGCAAAGGTGAAGGGAAGTCAGTGGAGGGATTGGCAGAAAGAGGTGGGTGGACACTGAGCGGTTGGTGATGTAGTTTGGAGCAAAGGTGAAGGGAAGCCAGTGGAGGGATTGGCAGAGAGGGGTGGTGGACACTGAGTGGTTGGTGATGTAGCTCGGAGCAGAGGTGAAGGAAAGTCAGTGGAGGGATTGGCAGAGAGGGGTGGTGGACACTGAGTGGTTGGTGATGTAGTTTGGAGCAAAGGTGAAGGGAAGCCAGTGGAGGGATTGGCAGAGAGGAGTGGTGGACACTGAGTGGTTGGTGATGTAGCTCGGAGCAGAGGTGAAGGGAAGTCAGTGGAGGGATTCGCAGAAAGAGGTGGTGGACACTGAGCAGTTGGTGATGTAATTTGGAGCAGAGGTAAAGGGAAGCCATTAGAGGGATTGGCAGAGAGGGGTGGTGGACACTGATAGGTTGGTGATGTAGCTCATGGCTGAGATGAAGAGAAGTCAGTGGAAGGATTGGCAGAGAGGGGTTGGTGGACACTGAGTGGTTGAGAAGGTGGATGGGTCTGGCAGCATTTATGATAGAACAAAGGGTGGGTAGCCTGAGACCAGCCAACAAGGAGGAAGTTTCAATAATCGAGGAGGGAGTGACAAGGGAGTAAACTAGTGTCATTCCTTAAGTAGGAGTGAATTTTGATAATGTTACAGAAATGAAGGCGGAAGTAGACTGATATATCATTTGTTGTGCCCAGCATTATAAAATATAGACGTATCCATCAGACATGTTCTTATCTAGATTGCGTCCAACATTTGTATATAATTTCTGCACCAGGTTCTGTTTCCTGACGGATCTGTGAGCAGAAGTCCGGATTCCGGTCCCATCACTGCTCTGTGTCACCTTGCACCACTCCCTGCAGAAGAGCATGACACCCCTGCTGCCGATTCCCAGTCAGCGCCACCTTCTGCTGGATCTACACCCGAATCCAGGGACCAGAAATCAGAGTCTGTCTCCGACCACAAGAAAGGTACACTTAATACAAGAGTATAAATGATACTGGATTCATACAGACAGGGGTGCGGGAGGCCGCATATCACTTCCTGATCACCTGCTAACTGCAGATCAGCCAAAGTGATCTACCAGAGATTGCAGGTCAGTGGCATCGTTTGTCTGAACAATGTTTATAAACCATGTATCTGAGGGTCTGTTTATTGACAGCTGAAGCTTCCAAATCTGCTGTATTTACACGGTCTGTCATTTTGACAATCAGGAAAAGCCGGCAAGTGTGAGGAGTGAGCGGGGCAGAAGTACATGGCGTGTAGCACTCCTAATGTCCACTGTGACAGTACTCACCGTCACTGGGAGTGAAAGACAGATACTTAATGGGTTGGATTGCTTCAAGTGGAACAGTAATATTTGTCAGCAATAGCTCTCAAGGAGTATGAAGATTTAATCCCACTTTGCACTGTGGGACCTATGGCCTGTTGCCATGAAGTCTGACTCCTAAATGGTCATGGCAATACGCAGATGTGTATTCCATGTACTTCGATGTGGAAGGTGGACAGACTGTCATTGCCAGTCTTGTCCTATTGTTTATCTTTTGAGATGGAATGTGGATTGTGTTAAGTCTGCCTGTCCCATTGTTAAATGTTAATGAACACACTGTCCAGATGGCTAGATAATTAGTTCAGGTTAGTTCTGTATACAATGTCATCTGCATATGACAATGTAATCAGGCAATCCCTGACCTGTGTGTGGTAATATGATCAGGAGGGGGAGGTCCATGCTGTATATAAATTATGTGTGACTGTTCAATAAACAAAAGATTCCAGTACAAGCTAAGTTGTCAGGCTAGCTTTGTATGGGGGCGCCTGGAAAATCTGATATCTATGTTCCTGACTGGGAGGAAGCCATATACTGATGGAAGTCCACAAGTACAGTGTGGGTTGCAGTTCCATTACATCCACAACTGGCTACATTCTAGCTGTTTTATTTGATGAAAGTAAAGATATCCTTTAAAATCATCTTATCTATTTCCCAGAATAAACAGCCTGAATATTCTGAAAACGGAAACTATACACACTGTATATATCTACTATTCAGTGATCATAGGGTTTGGCATTGCCACTCTATCCGCAAGTTATATTTAGATGGCTACCAGAGCCCTAAAGGACCTGATAGTTTCTTATATCCTTTTTGGACTGGATTGGTGAGATCTCCCCATGACTGGCTGGAAAACTATAAACGCCAATATAGGGATAGCAGAGCCAGAACTACGGTGGAGAGGTCTCACTGCTAGAATCCTTATGAAATGTAAGAAACCAGTTGGTTTCTCAGCTTACCAGGTTTCAGCAATAACTAACATTTAATTTCAGGTGGAATAATCCTTAAAGGTTTTCTCACTCTTGTTGTTCACAGGGAAAAATGGGCAAAAGTTGGTGCTGCCTACAACTAAGCCAGAGCCAGTGGAGGCTCCTCCCCCTGAGCCGCTGCCAGCCACTCCCCCAGTTGCAGCAGTACAGCCCGGAACCTGGATCACCACCACCCCATCCGGGGATCAAATAGGAACCCAGGGCTCAGAGAGGCTGGACCTGAGACCTCTACAGACTTTCAAAGCTACAGACCCTGTGAACAGGACGGTAAGTCGCCTCCCTGACCCAGCAGAGTGCATGCTATCATTTTTGTTTTCACAGTACAGAAATAGTCCAAAAATGGTGCAGCACCCTCCTAGGATAGGATGCTAGACAAATGTAACTGTTGGCATGTTCTGTAATCAGAGCTAGGATTGATTGCCGGGGTCTGTTCACAGCTCCAGAGCCTGGGGAATTGATTGTTCCCCCTGCCTCTGAGAGGAACCTTCCAGAGCTTAGGGTGGGAAATTATAATACCTAGGATGAATATTTGCCATGCTCTGACTAATCCCTGGGGAGGTATGCCCAGTAGGTGGTCGGAGAGGTGGTAATTTGGTGGAACCCTGGTCAGACTGTCTTTCCATGAGAAGGAGCTGATCTGCGAGCTTCAGGGGGTTGTTTGCCCATGGAGCATTCCTGGACTGGCTGCTGGACTACTCTCCTATGAACAGAGCCTATTGACTTGTCCTACTCCGGGATCTGTGAGTAAAACCTGATTCCTGTTCCAGTTTACCTGTATTTATATACTCAAACCTACTTCACAGTCCCCAGCCCTGAACCTATAGACTGTTTCAGTCTACCTTTACGTTTACTCAAATCTACTTCATGGTCTCCAGCTGTGAACCTATAGACTTTTCCAGTCTACTTTTACTTTTACCCAAACCTGCTTGAAGGTCCCCTGCCATGGACCTATAGAGTGTTTCAGTTTACGTTTACTCAAACCTACTTCATGGTCCCCAGCTATGAACCTATAGACTGTTTCAGTCTATCTTTGCTTTTACTCAAACCTACTTCATGGTCCCCAGCCGTGAACCCATTGACTGTTTCAGTCTACCTTTACTTTTACTCAAACCTGCTTGAAGGTCTCTAGCCGTGAACCTATAAACTTTTCCAGTCTACTTTTACTTTTACTCAAACTTACTTCATGGTCCCCTGCCATGGACCTATAGAGTGTTTCAGTTTACGTTTACTCAAACCTACTTCATGGTCCTCAGCTATGAACCTATAGACTGTTTCAGTCTATCTTTGCTTTTACTCAAACCTACTTCATGGTCCCCAGCCGTGAACCCATTGACTGTTTCAGTCTACCTTTACTTTTACTCAAACCTGCTTGAAGGTCTCTAGCCGTGAACCTATAAACTTTTCCAGTCTACTTTTACTTTTACTCAAACTTACTTCATGGTCCCCTGCCATGGACCTATAGAGTGTTTCAGTTTACGTTTACTCAAACCTACTTCATGGTCCTCAGCTATGAACCTATAGACTGTTTCAGTCTATCTTTGCTTTTACTCAAACCTACTTCATGGTCCCCAGCCGTGAACCCATTGACTGTTTCAGTCTACCTTTTCTTTTACTCAAACCTGCTTGATGGTCCCTAGCCGTGAACCTATAAACTTTTCCAGTCTACTTTTACTTTTATTTAAACCTACTTCATTGTCCCCAGCCATTACCCTTTAGACTGTTCCAGTTTACTTTTACTCACACCTACTTCATGGTCCCTAGCCCTGAACCTATAGAATATTCCTGTCTATCTTTACTTTTACTTAAACCCTACTTCATGGACCCCAGCCTTGAACCTATAGACTGTTCCAGTCTACCGTTACTTTTACTTAAACCTACTTCATGGTCTCCAGCCCTGAACCTATAGACTATTCCTGTCTATCTTTACTTTTACTTAAACCTACTTCATGGTCCCCAGCCTTAAACCTATTGACTGTTCCAGTTTACCTTTACTCCCACCTACTTCATGATCCCCAGTCATAAACCTATAGTGGTCCTCAGGGCCCACTAACAGGCCAGATTTTAAATATTACCTTGGGGAAATGCAGACTAGAGTACTGCAATCACTGGGCAGCAAATTATATCACCTGGGTTGTATTTCAGCTATCTTGCAAACCTGGCCTGTTAGTGGGCCATGAGGACCAGGGTTGAAGACCACTGCTGTAGACTCTTCCAGTTTACCTCTACTTTTACTGAAACCTACTTCATGATCCCCAGCCATAAACCTATAGACTGTTCCAGTCTACCGTTACTTTTACTCAAACCTACTTCATGGTCCCCAGCCATAAACCTCTAGACTTTTCCAGTTTACCTTTACTTTTACTAAAACCTACTTCATGGACCCCAGCCATGAACCTATAGACTTTTTCAGTTTACCTTTACTTTTACTCAAACCTACTTCATGGTCCCCAGCCATAAACCTATAGACTTTTCCAGTTTACCTTTACTTTTACTCAAACCTACTTCTTGGACCCCAGCCATGAACCTATAGACTGTTCCAGGCTGCCTGTTACTTGTGCTGCTGTCACTGAGTGAGAAGCGTCCTCTGCTAACAATGCCTAACGTTTTGGAGTATCCTGAACCCCAAACCCCCCTCCTGTTATCAATTCTACTATCAAATCAAAATTAAAAAGAAATCCCCTAGGCCTAGACTGTTCAATGAGCTGGAGTAAATGGACTGTTGCTGTGTCTGGCTGCCTCTGCACTGTTGGAGTAAGAACCTGTAAATTCACAGCGGCTCCTTCAGGGGTAGCACTCCAATGATAACAAGTTTCATGGGTTCACCTCCCTTCTGTGCCTGAAATATGAGACTATAAGAGGCTTAGTTAACCAGCCAGGAGTTGAGGAAAGACTGAAGAACTCCCTCATTCTTGAGCTTCAGCTCCTCCCTCATTTCTCCAGCCAGTGAGAAGTTAAATACACTGCCTGGCCAAAAAAAAAAGTCGCCACCAAAAACAAAAGTCACACTCTAATATTTAGTTGGCTTTGATTGCGGCACGCATTCGCTGTTGCATTGTTTGGATAAGCTTCTGCAATGTCACAAGATTTATTTCTGTCCGGTGTTGCATTCATTTTTTACCAAGATCTTGTATTGATGATGGGAGAGTCGGAGCACTGAGCAAATCCTTCTCCACCACATCCCAAAGATTCTCAATGGGGGTTAAGTTCTGGACTCTGTGATAGCCAATCCGTGTTTGACAATGACGTCTCCCTGAACCACTATTTCACAATCTGACCCCGGTGAATCCTGGCATTGTCATCTTGGAATATTCCCGTGCCATCAGGGAAGGAAAAATCCACTGATGGAATAACCTGGTCATTCCGTATATTCAGGTAGTCAGCTGACCTCGTTCTTTGGGCGCATCCAATAGGAGAGTCACTGCATGCTTAGTTTAGTTAGTTGCTTAGCTTATTCCAGGTGGCGACTTTTCTTTTTGGCCAGGCAGTGTATAAGGTGGTGTACAGCGGATGATGGAAAATGTATATAAAGAAGGTTTGCAGGTTTTTACCCTAATTTGAAATCAATATTTATGTAAAGTTCATGTGTGGAGGAGCAGGTTACTACATGCGCCGCTTGTGTTGCAGGTGGTGACGACTCGAGAAGACAGGGTGGTGACAGCGGTGAGCACAGATGGGACCACGGTTGTGGAACACGCAGACGGGACAAGAATCACCAGCTTCTACCAGAACGTGGACATCCCTCTCCCTGGAGACTATGAGGAGACCGGTAACTATTCCCAGGGACACCAGATAGCACATTGGCTCCCCAGTAGAGGCCCAGGGGACCAGAGGATCAATTTACAAAGCTTTAGCACCAGGATATGGAGCTTTATTCTCAGCAACTTGACTATAGTTTTTAAGCTTGTGACCAAAATTAACTACTTTTTTTAAATATTATAATTATCTTTAATTTTGTGAATTAAGCCACATGTAATGCGCAGTGTAACACATCAGGTTATGGTGAACGAGACACAGTTTTGAGACATTGTCACTTAGGGGTGTACTGACTTTTGTTGCCAGCGGTTTAGACATTAATGGCTGTGTGTTGAGTTATTTTGAGGGGACAGCAAATCTACACTGTTATACAAGCTGTACACTCACTACTTTACTGAAAACCCAGTAACACTTGAAATAACATTACAGAAAAAAACGCAATATACCGGGACCGCAAAAACTGAACCGCGATGGAGCGGGGGTTTACTGTATATTTGTTTCGGGTTTGTGTGTTTATTATTATTATTATTATAATTATTATTATTATTAATAATAATCATTTAACCGGTTGCCGACCGCCGCAAGTACATATACTGCGGCGGTCAGCCCCGGCCAGGCAAAGTGACGTATCGGTACGTCACTAGCCTGGGAACCAATAGCGGGCAGGTGCGCGCCGCCGGAGGCGCGCTCCCGCCTCGGCTCGTTCACGGACACCTCCGTGCGTGTGACGGGCGGACCCGATGTCCGCCGGTCACTCGCGATCGTCCGCTGTGAAGGGAGAAAGGCAGGCGGCTAATGTAAACAAAGCCGCCTGTCATTCTTCCCTGTGTAAAAGCACTGATCTAAGTGTCGGTTCACACTCATGCGGCTGCGGCGATCGCATGTAATATCGGAGCGCACTGCTCCTTCATTACATGCGATCGGCTGTGCGGTGCGAATTCAGCCATACACTTTGTATAGCTAAATTCGCACTGCACCCGCAGCAAAGACACACAGGACCCTTTTTTTTCAGCCGCATCAGGATCGGATCGCACAGTGGTTCACACTTGTGCGATCCGATCCTGTGCGAACTGTAAAGATCGCACTGCGATATGCGATCAAACTGGGGGTGTCGTTAACATTTCATTGACACCCCCAGCGTATCGCATATGGCAGTGTGAACTGCCAGGGGTGCGTTTGCGATGCGGGAACAGGCTGCGAATTCGCAGCCTTCCCGCATTGCATAAGTATGACCCAGACCTAACGGTCCTGCTATGTAGGACCATTGATCTCTGCTGTTACACACAGAGCCACATCCCTGCACAGTTAGAAGCACGCCCCTAGGGACACACTTAACCCCTCCCTCTCCAATAAAGTTAACCCCTTTCCTGCCAGTGTCATTTTTACAGTAACAGTGCATATGTATAGCACTGATTACTGCAGTAATGTCACTGGTACCCCCAAAAGTGTCAAAAATGTCAGTTAGGGGTCCGATCTATCCGCCGCAATGTCGTTGTCCTGCTAACAATCGCAGATCGCCGCCATTACTCGTTAAAAAACAACAAAAATCTTTCCCTTTGTTAGTAAACGCAATAATTTTTGCGCAAACCAATTTAAAATACGCTTATTGTGATTTTTTTTTTACCAAACATAGGTAGCATAAAACAAATTGGCCAAAAATTTAAAAAAAATTAGATTTTAAAATTTTTTTGGGGGGGGGGAATTTCATATAAAAAAATGTGAAAAATATTGTTATTTTTGCAAAATTGTCGCTCTTTTTATGATTTTAGCGCATGATCAAAAAAATCGCACAGGTGATCAAATACCACCAAAAGATAGCTCTATTTCTGGGAAAAAAAGGACGTCAAATTTGTTTAGGTACAGCGTCGCACGACCGCGCAATTGTCCGTTAAAGTCATGCAGTGCCGAATCGCAAAATACCCCCTGGCCAGGAAGGGGGTAAAATGTTCCGGGGCTTAAGTGGTTAAGGTTAGGGATTCATAATTATTCATTTATTATTACATACTATTCATTTAATTTGTTTTTTTATTATTTATTTTTTTAGTTATTTGTGTATTTATTCATATATCATCATAAATTTTTTTTTTCAATGTTTTCATTTAACCAGAAAATTGCGCAAGAACGTGTGACAAAATGAGCGAAAGCGCACAAACGCGCACGTTTCCATTAATTTCTATGGGAATAAAAACACGCCAAAAACACACAAATCTGCCCATTTCGAGCTACAAAAAAAGCTCCAGAACTCTTTTGAGCTTCAGATTTGGCTTCAGGCGACTTGGAGTGGAGATGTGAGCCGTCTCCATAGAGCAGGGATTTGCAAACTGCAGCCCTCCAGCTGTTGCAAAACTACAAGTCCCATCATGCCTCTGCCTCTGGAGTATGATGCTTGTGGCTGTCAGAGTCATGCTATGCCTCATGGGACTTCTGCAATATCTGGAGGGCCAGAGTTTGCATATCCCTGCCATAGAGAATCATTGATCTTTTTTTTTCCTCCACCGTTTTGGAGCTTCCAGCTACAAAACGCTAGGGTGGGAATGGGACCTGAAGCACAACTACGGAGCGATTATGTAAAAGAAGACTACTGATCGCCTTTAAAATAAACTGTCAGCGGGGGTATGAAGGTTCAGCAAACAATAAATCTATACATTTTACTTATATCCAGAAAAAAAAATCATGAAGAGGCTGAGTCAGGTAAGTATCTGCAGTCACTTAAAAACAGGACAGTTTGAAAAATGTTTAATGGGTCCTGGCAAACACAATAATGAAAATATGGGACAGCAAGAATGCCAGACTATGAAAATAAATGACTTTCAGATCAACATTAAAATATTAAAAACATGTGCTGTCCAAAATACATTGTAGCTTGTCACCGTAGAATGTACTCTGTTACACCTTTAACAGTTGCGGCATCACAGCGTGCGGCATCACAGCGTGCATCCAAACAGAACAGCGATTATGTGTTTTATAGTCAATGCCAGCCAGATTGTTCAAAAATATATAAAAACTTTTTTTACTTTATATCCTTCTTCTGTGCATAGTAAAACATACTGAAAACATCAGCATTTTCCCAAAGCTATATACAGACCTCTTACCTTCCCTATATATTTCTAACGGTACTATTCAATCACATTGGACCCTTCATATACACTGAACAAAATTATAAACACAACACTTTTATTTTTGCCCCCATTTTTCATGAGCTGAACTCAAAGATCTAAGACTTTTTCTATGTACACAAAAGGCCGATTTCTCTCCAATATTCTTCACAAATCTGTCTAAATCTGTGTTAGTGATCACTTTTCCTTTGCCGAGATAATCCATCCACCTCACAGGTATATCAAGATGCTGATTGGACAGCATGATTATTGCACAGGTGTGCCTTAGGCTGGCCACAATAAAAGGCCACTCTAAAATGTGCAGTTTTATCACATAGCACAATGCCACAGATGTCACAAGTTTTGAGGGAGCGTGCAATTGGCATGCTGACTGCAGGAATGTCCACCAGAGCTGTTGTCCATGAATTGAATGTTCATTTCTCTACCATAAGCCGTCTCCAAAGGTGTTTCAGAGAATTTGGCAGTACATCCAACCGGCCTCACAACCGCAGACCACGTGTAACCACACCAGCCCAGGACCTCCACATCCATCATCTTCACCTCCAAGATGGTCTGAGACCAGCCCAGGACCTCCACATCCAGCATCTTCACCTCCAAGATGGTCTGAGACCAGCCCAGGACCTCCACATCCAGCATCTTCACCTCCAAGATGGTCTGAGACCAGCCCAGGACCTCCACATCCAGCATCTTCACCTCCAAGATGGTCTGAGACCAGCCCAGGACCTCCACATCCAGCATCTTCACCTCCAAGATGGTCTGAGACTGGCCCAGGACCTCCACATCCAGCATCTTCACCTCCAAGATGGTCTGAGACTGGCCCAGGACCTCCACATCCAGCATCTTCACCTCCAGGATGGTCTGAGACCAGCCCAGGACCTCCACATTCAGCATCTTCACCTCCAAGATGGTCTGAGACCAGCCCAGCACCTCCACATCCAGCATCTTCACCTCCAAGACGGTCTGAGACCAGCCACTCGGACAGCTGCTGCAACAATCAGTTTGCAAAAACCAAAGAATTTCTGCACAAACTGTCAGAAACCGTCTCAGGGAAGCTCATCTGCATGCTCGTCGTCCTCATCGGGGTCTCCACCTTACTGCAGTTCGTCATCGTAACCGACTTGAGTGGGCAAATGCTCACATTGGATGGCGTCTGGCACTTTGGAGAGGTGTTCTCTTCACGGATAAATCCCGGTTTTCACTGTACAGGACAGGTGGCAGACAGCGTGTATGGCATTGTGTGGGAGAGCGGTTTGCTGATGTCACCATTCTGGATGGAGTGGCCCATGGTGGCAGTGGGATTATGGTATGGGCAGGCATACGTTGTGGATGGAGTGGCCCATGGTGGCAGTGGGATTATGGTATGGGCAGGTTTACGTTGTGGATGGAGTGGCCCATGGTGGCAGTGGGATTATGGTATGGGCAGGCGTACGTTGTGGATGGAGTGGCCCATGGTGGCGGTGGGGTTATGGTATGGGCAGGTGTATGTTATGGATGGAGTGGCCCATGGTTGGGGTGGGGTTATGATATGGGCAGGCGTACGTTGTGGATGGAGTGCCCATGATGGCGGTGGGGTTATGGTATAGGCAGGCGTATGTTATGGACAAGGAACATAGGTGCATTTTATTGATGGCATTTTGAATGCACAGAGATACCGTGAGGAGATCCTGAGGCCCATTTTTGTGCCATTCATCCACAACCATCACCTCATGTTACAGCATGATAATGCGCGGCCCCATGGTGCAAGGATCTGTACACAATTCCTGGAGGCTGAAGTTCTTGCATGGCCAGCATACTCACCGGACATGTCACCCATCGGGCATGTTTGGGATGCTCTGGATCGGCGTATATGACAGCGTGTTCCAGGTCTGCCAAAATCCAACAACTTCACACAGCCATTGAAGAGGAGTGGACCAACATTCCACAGGAACCAATCACCAACCTGATCAACTCCATGCCAAGGAGATGTGTTGCACTGTGTGAGGCAAATGGAGGTCACACCAGATACTAACTGGTTTTCCGAACCCCCCCCCCCCAATACAGTAAAACTGCACATTATAGAGTGGCCTTTTATTGTGGCCGGCCTAAGGCACACCTGTGCAATAATCATGCTGTCCAATCAGCATCTTGATATGACACACCTGTGAGGTGGATGGATTATCTCGGCAAAGGAGAAGTGATCACTAACACAGATTTACACAGATTTGTGAGGAATATTTGAGAGAAATCGGCCTTTTGTGTACATAGAAAAAGTCTTAGATCTTTGAGTTCAGCTCATGAAAAATGGGGGCAAAAACCATAGTGTTGCATTTATAATTTTGTTCTGTGTAGTATAAATAGGGATCTGCCTCACCAGTTCTGTTTTGGGTCCAGCTATGTCCATTTATTATTCCCCGGTAAAGTTCAGTTTACACACCCATGGCTTTATCCTAAAGTATCTGGTTCAATTTTAAAGCTGGACTGTTGTCAAAGTTTAAATGTGACCCGCTCTTGGGTGGGGGGTTCAGTTTGCGCTGTAGGCGGAGTCTGCTCCTCAGCCAGTGGGACCTGCTTGCCACGTGTTCCTCTTCCATATTACTTCTCCTGCTGCTAATACTAAGTAAGCTTAGTTCTGTGTCACACCTTACTAGTTGGATCAAACAGTCAAGCAGCAATAGCTGTGTAGCTTGTAGCCCTACCCCATAGAAGGATTTGGATTTTGGGTACCCCTACTTTTGCACAGCCAGGCAACAAGCATTTTTCCGCCTTGCATCCTCAATCAGAAACCATACTTTAGGCTTGCTTTAATGTTGTATTGGGGATATCACCTTGGATAAGGATGTAGATATGTGCGGTCCATTTAGTTCTGATTCGAAATGTGAACAAATGTTTCGTTATTCAGGTGTATCAGAATTTCTGAATTCCAATAGTAACGAATTTAAACGAATCCGAAATAACGAAACAAAAGTTTGGACGAAATTCGAATATGAATAGTTTTCGATCCAAATTCGAATTTCCGAACATAATAAAATAGAATAGAAAATAAAGGAATAGAATAGAAAAGAATAGAGTACAACAGAACAAAATGGGCTAGAAAATAAAAGAACCAAATAAAATAGAATAGAAAAAAAAAGAATAGAATAGAAAAAAAAAAGAATAGAATAAAATCCAAATTAACCATCTTCTGAAATTAGAATTTAAAATAGAATACATTTTAATTTGAGTAGAATAGAAAAAAAAGAAAAGAATATAAAAAAAAAAGTAGAATAAAATAGAAAGAATATAACCTTCTTCTGAAATTTAAATTTACAATAGAATACATTCTGATTTAAATAAAATATAAAATGATAGAATAGAATAGAACCAGTTCCCAAAGTTCAAATGGAATAAATTCGAATAGAATAGAAAATAAAAGTATAGCATATAATAGAATAGAATAAAAACCATAGAATGGAACAGAAAGAATATAACCATCTTCCAAAATTCTAATTTCCGAATAGAATAAATTTGAATTTGAATAGAAAGAAAATAATAGAAAATAATAGAATAGAATAAATATAACAATATAACCATTTTCCCAAATTCTAATTTTGAATAGAATACATTTGGGAACATAATAGAAAAGAATAGAATAGAAAAAAACAATAGAATAGAATGGAATAAAAAGAATATAACCATCTTCCAATACTCCATTTGATGGATTAACAGTCCCTGCCCTTTGGGTCTGGTATGGATTTTAGGGGGAACCCCATGCCAAAATGTGAAAAAAATGGTGTGGGGTCCCCCCCCAAAATCCTTCCTGGACCCTTATCCAAGCATACAGCCTGGCCGGTCAGGATAGGAGGGGGACGAGCGAGCGCCCTCCCTCATAAACCATACCAGGCCACATGCCCTTAACATGGGGGGGTGGGTGCTTTGGGGCATGTACAAAAAAAGTGTAAAAAAGTCAAAACCACAGAAAAAAATAGTGTCCCTCGATGTAAATACATCGTCAATCATGACGCCCGCCGGACCCAAAAAATAGAAAAAAATTCAAAAATCCTTTGCATCTTAAGAGGCTACTAGCTGTATGCCCGATCCTCAGCTTTGACAGTTCTTTTATAGGCAAGGGGTGGGACCACCCAGTTATGTCACCCGATGGCACCGCCCCCCCTTCTGACATCACGTGACGGAGGCTTCCAGATTCCGATAAGCCCCCCCACCCACAGACCCTGACATCCACAGCCCAGGGTTGTCGGGAAGAGGTCCTTGTCCCCATCAACTTGGGGACAAGGTGATTTTGGGGGCACCATGGTCAGCTTGACATGGCACTGCTCCCTGCCTTTAACATTGGCATCTATGGGAAATATTTGTCAGTTTGGTATGGCACTGCTCCCTGTCTTTAACATTGGCATCTATGGGAAATATTGGTCAGTTTGGCATGGCACTGCTCGCTGTCTTTAACATTGGCATCTATGGGAAATATTGGTCAGTTTGGCATGGCACTGCTCGCTGTCTTTAACATTGGCATCTAAGGGAAATATTAAACAGCTTGGCATGGCACTGCTCCCTGTCTTTAACATTGGTGTCTATGGGAAATATTGGTCAGCTTGGCATGGCACTGTTCCCAATCTATAGGTGACAGGGACACAAAATTTGGGGAGCACTGAGAGGGGACCCAGGACTACAACATATCCATACATTCCAAAAGTGGGGTAAGCCTGTACACTACATTGACTGCACTAAACTGACTGAACTCACTATCCACTAAATGCCTGCCTAATCTCTATTGTCACACACTATACCGTGTAAGCAGCAGCCTTATATAGTGCGGGGCATGGACTTCGCCCCTGAGCCATGATTGGCCAAAGGTACCCTGCCTTTGGCCAATCATGGCTCTGACAGGTCATTGTGCTGTGATTGGCCAAAGCATACAGGTCAGGTGCATGCTTTGGCCAATCATCAGCAATCAATGCACTGCAACAGTTCATAAAGCATTTGTCGCAGTAGCTGTATATTAAATGCTGGATCAAGTAATTAAGCTGCAGTAAGTATATAGTGAATCTGGATCAAGCTGTCAAGCTTGAGTAGCTGTATAGTAGGTGCCATATCAGGCAATCAAGCCACAATAATTGTATAGCAAATGCTGGATCAAGCAATCAAGTGGCAGTAGCTCTATGATAAGTGCTGGGTCAAGCACTCAATTTGCAGTAGCTGTATGATCAGTGCTGGGTTAAGCACTCAAGTGGCAGTAGCTTTATGATAAGTGCTGGGTCAAGCAGTCAAGTGGCAGTAGCTTTATGATAAGTGCTGGGTCAGCAGTGAAGTGACAGTAGCTCTATGATAAGTACTGGGTCAGCAGTGAAGTCACAGTAGCTCTATGGTAAGCACTGGGTCAAGCAGTCAAGTGGCAGCAGCTTTATGATAAGTGCTGGGTCAAACAGTCAATCTGCAGTAGCTCTATGATAAGTGCTGGGTCAAGCAGTGAAGTGGCAGTAGCTTTATGATAAGTGCTGGGTTAAGCAGTCAATCTGCAGTAGCTTTATGATAAGTACTGGGTCAGCAGTGAAGTAAGAGTAGCTCTATGATAAGCGCTGGGTCAAGCACTCAATCTGCAGTAGCTCTATGATAAGTGCTGGGTCAAGTAGCCAAGTGGCAGCAGCTTTATGATAAGTACTGGATCAAGCAGTCAAGTGGCAGCAACTTTATGATAAGTGCTGGGTCAAGCAGTCAATCTGCAGTAGCTCTATGATAAGTGCTAGGTCAAGCAGTCAAGTGGCAGTAGCTCTATGATAAGTGCTGGGTCAAGCAGTCAAGTGGCAGCAGCTTTATAATAAGTACTGGATCAAGCAGTCAAGTGGCAGCAACTTTATGATAAGTGCTGGGTCAAGCATTCAATCTGCAGTAGCTTTATGATAAGTACTGGGTCAGCAGTGAAGTGACAGTAGCTCTATGATAAGCGCTGGGTCAGCAGTGAAGTGACAGTAGCTTTATGATAAGTGCTGGGTCAAGCATTCAATCTGCAGTAGCTTTATGATAAGTACTGGGTCAGCAGTGAAGTGACAGTAGCTCTATGATAAGCGCTGGGTCAGCAGTGAAGTGACAGTAGCTCTATGATAAGTGCTAGGTCAAGCAGTCAAGTGGCAGTAGCTCTATGATAAGTGCTGGGTCAAGCACTCAATCTGCAGTAGCTTCATAAGTGTTGGGTCAAGTAGCCAAGTGGCAGCAGCTTTATGATAAGTACTGGATCAAGCAGGCAAGTGGCAGTAGCTTTATGATAAGTGATGGATCAAGCAGTCAAGTGGCATTAGCTCTATGATAAGTACTATGTCAAACAGTCAATCTGCAGTAGCTCTATGATAAGTGCTGGGTCGAGCAGTCAAGTGGCAGTAGCTGTATGATAAGTACTGGGTCAGCATTGAAGTGACAGTAGCTCTATGATAAGCGCTGGGTCAAGCAGTCAATCTGCAGTAGCTTCATAAGTGCTGGGTCAAGTAGCCAAGTGGCAGCAGCTTTATGATAAGTACTGGATCAAGCAGGCAAGTGGCAGTAGCTTTATGATAAGTGATGGATCAAGCAGTCAAGTGGCAGTAGCTGTATGATAAGTACTAGGTCAAACAGTCAATCTGCAGTAGCTATATGATAAGTGCTGGGTCAAGCAGTCAAGTGGCAGTAGCTTTATGGTAAGTGCTGGGGCAAGCAGTAAAGTTGCAGTATATTTGCACTAAACGTTGGACTTAGATGTCCTGTCACAAATGCTGTGCAACAAGCAGGGGATAAAGCAATCAAGCCCCTGTGGTAAACACACGGGATTCATAGTAACTAAGCAATAGTTATATCATTTCCATCCTAGGGAACACAGTCATGGCGGAGAGGCGATTCTAACTGTAGCACTGTCCCCGCAGGGCCTGCTGAATAATGACTTGATGGGCTCCCCTAAATACCAGCACACGGTTACCTTCAGATATAGCTCGTTAACTTATCTTCAGGACACTCTCACTAGCATCCCCTTTCAACCAACACCCATCCACTGACTATCCTAGGAGCAGGGGTGGCCCCCCTCAGGTCAGGTCTCTTGACACTAGATTATGTACTCACTGTACTGCAGAGACAGATCCTCCAGTGTCCTCTCAGTCAGCTCCTCTGGACCTCTGGGTTCAGTTACTCACTACTATTCTCTAGGCCCTCAGGACAACCCCCTGAGGCCGCATTGGCACCTCTACAGAGGAGGAGGCAGCCGCTCCCCTCCCTCCGGGACTCCGCTATCCAGACGAAAGACCTCAAGCACATGTGCTCCTGGCTTTCATACAGTATCCCAGCATGCACCGAGGCGACTTTCCCTCTGCCAATCATCGGGACTGTATCAAAAGCCTGTGCACCCATTCGTCAGGTTTCCTACCACTGTCCCATTTACCTCCCTATTGGACCAGTGTGAATCACTCTCCAGACTGAATGAGTTGCATCCTGAGCACACTGAGCAGACCTCACTAACAGATCCTGCTCTCTGGTAAGCAGAGAACAATAAAGATTTACCTGCAGCTCCTCTGGTAAGCAAACAGAACTCAAAATGATACTCTTTCACTAGCACCTACCTAGGAGGGTGCTACACTCACCCCCCGCCAAACCGAGCCATGTCCTCACTGGCACCTACCTAGGAGGGTGCTACACTCACCCCCCGCCAAAACGAGCCATGTCCTCACTGGCACCTACCTAGGAGGGTGCTACACTCACCCCCCGCCAAACTGAGCCATGTCCTCACTAGCACCTACCTAGGAGGGTGATACATAAAATTTCACCAAGGGGTCCTAGTTTTATACATTGTAGCTTCCCAATAACAAACAAAAAAACCCACTGCCAACCCCCGAGACTGTAAGATGTAGTACCTGTACTGGTGGATTATGTTGTGGTATTATAGGGGGTGGTATTATAGGGGGTGGGGGGAGGGTGCTTCACTCACCCCCCGCCAAACCGAGCCATGTCCTCAATACCACCTACCTAGGAGGGTGATGCATAACATTTCACCAGCATGACTTTTTTTTTTCCAAGGGGGTCCTAGTTTTATATAATTGTAGCTTCCCAATAACAAACAAAAAACCCACTGCCAACCCCTGAGACTGTAAGATGTAGTACCTGTACTGGTGGATTATATTTTTGTATTATAGGGGGTGGTATTATAGGGGGTGGGGGGGAGTCTCTGCAGGGGGCATCTCTGATTAAACCTTATCGGTGATTATTTTTCCCCACATGCCCCCCCACATGCCCCCCACAGTCTGCCCCGTCCTTCAGAGGAATATTCCATTCTGTAATATATTATGACTTTATGATAAATATTACACACTGACATGACCATTCATCATAAAATTGGAAGTCACCAGAGAAGGGAAATCTATCACAGACTTGGCATAGAGAACATTGTTATTCCGACAACACATCCCCCAGTCATCGCACCCAGCACGAGTATTTACCTTGAGCAGCGGCCAAACTGGTAGAGGCAGCACCATGACGGTAAGAACCGTCACTGCCCCTCCCCATGTGTCCATTGTGTGTTACTGTGCCGAGCTTTATCGCCAGCATTTGGGACAGCACGTTAGTGGTTAGACCTTGTGGAGTTCTCAGTGTCTGCATGGAGTTTGCCTGTTCTCCTCCTGCTTGTGTGGGTTTACTCCCCCTACATTGTGGTTGGTGCATTTAGCTTACCTCAGACACCGACGTATAGAGGCCAAAAATAAAATAAATTTAGAATAATGAATAAAAAAATTTTTTTTATATTTTTAATAGTGCTGATGACCATGTGGTGTCCCCATATGAAGCCCCCTCTGATCTTAGGCCCAGACTGCACATGATTAAAGATTAAATTCCACCCCCTCCTGGAATTTAGCACCGCCTAATGGTATTTACCAGTCAGTAGGTAGTTAAGGCTCTGACATTCGACGTTTAAATTACAAGGACGGAGCTTGGTTCCTAGAGGGGTGGTGCTTAACTCTGACCTAGAAAAAAGTCAAAGCCCCGTGTACAGCTTCATGGGGACACAGGGATAAGCTGAAGTAGAACTAAAGGCAAAACTTTTTTTATTTTTCGCTTTGGGCATTGGGCAGTTGGGAGAGGGATGAGATCACCTGTCAGTATTGCTGTCTGTGCCCCCCCCCCCAACCATTAGGGGGGATGCACCCTATTTGTCCTGTTTATGTTTATAACTGAGAGTGAAAGTAAAAGAAAAACCCACATTTTGGGCTGACACCAGAATAGGAATAAAGGAGAAATCTAGCCAATGGGGACACTAGTTCTGGTGACCTTCAGTTTTGAGGGATTTCCTCTCACTTCCTGTTTTGGCTATGGGACAGAAAGTGACGGGAAATCTCCCCAATGGGACACGAATGGCAAACAAATCCTGACAGGGGTTATAACCCTCCCTTACTCTATCCAAACTGGTCTACTTGAAGCCTAAACCCAGTACCCGAGGCTTCAAAAGTTACCTGCTCTTCAGCATTTCAGATGATTTCTGTCCAGGTCAGGGTCACTCTTGCAGCTTAATGAATTATTCTATATGTGTAAGGTGAATCCTTTTATCACAGACTTCTTCCTGGTGACACAGTGCTCCTGGCTGTCTTCTATGTGTATGGCTCTTCTGGCGGCACTGATAGGCGCTGATCGAAGGCACTGATGAGGCAGCACTGGTGGGCACTGATGGGGTGGCACTGATAGGCGCTGATCAGTGGCACTGATGGGCACTGGTAGGCAACACCGATGAGTAGGCACTGATGAAGCAGCACTGGTGGGCACTGATGAGGCAGCAACAGTGGGCACTGATGGGGTGGCACTGATAGGCGCTGATCGGTGGCACTGATGGGCACTGGTAGGCAGCACTGATGAGGAGGCACTGATTGGCAGCACTGATTGGCAGCACTGGTGGGCACTGATTGGCAGCACTGATGGGCACTGTTGGGACTGGACTGATAATCAATGTTGATGTACTTTTTACACAAGCTGGTTATTAGCTCTCTTCTCCCCTCCTCATTCATTGACTTGTGTCCTGCTCCTCCTCACCATAGAGCTTTCCATGGGCGTCCGCAGAACTTTTTTCAGGAGGGGGGGGCTCATTTTAAGGTCACCCATGCTCTACCCACCCCTTTTTTCCCCCATAGATCCCCCTTTAGTGCAGGCCAGGCCAGGGTCCCCCACAGATCCCCTTTAGAGCAGGGTCCCCATAGATCCCCTTTAGAGGAGGTCAGGATCCCCATAGATCCCTCATTAGTCTTACCTTTTCACCTATATTCCCCATGCTATCAGGTTTTCCTGCACCACCAGGTACTCCAGGCCCTCCCTGCAAAGAATATATATATATATATATATATATATATATATTACAGCCAATATGATCCCCTTTGGAGCAGGCTAGATTCCCTTTAGAGCAGGGTCCCCATATATCCCTCTTTAGAGCAGGCCAGTGTCCCCCTCCCTCTTTAGAGCAGGCCAGGGTCCCCCATAGATCCCCCTTTAGAGCAGGGTCCCCATAGATTTCCCTCTCTTGCCCCCCCCCCCCCCTGCCTCCCCTTGCGGATGCCCATGCAGCTGTTTTATGATTTCTTGGGTCCAGCTCTTCACCTACTGTGTCTTGTCCCCCAGGGGAGGTACCACAGAGCATCACAAAAAGAGTGAAGTTCATTCGGGTGGAGAAGCCGGAATTCGTCACCATCATTCTGAACTGTGAAGAACACACCTGCTACGCTGTATCTGGGGATGGCACTGAGATCCTGGCAAAGCCTCAGGCAGAATATCAGGTGAGAATCAACTGGCTCAATGTCACAGGGACACTTAATTTCTTTTAATAAAAAACAGCAAAATCCCCCAATTCTGATACACCCAGTGTGTGTGCTGATTGTCACTAAAGATTCCTCTAGTATCTACAAATCGAAAGTTGTGATGTCATGATGAAATATTTACCTTTTCTATCCATGTTGATCAGGTGTTTCCACCGAACTCCGGCTGTCTGTCTATAAACCATGAAGGACGTGTCCTCTACTCCCCGCGGACGGGTCCCTCTCTGCAGGCTCCCCCCAAAGCTGAGGCTCTCCCCCCAGCCAGTTACATCCTGTCTCACACACACAACGTTATCTGCGAGGTGATGGACCCGGAGGGGAACCTATTCCAGGTAATGCTGGCTGACTCTATCGTTTTCTGCTGCATGATTGCTGTGAAATGACGCATGTTCTGTATAATGCGTGTAGCACCCTCCTAGGTAAGGGCTAGGCAAAAGCATCTATTGCTCCTTCTGCTTATCAAGGGAGCCTGATCTATTAGGTTGCCTGTTACATGTTTCCAGGTGTGATTCACTGGGTCTGAGGAAATGTCCCCACTGTATCCAATGAGGGAGCTTGTTGAACAGTGGAGGAAACCCAGCCAGTGGCACATTGGCTTTTGTGGAAGTCCCAGTGGAAGGGCATTCTTGCAATGTATAAAGGGGAGAACCGCGTTAATACTGATACTAATTCTTGCAATGTATCCTGGGATTGCCCATAAAAGCCGGGGAACATGTGACAGGGCATCTTTGGAGGGAAGCAGAGTCCCAGGAGGAGGCTGACGGCTGTCTCTCCTCCTGCTGTGTATGAGGAAGGTGGTCTTAGGCAGTCGGCCTAATGAACCAGGTGTGGAGCTGAGCTGCAGAGGATCCAGTCGAGCTGACGGTGGAGCTGCTGGCAGAGTCTCTCGGGAAAAACAGTGTCCGTGACTACTAAGGGACTTGCCAAGGGGTCTGCCCAGGAAGGGGGACCACTCCAGTGAAGCCCGAGGAACAAGGAGCTAGCTCACACAGAGTGTTAAAGTAAAGGGGGTTCAGTGTATAGAACCCTGAAGAATAGGGACAAAGGGGGTACCAAGCAGGGCCCTGAAGAGTGTCTACAGTACAGTATAGTTCATTTAATACTTCTTCACTGCATTGTCAAGGTGAAGCAGCAGCCTTGCCACTCTCAATTATATTCAGCAGTCCCAGCAATTGTGCATAGTTTATTCAGTTGGAGTATCCCACTCATCCCTTCTCCTATCCAAGTTCTCAAATAAAAACAACAAAAAACAAAACCTTTAGACTGTTTTCTGACTGAGCCAAGCACTTTGAAAATGCTAAATTGGCAAGTTGTTGCTATGGGTAACCCAGGGGTATCCGCAACCAGCAGCTCCCATGGGAGTAGTGCTACATGCGACATCCGTCTTTGTAGACCCTATGCACTCCTGACATTTTCCGGGGCAATTTCATTTGTTGGAGATGATTCAAAACATAATTGTTTATAGAAGAACCCCAGAGAAACCTTTAAATCGAATTATATATGGCAACTAATGACACTAATCCAGGGAAAACTGGCTCCCAAGCTTGTGGCACCCCAGGGTGCCACGGCACTCTGGTTAAGAAACACCGCTCTAGGCATAGATCAACAAAGGAAGTGCTACAGCCCCAAAACCACATAAGGATAAGCAGGATGAGATTGAGACATCTGTGCCCAGACTCTCGTAGTACTGAATGTTCAAAATCCAATTAAGAGAGTACAAATTCGACACCAGGACGTCTTGGCATTAAAAATGTATATTTTTATTTAGTCATTCAAACCATAAAAATGAATAAATTCCTAAAAATTGACACATTTTAGCCTTCAGCCTTTACTGGTACACAGCACAGCCAGGTCCCTGACCTCCACTTTAGTAGCAGCAGCCCAGCTTGGTCAAGACCACACCCCCAACTTGTTGATTGGATGCTGAAGGAGCACCAGCTCTTAGGCGAGTTTCCTGATTGACCACTAGTAAACATTTGTCAATGCCGTGGTTTACCAAAGTTTAGCTATGATTCATGTATAAATGCTGCTCACAAACCTCCTGAAACTCTGTCTGTATCTGCACAAGTTTCTGGCATGCATAAATGTCCTCAGTGGCAACCCCCCTTGGATTGCCATCCATGCCAGATCTTTATGCCTGTTGGTGAGTCCCTTTGAAGAAACATTCCTCCAGACCACTTTGCAAGTGGTTGAAGGTAGGCCTAGAACAGTCTCCGCAATGTCCATGGCTCTGATCAACTTGTAGATAGTTTTTGGCTTCCACAAGTCGGGCTTAACTCCATGCAGCCCCTGCTCCTTGATGAACTTGAAAGTGTCCAAGTAGTACCAAGGAGTGTCCCAGTTGTAGGGGATGGAACTGTCCCATTTGTCCCATCCAATCGAGCTCCAAAGAGGCAGGAGATAAAAATGGGACATGGAGTTACCGCCAGAGTCCAAAGTTCTGTCGACCAAAGTCCTACGGATGCAGTTGCAGGCACCCTCAGTAACGTTGCGATTTCGGGTACGCTCTTACCGTTCCTTGAACATGACTGACCACTTCACTCTGTCCATTTTGGAGCCCCAGATGAAGTGAAACACCGCCTTGGTGATGGCCTTGCAGGTGTTGACCCGGGGGGGGGGGGGGCAGGCCTGGGCGAGGTACTGCAACACAGGGAGAATTTCGCTGCGGAGTACCAGTGTTTTCCCTTTGATGGCGAGTTCTCTGAGGCTCCATAGTCCAAATTTCTGTCTCATCTTGGACAGTCTCTCCTCCCAAGACTTCAGGGCTGCGCCCTCAGCTCCAAACCAAACTCCAAGAATTTTGATGAAGTCCGCCTTGACGCTGAAAGGGATGGGTGCAGAAGAAGGCAGGAACCACTTTCCAAAGAGCATGACTTCTGACTTCCCGCAGTTGACCTTTGCCCCTGAAGCTTTGCCGAAATCCTCACAGGTCTGGACGAGCGAGTTGATGGAGCGCTGATCAGCACAGAACACCGTTACGTCGTCCATGTAGAGTGAGCACTTGACAACCCTTCTGTCCGGTCCTGGTGCGGTGATCCCCCTGATCTCTGGGTTCCGTCTGATGCATTTGACAAAGAGCTCTATACAGCAAACAAAAAGCAGAGGTGAGAGAGGGCAGCCTTGTCTGACTCCAGAGAGCACAGGGAAAGGGTCAGTTTTCCAGCCATTCACCAACACCGTACTACAAATATCATGGTACATTACATTGACATACGAACAAAGCATTTCCCCAAGACCAAACCTGCGCAGAACTCTGCACATAAACTAGTAGGAGACACGGTCAAAGGCCTTTTCCTGGTCAAGACTGACCAGGGCCGCGTGCACACGGCGGCCTTGAATGTACTGGACTGTGTCCGGGACAAGCGCAAGGCTGTTCGCAATCCTGCGACCAGGAATGCCACAAGTCTGATCCGGGTGGATGATCTGTCCGAGCTTACTGGCTCAGGTTACCCCAGCAGTAGGTACCCCAGCAGGTTACCAGAAAACAACATGTATAAAAGGGAGTAGCGCCAGATCAAAAGATAAAATAATCCAACAAACTTATTTGTATTGTACTAAAAAACAGCCAACACATTTGGAGGTCAGCGTACTCATGTAAGTGTGTCATAGGAAAGGGGCAGATCATTTCATGAAATGAATCATTACTGCAGGTGATGGTGGATGGCAGTACATCAGTGGTTATTGCTGGAGGGGAAGTCGGAGAGGAGGAGGAGTCAGAGAAAATTGATAGCCTACCAGCTACTTTACCGCAGCTTCAACCGGAGATGTACGACTTACACGCACCCAGGTATGGTGAAACGTTCTGCACTTCCATCCACTGTAACAACATACGTTTATTCTGACCCTACCAGTCAACTGATGTTCTCGCACATTACCTCTCCTTGCAGGTTCTTCATTATCAACGCAGATGGCTCTGGAAGTGAACTTCTGCGGAATCGGGAAGTGGAGGATTATCTGGCCTCCTGTTACTGTGACCCAGCAACCGCTGTCCTGCGAGAGCCCGCCCAGGAGGTGCCAGGTGGGTGAGGCTACACCAAATACTATGTCTGGTATCTAGAGTACATGGGGAGAAAGGTGTTTGTATAGTTATCTGTCTACTCTGCCCATACATTTATAAAATATCATCTTGATCAACTTTGACCTGGCAATGGCTGTTCTGCAAGAACCAGCCCAGGAGTTATTTGGTGGGTGGGGATTTACCAAATACTATGTCTGTTATCTAGAGTACTTGGTTGGAAAGGCGTTTGTATAGGCATCTGTCTACTCTGCCCATAAATTTATCAAATATCATCTTGATAATTGTGATCTGGCAATGGCTGTCCTGCCATAGCTCACACAGGAGGTGCTAGGTGGGTGGGGCTATACCAAATACCACCACTGATATATAGAGTACTGGGGGGGAGGTGTTTGTATACTCATCTGTCTACTCTGCCCATAAATTTATCAAATATCATGTTGATAACTGTGACCTGGCAATGGCTGTCCTGCCAGAGCCCACCCAGGAGGTGCTAGGTGGGTGGGGCTATACCAAATACCACCACTGATATATAGAGTACCTGGGGGGGGAGGTGTTTGTATAGTCATCTGTCTACTCTGCCCATGAATGTATCAAATACCATATTAATAATTGTGACCTGGCAATGGCTGCAAGAGCATACCCAAGAGGTGCCAGGTGGGTGGTGTTTTACCAAATACCACCTTTGATATATAGAGTACTAGGGGAAAAGGTGTTTGTATAGTCATTTGACTACTCTGCCCATAAATGTATCAAATATAATCTTGATAGTAGTTGTGATCTGGCATTGACTGCCCTTCGCAAGCCCACCCAGGAGGTGCCAAGTGGATGGGGCTATACCACATACTGCCTCTAATATATAGAGTACTGTGGGTGGGGGGGGGGGGGATGTGTTTGTAGAGTCATCTGTCTACTCTGCCCATAACTATATCAAATATCATCTTGATAATTGTGACCTGGCAATGGCTGTCCTGCAAAAGCCAACCCAGGAGGTGCCCGGCAGGTGTGGCTATACCAAATACCACATCTGATATATAGAGTACTGGGGGGAAAAGTGTTTGTATAGTCATCTGTCTACTCAGCCCATAAGTTTATCAAATTTCATCTTGATAATTGTGACCTGGCAACGGCTGTCCTGCGAGAGCCCACCCTGGAGGTGCCAAGTAGGCAGGGCTGGACCAAATACCACCTCTAATATGCATATTATTTGGGAAGGTTAAGCAGTCAGATTGATTACAAGTATGGCCGTTGTTAAGATCTTCCCATAGCTGACAGTTTGGAGAGGTTGGTGACAGCTAACATGCAGAATGTGTTGGGATATCTCTGGGGTATTATTTCTATCAAGGTTCTCATTTATCCAGGTCATGGTATAGCTAATAGTTGGTCACATTCTGGACTTATTTTTTAATGTTGAAGATGTTTTATAGCTTCTCCAAGTCACTTCTTAATAAGTGTCAGAAACATTACCTAGTATGAGGTAATATGTACTCAGTCATTTAATATATGGGAGTATAGGAGACATTCTGTACATTCAGCACCATCCCATTGTCTGGGTCATGTTACGACACCTTTTATGGTTCTCAGGTGTCCAGACCATCACAGTCCTGCAGCCATTCTCACAGAGCTCCCCGTGGATTATGAAGAAAGAATTAAACAACATTGTACCTCCAAACCTCCTCTCCAGAAAGTGGGATACCTTTCCCTCCTCTGAGGTATGAGTAGCTGAACAGAAGAGAATTATTATTCAGGAGTCATTGCTGTCCATGGACCCCACTAATTGACTGCTGTTTGTTCTCAGCGGAAGACTCCCGGACCTCCGCTAGGAATTGGCGTATGGAAAGGCCTCCGTGTTGGTGACAGAGAGGTGACAAGAATCCGGCCTCCAATACTTAAGTGTCCCGATGTCCTGAGGATCCGTCAGCTCCGCCAGTATGAACCCATCAACATGGAGGTTCGGGAAAAGCTGGAGCTCTCACTGAAGGTAACTAATGTCATCCCTGGATGTTATTGTCTTACAGAATGCTGTGCCCCTGTCTCCCAGTTGCATTCTTGCATTGCCACACTGTTACATGGGCCTTCAGTGGAGACTACAAGTGGACAGACATTGGAGACATTGAAGGCTCCTATGAAGCCATGTTAGAAGCTGGGTGGGAACTGTCCACCATACATGCCTTTGCCAGTCCCACTCAGAGGACAGGACAACACTTACACAATATAGGCAATGTTTTGTTCTCTTTGGTCCTCAGCGGTACATCGATAAAGTTCTGAAGAAAGAAGAAGACTTACAAGAACTAAATATCAAAGAGCCCAGGACAGAAGAGGAGAAGGGCAAAGCGGCTGATCTACTCATGTTGGTCTTGGTAAGGGGTGGAGAGACATGATGGGCACTTGGGTAGAGAAGGGGTGTATGAAGGTAAGGATGGTGCAGGAGAAGCAAACTGAGAAGAAGGGAGAAGGAGGAGGTCACAGTTACCTTGTGCTGGTTCTGGTACCAGGCTGGGACTGGGTGATGTATGGAGACGGGCAGTGGGCATGGGGGTGAAGAAGGGATATATAAAGAAAGAGGTGATAAGAGGTAGTGGGGAATGGGTAACTATTACTTTGTGTTGGCGTTGATACCAGGCTGGGATTGGGTGAGGGTGGAAAGAGGTGATGGCCATTGAGGTAGAGAACAAGAAAGTGCTGGAGAAGAGAAAAACTGAGAAGATGATGGTAAGAGGGGGTCACAGTTACTTTGTGCTAGTCCTGGTACCAGGCAGGCATTGGGTAAAGGGTGGGGGAATAGGCATGGGGTAGAGAAAGGATATGTGAAGTTGGCAGTGGTGCAGGAGAGGCAAGCTGAGAAACTTGTAGTAAGAGGAGGTCATAGGTATCTTGTGTCTGTCCTTGTACCGGGCTGTGATGGGTTAAAGAGTGAGGAGTTGAGTGAAGATGACGGAAGCTAAGAAAGAGTCAATTTGAAGAGATCAGTTACCTTGTGCCGGTCCTGGTACCATTGGGTGAGGGGGGTGGGCAAAGGGTGGAGAAGGGCTATATGAAGTTTGCAGTGGTGCAGAAGAGGCAAACTGAGAAACAGGTAGTAAGAGGAGGTCATAGTTACCTTGTGTTTGTCCTTGTACTGGGCTGGGGTGGGTTAAGGGATGTGGAGTTGGGTGAAGATGAGGGTAGCTGAGAAAGAGTCACCTTGTGTGTGTCCTTGTACCAGGCTGGAAT
Source organism: Pelophylax lessonae (assembly GCF_965119305.1). Classification (NCBI taxonomy): domain Eukaryota; kingdom Metazoa; phylum Chordata; class Amphibia; order Anura; family Ranidae; genus Pelophylax; species Pelophylax lessonae. The sequence continues at coordinate 13,126,594 of NC_138769.1, read as the reverse complement.
GGGTTATGGATTGGGGAGTGGGGTAAAGATGAGGTGTATGAAAGTAGGGGTGGTACAGGAAAGGCAAGCTGAGAAAGAGTCAATGAGAAGAGTTCACAGTTACCTTGTGTTGGTCCTGGTACCAGTCTGGGATTTGACGAGAGATGGAAGGTGATTGGCACTGGGGTGAAGAAAGAGCATGTGAAAGTAGTAGTGGTGCAGGAGAAGCAAACTGAGAAAGAGGTAGTGAGAAGTGGTTACTGTTATCTTGTGGTGGTCCTAGGCTGGGTACGGAGTGCCACTCATTGGTGGTGAACAATGGGCATATGAAAGAAGAGGTGGCAGTGGCAATATATGATGACCTAATTGCATGAAGGAGTACAGGTCCTATCTCAGACGAAACATATATGGACTGAAACAGTCATGATTCCTGTAATTCTGAAAAGTTCTGTAACATTGATTGTTCATGAGTTAGGAACTTTTCTAATGACTGTTTGTATCAAAGATAACACAAAGGTGTTCAGAGATTTAGGAAAAATAATCGAGTTTTACTTTTGAATATGTACAAATGTTGAAGTTTGGCCAGAAGGGGGATACAAAATAAAGAAAAAGTTATTACATTTTAGAAATATTGATATATGGGCCTGTCCCTTTAAACCTGGCTGCTCTAGATACTGGATAACATGTGCCATCACATTAAATACAGCTGTAGGTTTGGTTCCAGACTTATAAAATTCCAAAACATAGATGTGTCCTGTGGTCGAGCCGTCACCCCTCTGATCTGCGATTCTTGTAGGTCTTGCTGATTGGTAAAGAGTTGTACCTGTTGGTTGGTGGGTCAGAGACTTGTATGGAAGGATCTGATGTAGGAGACAGGTCATAGAGGGGTATGGGAGGATCTGATGGAGGAGATAGGTCATATAGAAGGGTATGGGAGGATCTGATGGAGGAGATGGGTCATATAGAGGGGTATGGGAGGATCTGATGGAGGAGATAGGTCATATAGAGGGGTATGGGAGGATCTGATGGAGGAGATGGGTCATATAGAGGGGTATGGGAGGATTTTATGGAGGAGATGGGTCATATAGAGGGGTATGGGAGGATCTGATGGAGGAGATGGGTCATATAGAGGGGTATGGGAGGAACTGATGGAGGAGATGGGTCATATAGAGGGGTATGGGAGGATTTGATGGAGGAGATGGGTCATATAGAGGAGTATGGGAGGATCTGATGGAGGAGATGGGTCATATAGAGGGGTATGGGAGGATCTGATGGAGGAGATGGGTCATATAGAGGGGTATGGGAGGATTTGATGGAGGAGATGGGTCATATAGAGGGGTATGGGAGGATCTGATGGTGGAGATGGGTCATATAGAAGGGTATGGGAGGATCTGATGGAGGAGATGGGTCATATAGAGGGGTATGGGAGGATCTGATGGAGGAGATGGGTCTTATAGAAGGGTATGGGAGGATCTGATGGAGGAGATGGGTCTTATAGAGGGGTATGGGAGGATCTGATGGAGGAGTTGAGTCATATAGAGGGGTATGGGAGGATCTGATGGAGGAGATGGGTCATATGGAAGGGTATGGGAGGATCTGATGGAGGAGATGGGTCATATAGAGGGGTATGGGAGGATCTGATGGAGGAGATGGGTCATATAGAGGGGTATGGGAGGATCTGATGGAGGAGATGGGTCATATAGAGGGGTATGGGAGGATCTGATGGAGGAGTTGGGTCATATAGAGGGGTATGGGAGGATCTGATGGAGGAGATGGGTCTTATAGAGGGGTATGGGAGGATCTGATGGAGGAGTTGGGTCATATAGAGGGGTATGGGAGGATCTGATGGAGGAGATAGGTCATATAGAAGGGTATGGGAGGATCTGATGGTGGAGATGGGCCATATAGAGGGGTATGGGAGGATCTGATGGAGGAGATGGGTCATATAGAGGGGTATGGGAGGATCTGATGGAGGAGATGGGTCTTATAGAAGGGTATGGGAGGATCTGATGGAGGAGATAGGTCATATAGAAGGGTATGGGAGGATCTGATGGTGGAGATGGGTCATATAGAGGGGTATGGGAGGATCTGATGGAGGAGTTGGGTCATATAGAGGGGTATGGGAGGATCTGATGGAGGAGTTGGGTCATATAGAGGGGTATGGGAGGATCTGATGGAGGAGATGGGTCATATAGAGGGGTATGGGAGGATCTGATGGAGGAGATGGGTCATATAGAAGGGTATGGGAGGATCTGATGGAGGAGATGGGTCATATAGAGGGGTATGGGAGGATCTGATGGAGGAGATGGGTCATATAGAAGGGTATGGGAGGATCTGATGGAGGAGCTGGGTCATATAGAAGGGTATGGGAGGATCTGATGGAGGAGATAGGTCAGATAGAGGGGTCTTCCAAGGGATTGAAATGTGACTAATCTTCTCTAGATGATTTTTAATGTTATTCCTTATCATCTGACAGTCACTGCCCGAGCCCCAGGAACCCCCACCGGCTCCCAGCCTGGAGCTCATTCATGGTAAGAATATTTGATTGCTCTTGGTATTGCTGTATAATGATTTTAATGCTTTGGTGTTAGAGGAGAACTCTAGTTAAAGTTGTGACTCTGGGGGGCTCTGAGGTTAACCTGGACCCCTGAGGAGACTCAGAAAGGATCGAGAAAACCTTGAGCTTTCCCTTGCCTTGAGAGTTTGGCTCCATTTGTCTTGTTCTGAATGGTGCTGGGTCTTTCACTCAGCAGTTCAGCGCCCCTTTCCTAGTGCTCTTAGTCTAACTTTATATTACAGATTAAAGGTTGCAAGGCTGCCATGTTATTGCTTGGATGGGAAGCAGGATTAGCTGCGGTGCTGTGTCACTCTGAGCTGCTAAATCAGTACTGGAAGAGGAGGAGCAGGGGAAGTCAATGCTGGGAGAAGGTACAGGGGTAACTGGGCTGCTGAGTCACTGCTTCGAAAGGGTAGCAGGAGGAGCTGAACTATTGGGTCACTGCTGAGAGGAGGAGCAGAGGGAGCTGTGCATCAGAGTCAATGCTGGGACAGGGAGCAGGGTGAGCTGAGCTGCTAAGTCCCTATTGGAATGAGGAGTGGGAGGAGCAGGGGAAACTGAGCTGCCGAGTCACAACTTGAAAGGGGTAACAGAGGGAGCAGAGCTTTTGGATCACTGCTGGGAGAGAGAATAGAAGGAGCTGTGCATTGGAGTCAATGCTGGAGTGGGAGGAGCAGGGGAAGCTGAGCTGCTGAGTCACTGCTTGGAAGTTGCAGCAGAAGGAGCTGAACTATTGGGTCACTGTTGAGAGGGGGAGAAGAAGGAGCTGTGCATCAGAGTCAGTGCTGGGGCAGGGAGCTGAGCTGCTGTGTCACTACTTACAAGGGGCCTGGGAGGAACAGAGGAAGCTGAGCTGCTAAATCACTGCTTGGAAGGGGTAGTTGGGGGAGCTGAGCTATTGGGTCACTGCTGGGAGGGGGAGCAGAAGGAACTGTGCATTGGAGTCAATGCTGGGACAGGGTGCAGGGTGAGGTGAGCTGCTGAGTCATTACTGGAAAGGGAGGAGCAAGGGAAGCTGAGCTGCCGAGTCACTGCTTGGAAGGGGTAGCAGGAGGAGCTGAATTATTGGGTCACTGCTGAGAGGGGGAGAAAAAGGAGCTGTGCATAAGAGTCAGTGCTGGGACAGGGAGCTGAGCTGCTGTGTCACTACTTGAATAAGGCCTGGGAGGAGCAGGGGAAGCTGAGCTGCTAAATCACTGCTTGGAAGGGGTAGAAGGGGGAGCTGAGCTAATGGGTCACTGCTGGGAGGGGGAGCAGAAGAAACTGTGCATCAGAGTCCATGCTGGGACAAGGTGCAGAGTGAGCTGAGCTGCTGAGTCACTACTGGAGTGGGAGGAGCAGGGGAAGCTGAGCTGCTGAGTCACTGCTTGAAGGGGTAGCAGGAAGAGCTGAAATATTGGGTCACTGCTGAGAGGAGGAGCAGAAGAAGATGTGCATCACAGTCAGTGCTGGGACAAGAGGAGCAGGATGAGCTGAGCTGCTGAGTCACTACTTGAATGAGGCATGAGAGAAACAGGGGAAGCTGAGCTGATAAATCACTGCTTGGAAGGGGTATAAAGGAGAGCTGAGCTATTGGGTCACTACTGGAAGCAGGAGGAGCTGAGCTGCTGAGCTGAGCCAATGCTATGAGGGGTAAAACTTGAACTGCTGAGTCAGTGTTGGGAGGTGAGAGCGGGGGAAGTTCATCTGCTAAGAGACCCAAGCTGAGTAACTTTTGTGCTTCTGCTCTCCTATTTGATGATTAATTACTGCATGGTGTCTGAAGCTATAGGGGTTAGTGAGTGTTTATTCTAAAGCTTGTATACTTATATGAAAGAAAATTCATTCTTGTTTCCAGGAGATATCACCAGTCTCTATGAGAACGCCGTGTCTCCATCACCACCCTCACCCCCGCCGATGGCCAAACCACAGCGGAGCGTACAGGATTGGGATGAACTCAGGTAACAGTCACGGAGTCTCATATTTACTGTAATTAATAGAGCCTATTTGAGTGATACTCTTTATTGGAGTTTTCTCAGGTATACAAAATAAAAGGTTATTATGTAGAACAGTAGACCAGAAAGTACAAAATGACACGGGCACATAAAATATCCGGTTCATGCAGGCAGGAGGAAGCATTTCCTCAGTCTCCTCTCCCCCAATATTCAATCTGTACATCTCCAAAAACCGTGCTGCTACCCAAAAATAGCCCTTAAAGATAAACAGGATGAGATAGAGACTCGTGCTCGGATAGCCCCAGTACTCAGGCATTAAAACATCCAATCAAAGAGAAAAAAATCTGGCACCAAGATGGTCTTAGTCATAAACTTTATTATGACTAAGGCCTATGTAAGAGGCTGAAACGCTGCAATAGTTATAGGTATTGATTCCTTTTAGTGCCGGTTCACACTAGGGCGACCTGTGAGGCGACCTGGTCGCCTCACAGGTCGCCACAGGTGGCCTCCCATAGGGAAGCTACGGACCCGTTCTAATAGGAGCGACACAAGTCGCTCCGACCTAGAAAAAGGGTCCGGAGCTTCTTTGGGGCGACCAGGAGGCGACCGCCATAGACTTCAATGTTATGAAGTCCGTGGCGGCCGCTCCGAGGTCGCGGCGCGCTGCTCGCACCGCGACATCGGAGGTCGCCACCTAAAGTAGCGTCGCGGTAGTGTGAACTGGCGTTTAATGATAGGATCTAATAAAATCATATATGTTTTATTTTTGAGACATTGTGGTGCTGGATTTTTTTCTCTTTGAATGATCAGTGTGTATGGTGTAACTTTGTAGCAAGAGGCTGTAGCAGGGAATGATCTGTGTCAAATATATGTAAACTCAAAAAGAACTGCACAGGGATGAGAATCTACATGATTAAGCTGGCATTTCAGTCCAGGAAAAAGATGGTGACCCTGGATAATGCTTGAACTAGGATGATTGCGTCCTTCTAGAGGGAAAAGTCTATGAAGGCATTGTCAGGGGAAGTACTGTGATCTATGTGGGAGGCAATCAATAACGGAAAGGATTACACTGACACATTACTTAGTATAAAAAATTGTCAAAGCTGGCAGGGGGAGCTGAGCTGAGCTGCTAAGTTACTGCTGGGAAGGGGAGCAGGGTCAGCTTAGCTGCTGAGTTACTGCTGGGGGTGGAAGCAGGATGAGCTGAGCTGCTGGGCCAGTGCTGGGAGAGGGAGCCAAGTGATCTGAGCTGCCAAGTCAGTGATTGGAGGGGGAGCTGAGCTTCTGAATCAGTGCTTGGAGGGGTGAGCAGGGGGAGCTGAGCTTCTGAGTCAGTGCTTGGAGGAGGGAGCAGGGGGAGCTGAGCTGCTAAGTCAGTGCCTGGGGGAGGGGGAAGCAGGGGGAGCTGAGCTGCTTAGTCACTGCCAATTAATGGAGAAGGGGGAGACGAGCTGCTGCATCACTGGTGAGACGGGGAACAGAGTGAGCTGCTGAGTCAATGCTGGCAGGGGAAACAGGGTGAGTCAGTGCTTGGAGGGGGAGCTGAGCTGCTAAGTCACTGCTAATAAAGGGAGAAGGGGGAGATGAGCTCACCGTCACTGTTGATACGGGGAACAGAGTGAGCTTCTGAGTCAATGCTGGGAGGGAAGCCAGGGTAAACTGGGTTGTTGAGTCAGTGCTTGGAGGGGGGGGGGCAGGAGCAGGGGCAGTTGAACTGCTGGGTCAGTGTTGGAAGAGGGATGAAGGAAGAGCTGGGTAGGGTGAGCTAGGCTGCTGATTCAATGCTGAGAGGGGGAGCAGGGTGAGTTGAGCTGCTAAGTCAGTGTTTGGAGGGGGAGCTGAGCTGCTGAGTCAGTGCTTAGAGGGGGGAGCTGAGCTGCTGAGTGACTGCTAATAAACGGAGAAGGGGTAGATGAGCTTATGCATCACTGGTAAAAGGGGGAATAGGGTGAGCTGCTGAGTCAGTGCTGGCAGGGGGAATAGGATGAGCTGGGCTGCTGAGTCAATGCTGGGAGGGGGAGCAGGGTGAGCTGAGGTTTTGAGTCAATGCTGGGAGGGGGTGAAGGGTGAGCTGGGCTGCTGAGTCAGTGCTTGGAGGGGGGAGCTGAGGTGCTGAGTCAGTGCTTGGAGGGGGGAGCTGAGCTGCTGGGTCAGTGTTGGAAGAGGGATGAAGGAAGAGCTTGGCAGGGTGAGCTGGGCTGCTGAGTCAATGCTTGGAGGGGGAGCAGGTTGAGCTGAGCTGCCGAGTCAGTGTTTGGAGGGGGAGTTGAGCTGCTGAGTCAGTGCTTGAAGGGGGAGCAGGGGGAGCTGAGCTGCCAAGTCAGTGCTTTGAGGGGGAGCAGGGGGAGCTGAGCTGCTGAGTCACTGCTAATAAATGGAGAAGGGGGAGATGAGCTGCTGCATCACTGATGAGAGAGGAAACAGGGTGAGCTGCTTAGGCAATGCTGGCAGGGGGAACAGGGTGAGCTGGGCTGCTGAGTTAATGCTGGAAGGGGGAGCTGAGCTTCTGAATCAATGCTGGAAAGGAGAGCAGGGTGAGCTGGGCTGCTGAGTCAGTACTCGGAGAGGGAGAGGAGGGGGAGCTGAGCTGCTGAGTCAGTGCTGGAAAAGGGACGAAAGAAGAGCAAAGTTGCTGAGCAAACAATCAAAAACATAAACCAGATGTTTGTTGAATAAATAGGTTTGGGGCTGCTATTTCCATCCTGCTGTTAGAAACTCTTTCATGACCGGGAGTATTGTGTTCTCTGGTCCAAAGGCTTTAATTTAAACCTTTCATGAAATAAATATTCAAACTGCCAATACCAGCTACCTTGTGCAAATGCTGTTTTTTTATGCTAATCTGGTGAAATCAATATTTTCTGATCCCGTGACCTGGAAACATTTTCTTTTTTTTTGCAACATCCTTGTTCCAGATCTTTGAGATTTACCAAAGTCAGACACTGCCAGGCAATCCGCATTTTCAGAGAAATACCAACATTGGCTGCATTCATAAAGAATACATGATGCAGTTTCTCATTTTTTTAATTTTATTTTATTACTTACCAAATCTGCCTCTCTGTGCTGTATTAACAATAACAAGCAGAAGGGATGGATTTCTCTGACTGCTTTGACCAGTGATCACTACTTTCATGACAGTGATCATCAGCTGGGAGCTGGTGTTAATAGTGGTAAGGTACAGTACATACAGTGCATCCGGAAGGTATTCACAGCGCTTCACTTTTTCAATATTTTGTTATCTTACAGCCTTATTCCAAAATGGATTCAATTCATTATTTTCCCCAAAATTCTACAAACAATCCCCCATAATGACAACGTGAAAGAAGTTTCTTTGAAATCTTTGCAAATTTATAAAAAAAAAAAAAAAATCTCATGTACATAAGTATTCACACCCGTTGCTCAATACTTTGGTGAAGCTCCTTTGGCAACAATTACAGCCTCAAGTCTTTTTGAGTATGATGCTACAAGCTTCACACACCTATTTTTGGGCAGTTTATCCCATTCTTCTTTGCAGGACCTCTCAAGCTGCATCAGGTTCGATGGGGAGTGTCGGTGCACAGCCATTTTCAGATCTCTGCAGAGATGTTCAATCGGGTTCAAGTCTGAGCTCTGGCTGGGCCACTCAGAGACATTCACAGAGTTGTCCTGTAGCCACTCCTTTGTTATCTTGGCTGTGTGCTTAGGGTCGTTGTCCTGTTGGAATAAGAACCTTCACCCCAGTCTGAGGTCCAGAGCGCTCTGGAGCAGGTTTTCATCAAGGATGTCTCTGTGCATTGCTGCATTCATCTTTCTTTCAATCCTGACAAGTCTCCCAGTTCCTGCCGCTGACTAACATCCCTACAGCATGATGCTCCCTCCACCATGCTTCACTGTAGGGATGTATTGGCCAGATGATGAGCGGTAAAAATCAAAAAACGTGCTGCGCCAGAAGTGCACAAAAATAATAAGTGATTAATGAATCAACAAGTGTTATCAACAAAATATAGTGTCCATCATATGTGCTCTGATGAAACATAAATGTTCATATAAAGTGCTCCAAAGTAATGATTAGTATATCCAGGTGATGACAGGACAGCCTCAATCCCTTGTGAATCAAGCAGGAACCACCAGTGTGTGAACTCCCTCCACCAGTAAGATTGGCCTCTCACCTTGATACCAGACCCAAACGGGCCAGCATGAGCATATCAGGGGATAAACAGACTATCACAGGTAACCTCTCCAGCCTTCACCTCCGGGGGTCGCCAGGACATAAAATAAAGATAAAGCAAAGATCTAGTGCTCTCTGAATGTAAATAATGAGCTTTTATTGAGCATAAAGGGGTAACTCACATTTGTTGGGCACTCAGCCGTGCCTGCTGTTATGGCATTCAGTGTTAGAGCTCGGGTGCTACTCTCTAACACTGAATGCCATAACAGCAGGCACGGCTGAGTGCCCAACAAATGTGAGTTACCCCTTTATGCTCAATAAAAGCTCATTATTTACATTCAGAGAGCACTAGATCTTTGCTTTATCTTTATTTTATGTCCTGGCGACCCCCGGAGGTGAAGGCTGGAGAGGTTACCTGTGATAGTCTGTTTATCCCCTGATATGCTCATGCTGGCCCGTTTGGGTCTGGTATCAAGGTGAGAGGCCAATCTTACTGGTGGAGGGAGTTCACACACTGGTGGTTCCTGCTTGATTCACAAGGGATTGAGGCTGTCCTGTCATCACCTGGATATACTAATCATTACTTTGGAGCACTTTATATGAACATTTATGTTTCATCAGAGCACATATGATGGACACTATATTTTGTTGATAACACTTGTTGATTCATTAATCACTTATTATTTTTGTGCACTTCTGGCGCAGCACGTTTTTTGATTTTTATGTTTTTGTTGTGAGGTGTGGACACAATTTGTGTATGCAGCCGGATTTATATATTGATTTATTCTAGCACATTTATACACATTTGAATTTCACTTAGTCTTGCGCTGATAGTTTTTTCACTAGATGATGAGCGGTGCCTGGTTTCCTACAGACATGACGCTTGCCATTCAGGCCAAAGAGTTCAATCTTTGTTTCATCAGAGCAGAGAATTTTGTTTCTCATGGTCTGAGAGTTCTTCAGGTGTCTTTTGGCAAACTCCAGGCGGGCTGTCATGTGCCTTTTACTGAGGAGTGGCTTCCGCCTGGCCTCTCTACCATACAGGCCTGATTGGTGGAGTTCTGCAGAGATGGTTGTTCTTCTGGAAGGTTCTCCTCTCTCTAGAGAGGTCAGAGTGACCATCGGGTTCTTGATTACCTCCCTGACTAAGGCCCTTCTCCCCGATCGCTCAGTTTGGTTGGGCAGCCCACTCTAAAAAGAGTCCTGGTGGTTCCAAACTTCTTCCGTTTGCGGATGATGGAGGCCACTGTGCTCATTGGGACCTTCAATGCAGCAGAGATTTTTCTGTACCCTCCCCCAGATCTGTGCCTCCATACAATCCTGTCTCGGAGGTCTACAGACAATTCCTTGGACTTCATGGCTTGGTTTGTGCTCTGACATGCACTGGTAACTGTGGGACCTTATATAGACAGGTGTGTGCCTTTCCCAAATCATGTCCAATCAACTGAATTTACCACAGGTGGACTCCAATCAAGTTGTAGAAACATCTCAAGGATGATCGGTGGAAACAGGTTGCACCTGAGCTAATTTTTGAGTGTCATGGCAAAGGCTGTGATACTTGTGTACATGGGATTTTTTCCTTTTTTTTTTTAATAAATTTGCAAAGATTTCAAACAAACTTCTTTCACGTTGTCATTATGGGGGATTATTTGTAGAATTTTGAGGAAAATAATTAATTTAATCCATTTTGGAATAAGGGTGTAACATAACAAAATGTGGAAAAAGTGAAGCGCTGTGAATACTTTCTGGATGCACTGTATACCTGTTCAGTGGTCAGATTAAGAGAGGGGCACACAGTGCTGGCACCAAATTTTAAAAGACTTAAGTGCCCCCCCAACCCATTCCCCGTCTAAAGGGCCAAAGGCTGCCACCTCTTCTACCTACCCCTCAGCCCGGCCCCTCGGGACACATATAAAGATCGTCTTGTCGTGTCTGTACAGAATGATAGAGATCCTTAGACATTCCTGAGCTAATTATAGCGTCCCCAACACCACAATTATGAAATCTGTGCCTGCAACTGTGCACATCTGTGTCCCATAATCCCTCTCTTCACACATGGCCACCATCTGAGCGAACTTGTCCCTACTTGGAAAATTCTCTGTGTGAGCCTGCCAGACACTGTCATATACGTTGCGTATTGATGACACCTGAGGGGGGGGGGGGGGGTTAGGTCATGCATACTGAAAGGCAGCATAGAGCCAGTTTCCACTATGTTGTATCGGGCTTAGTAAAATCCATTCCTGGCTGTGGATGGTGTTTATATTTTCCATACAGACCTGAATCCTGGACATGAGCAGACACTCTAATCTGATAAACAGGCACAGACTGAATGTCTAGCAGTCTAGTTAAGCATTGCTGATTAGGCAGGTGTGCACAGCAGAGACCCAGCTGCAGTACTAGGTATTGACCAGCAGATGTCAAAGGCCTAAGAATGAGAATTACACTTTCAAATTTAAACCCTGAATTTGGTCCCCTGTTCTTTCTTTGTTTGCTTTTATCACATGCTAAAGTTATTAACCGCTTCTGGTGCAGCAAACTTTACCCACTTCAGCCCCGGAAAGTTTAACCCCCTTAATCACCAGGGCCTTTTTTTGAGATGCGGCGCTGCGTTAATTTAACTGACAATTGCGCGGTCGTGCGAAGCTGTACCCAAATAAAATGTATGTCCTTTTTTTTCCCCACTAATAGAGCTTTCGTTTGGTGGTATTTGATCACCTGTGCGGTTTTAATTTTTGTGCTATAAACAAAAAAAGAGCGACAATTTTGAAAAAAAAAAAATATATATATTTTTTTACTTTTTGCTATAAAACATTCCCAATAAAAAAATGTAAAAAAATCAAATTTATTCATCAATTTTGACCAATTTGTATTCTGCTACATATTTCTGATAAAAAAATCCCAATAAATGTATATTGATTGGTTTGCGCAAAAGTTATCGCGTCTACAAACTGTGGGATAGATTTATGGAATTTTTATTTATTTATTTTTTTACTAGTAATGGCGGCAATCAGCGATTTTTAACGGGACTGCGACATTGTATTCTGCTACATATTTCTGGTTAAAAAAAAAATCATTCCAATAAGTGTATATTGATTGGTCTGCGCAAAAGTTATCGCGTCTACAAACTGTGGGATAGATTTATGGAAGTTTTATTCATTTATTTTTACTAGTAATGGCGGCAATCAGCGATTTTTTTTAACGGGACTGCAACATTGCGGCGGACAAATCTGACACTAAGTGACACTTTTTGGGGACCAGTGACACCAATACAGTGATAAGTGCTAAAAAAAAATTGACGGTCACTGTATAAATGACACTGGCAGGGAAGGGGTTAACATCAGGGGCACTCAAAGGGTTAAGTGGGCTCCTAGGGAGTGCTTTCTAACTGTGTGGGGGATGGACTGACTGGAGGAAGACAGAGATCCATGTTTCTGCTTAGCAGAAACACAAGATCACCATCGTCCTCTGTGACAGAACGGCAGGATGCCTTGTTTACATAGGCATACCGCCGTTCTGCCTATCCTGCAAACGATTGGAGGGTCCCAGTGGACATAGCTTCCGCCGGACCCGCTGATTGGCTCCCGATGTGTCCAATCACAGCGGGAGTGGGTCACAAGAAGCAGGTGCGCACCCAAAGCACAAGCCGACGTACAGGTACGTCAGTTCGCGCAGGAGTGCCGCCCTGCCGCAGTATATATGCTTGGGGCGGTCCTCAAGTGGTTAAGAAGTGGCGTGCATCACATTAACAGAGAAGATAGAGCTGTTTCGTGTCTACCTGCGCCACCTGCACCAGAGTGAAATGGAAATTAACGCAGGTCTGCAACCGATTTACAGATGGAATGCGCCTGTTTTCCATATATAAAACTGCCGCATATTGCCGCCAGGTCTCAACTTACTGCCACATATTCACGCTAGGTCACAACTTACTGCCTCATATTCCTGCCAGGTCTCAACTTACTGCCGCATATTCACGCTAGGTCTCAACTTACTGCTGCATATCCCCGCCAGGTCTCAACTAACTGCCGCATATTCCCGATAGGTCTCAACTTACTGCCAGATATTCCTGCCAGGTCTCAACTTACTGCCACATATTCCCGCCAGGTCTCAACTTACTGCCGCATATTCCCGCCAGGTCTCAACTTACTGCCGCATATTCCCGATAGGTCACCACTTACTGCCAGATATTCCTGCCAGGTCTCAACTTACTGCTGCATATTCCCGCCAGGTCTCAACTTACTGCCGCATATTCACGCTAGGTCACAACTTACTGCCTCATATTCCTGCCAGGTCTCAACTTACTGCCGCATATTCACGCTAGGTCACAACTTACTGCCGCATATTCCCGCCAGGTCTCAACTTACTGCCAGATATTCCTGCCAGGTCTCAACATACTGCCGCATATTCTCGATAGGTCACCACTTACTGCCAGATATTCCTGCCAGGTCTCAACTTACTGCCGCATATCCCCGCCAGGTCTCAACTTACTGCCATATATCCCCGCCAGGTCTCAACTTACTGCCACATATCCCCGCCAGGTCTCAACTTACTGCCACATATTCCCGCCAGGTCTCAACTTACTGCCGCATATTTCCACCAGATCTCAACTTACTGCCGCATATCCCCGCCAGGTTTCAACTTACTGCCGCATATCCCCGCCAGGTCTCAACTTACTGCCTCATATTCCCGCCAGGTCTCAACTTACTGCCGCATATTCCCGCCAGGTCTCAACTTACTGCCGCATATTCCCGCCAGGTCTCAACTTACTGCCACATATCCCCGTCAGTTCTCAACTTACTGCCGCATATTCCCGCCAGGTCTCAACTTACTGGCGCATATTCCCGCCAGGTCTCAACTTACTGCCACATATTCCCGCCAGGTCTCAACTTACTGCCAGATATTCCCGCCAGGTCTCAACTTACTGCCGCATATTCCCGCTAGGTCACAACTTACTGCCAGATATTCCTGCCAGGTCTCAACTTACTGCCGCATATCCCCGCCAGGTCTCAACTTACTGCCACATATCCCCGCCAGGTCTCAACTTACTGCCACATATTCCCGCCAGGTCTCAACTTACTGCCGCATATTCCCTCCAGGTCTCAACTTACTGCCGCATATTTCCGCCAGGTCTCAATTTACTGCCGCATATTCCCGCCAGGTCTCCACTTACTGCCGCATATTCCCGCCAGGTCTCAACTTACTGCCGCATATTCCCGCCAGGTCTCAACTTACTGCCGCATATTCCCGCCAGGTCTCAACTTACTGCCGCATATTCCCGCCAGGTCTCAACTTACTGCCGCATATTCCCGCCAGGTCTCAACTTACTGCTGCATATTCCCGCCAGGTCTCAACTTACTGCCGCATATCCCCTCTAGGTCTCCACTTACTGCCGCATATTCCCGCCAGGTCTCAACTTGAACTGGATGTGAGCTGTAAGCAGACCCTCTAGACCCCAGACTACACGAGCAGAGCCTGCAGTGTTAACAACCCCCCTCCCGCTCTGGGCTGAACACAGAGCGGGGATTGGCAGAGAAATCGGAGCGCCAGTTCTTCAGTTCTCTGTGCTGCCTGTTAAAATAACAAAAGCGCATGCTTTCCCGATACGCCAAAAAATGTGCTGCCATTTAGCAGAAACGCATGGTGACATTGATTGTTAATGGCATCCCACACATCTATAAAAGTATGCATTTGCGCGTGCACCAAATCGCATGGTGCCACGACACCATGCGGTTCAGTGCTGTGCATTTTCGGAAAAGTCAGGGACTTCTTTTCCATGTTTCTTGTGCATAGAGCAGCCTGCCCTGTAGGGCTATAGGTGAGTTAGCCCCGGCCAATCGGTGCCTTTGCTGTGAATGAGGTGGCCCTAGAGGCTTTGTGTACTTTTGAAGGCCTACCCCTAGGGTTGGACTATATAAAAGGAGCCTGATGGCTCTTTTGTGACTGCCATCAAAACGACATTTAGAGAAGGAAACTGCTGCCAATATTTCTGATCACAGCAAGCCTTTATATATATATATATATATATATATATATATATATATATATATATATATACAGGGCTTTTTTTTCTCAAAGAATAGGTGCAGGAACTCTCCCCTTCTGTGTCACCCCTTTTCTTGGCCCCTACCCACCTCCGAGGAATGTTCCTTGGTTCCACCCCTTGCCCATCTCCCTGTACTGCCCTTTATGGAGAATACAAAACCAAGCATAACTTTTTTTGTGGCAAGTAATTTTTATGTCAATTGTTAATGAGAACAAAAAAAGCAGTAAAAATAGATCCCCTGCAGCCAGCAACAATAATAGACCCTACATCAACAATAGACCCCCCTCCTTCCCCCAAAAAAATGAACCGCCCACAACGAAAAATACCCCAGAACAACAATAGACCCCCAACAACAATATACCCCCCAGCAACTATAGACCCCGGGCAGCAACAACAAATCTCCCCACAGCCAGCTTTAATAGACCCCTCCCTCAACAGTAGAACTCTCCCAGCAAAAATGTACCCCCCCCCCCAGCAACATAAGACCATCCCCACCAACAATGGATCCTCCACCAATACCATTAGACTTCCAAAGCAACAATAGACCCCCCCCCCGTACAAAAATAGATCCCCTGCAGCCAACAACAATAATAGACCCTACGTCAACAATAGAACCCCCCTCCCCTCAAAAAAATGAACCACCCACAACAGAAAATCCCCCAGAACAACAGTAGACCCCCAGCAACAATAGACCCCTGGCAGCAACAACAAATTGTCCCACAGCCAGCATCAACAGAACCCTCCCTCAACAGCAGAACTCTCCCAGCAACAATTCACCCCCCAGCAATATAAGACCCACCCCACCAACAATAGATGCTCCACCAATACCAACAGACTTCCAAAGCAACAATAGAACCCCATGTGCAAAAATGGACCCCCCCCAGCAGCCAGCATCAGTAGACCCTTCAGCACCCCTTGCATACATTTAGTACTGGAGGTGCCAGAACTGTGTTCCCCTGCGTTCCTGCTGAAAAAAGCCCTGTATATATATATATACCCCCTAGAAAAATTTGATACAAATTAAGATTTTTTTAATTAAATAAATATCACTAGAGGGGTCCAGGGACCTCTAATGTATTTCAAACTTGGAATCAGCATTTAGAGATCACTGCTGACCCATAAAATGTTGCTGGCCCAGGTGTCGCCATATTCGTTATCTAAACTTTAAGAATTAAGCTCCATGGGGGGGATTGGGGGGGTAGCAACAATGGGAGGTCCAGTGGGCCAAGATCCCTCACCCTGTTGTTACTATTTAGAACCTCCCTCCGCTTCCTCCATTAAGCTTTTTTCTTACCCTGGGCCTAGTTGCCAGGGTTAGGGATGAAGATGGGCTTTTGATGATGGTTAAGAGCCCTGGAGATGAAGGATGGGCAGTGCTGGATTTATAAGGGGGCTGTTGCCCAAGACCCCCTTGCCAGAGGGGGCCCCAGACTTCTTTTTTGAAAAATGTAATAATTATAAAATTAATTTTATTATTAAAAAAATTTTCAAAGTGTGTGCGTGTTAGGATACGGAACAGTTAAGCCTGACTTCAGGGGCAAAGAAAGGGATGGGGGCTTCTTGCAGACGTTTTACATTTCAACTTCTCATATTATTTTACTGTTCGAGATGTTTCTTTAATTCTGACTGTGTCATGGAATTTATTGCCTTGTTGGGTGGGACAAGGGAAAAGTTCAAAAAATGTTGGAAAGTGCTAAGCAACAGCCCCGACCCCATCATGTGGGAGTGAAGTTAATGACCAGCATTGGTTTATCACAGTGAGAAACATAAGAGAGAAGCTTACTCCCCGGTTGACCCAATGGGTGAATCTGACACTCTGCGATCTTGGATAGGGTAAAACTTTAGTAATACGTTTTACCCAAAAATACGATTGCTCAAATTCAGGACAGGTAAGGCCCTGGATTGGAATTCGGACAGAATCACATAGCAAAGTGTTGGACAAAATCTATGTTGAAGGTCCCCCCAGCTTGAAGTGCCCCGGGCCTCCAAGGTCACCATCCGGCACTGAGGAAAAAGGTTGGGGTGGTCAGGCTCCCGTTTCATCTGGCATGGAGATCCAGGGTAAGAAGAGACTGAACTCTTAGTATGTTGTATCTTCAGGCTGGAGATCCAGGAGAAGAAGGATAACCTGTCCGCTATGAGGAACAGAGACATCCCTCCATACTTCCAGTCCGAGATGGCTCAGCAGTTCCTCCAGAACCAGGTGAGATCCGGCCACCGTGGCCCCTCTTACAATATTGATGATGTTCCCCCGACAAGCTCTAAGAGTTATGATGGGATGTCAAGCCAATTGTACACTGATACACTGAAGAAGTTATTTTTTTAAAGTAAAGCTCCAGTTTTCTTCTCAGATAAAGTAGATGTAAACCCAATCCAAACCCCTATTAAGATAAAACAGGTCCATGGTATTTCAAAAGTGATTTTCAATCTTTATAAACCTTCAAGTTTCATTAAAATAATCCCTGATGCTGGCCCTGCCATGAATGTCCTTATTCTGGCCCTTCTTGTTATATGGTGACAACTACCCCAATTGTGTTCCAGTGTTGTCACCCTGTCACATGCTGAACTGGTAGAGACTTAGAGCAGCTGTGATGCCACAGGCATGGTCCGCCGCTGTCACTATTAGCAATTTGGGCGTGTTCGGATGATTGACGGTGTGCAGTACCGGCTTCATGGCGGGCTCAATCTGAACACACCCGAGCCCATCACTAGTCACTATCAGGAAGCCGGTCCATGATGAGCAGCAAACACTGGAGTGAGTGCATGTAGACAGGAAGTGGGAGTTAGTATACAGTATCTCACAAAAGTAAGTACACCCCTCACATTTTTTAAAATATTTTATTCTATCTTTTCATGTGACAACACTGAAGAAATGACACTTTGCTACAATGTAAAGTAGTTATTGTACAGCTTGTATAACAGTGTAAATTTGCTGTCCCCTCAAAATACCTCAACACACAGCCATTAATGTCTAAACCGCTGGCAACAAAAGTGAGTACACCCCTGTGTATGTCCCAATTGAGCCCAAAGTGTCAATATTTTGTGTGGCCACCATTATTTTCCAGCACTGCCTTAACCCTCTTGGGCATGGAGTTCACCAGAGCTTCACAGGTTGCCACTGGAGTCCTCTTCCACTCCTCCATGATGACATCACAGAGCTGGTGGATGTTAGAGACCTTGCGCTCCTCCACCTTCCATTTGAGGCCCCACAGATGCTCAATAGGGTTTAGGTCTGGAGACATGCTTGGCCAGTCCATCACCTTTACCCTCAGCTTCTTTAGCAAGGCAGTGGTCATCTTGGAGGTGTTTTTGGGGTCGTTATCATGTTGGAATACTGCCCTGCGGTTCAGTCTCTGAAGGGAGGGGATCATGCTCTGCTTCAGTATGTCACAGTACATGTTGGCATTCATGGTTCCCTCAATGAACTGTAGCTCCCCAGTGCCGGCAGCACTCATGCAGCTCCAGACCATGACACTCCCAACACCATGCTTGACTGTAGGCAAGACACACTTGTCTTTGTACTCCTCACCTGGTTGCCGCCACACACGCTTGACACCATCTGAACCAAATAAGTTTATCTTGGTCTCATCAGACCACAGGAGATGGTTCCAGTAATCCATGTCCTTAGTCTGCTTGTCTTCAGCAAACTGTTTGCAGGTTTTCTTGTGCATCATCTTTAGAAGAGGCTTCCTTCTGGGACGACAGCCATGCAGACCAATTTGATGCAGTGTGCGGCGTATGGTCTGAGCACTAACAGGCTGACCCCCCCTTCAACCTCTGCAGCAATGCTGGCAGCACTCATACGTCAATTTTCCAAAGACAACCTCTGGATATGACACTGAGCACGTGCACTCAACTTCTTTGGTCGACCATGGCGGGGCCTGTTCTGAGTGGAACCTGTCCTGTTAAACTGCTGTATGGTCTTGGCCACCGTGCTGTAGCTCAGTTTCAGGGTCTTGGCAATTTTCTTATAGCCTAGGCCATCTTTATGTAGAGCAACAATTCTTTGTTTCAGATCCTCAGAAAAATCTTTGCCATGAGGTGCCATGTGGAACTTCCAGTGACCAGTATGAGAGAGTGAGAGCCAAATTTAACACACCTGCTCCCCATTCACACATAAGACCTTGTAACATTAACGAGTTACATTACACCGGGAAGGGAAAATGTCTAATTTGGCCCAATTTGGACATTTTCACTTAGGGGTATACTCACTTTTGTTGCCAGCGGTTTAGACATTAATGGCTGTGTGTTGAGTTATTTTGAGGGGACAGCAAATTTACACTGTTATACAAGCTGTACACTCACTACTTTACATTGTAGCAAAGTGTCATTTCTTCAGTGTTGTCACATTAAAAACAAACATTTTTTTTTACAAAAATCTGAGGGGTGTACTTACTTTTGTGAGATACTGTATGTAGACAGGAAGTGGGAGTGAGTACATGTAGATAGGAAGGGGGAGTGATTGCATGTAGACAGGAAGTGGGAATGAGTCCATGTAGACAGGAAGTGGGAGTGAGTGCATGTCGACGGGAAGTGGGAATGAGTGCATGTCGACAGGAAGTGGGAATGATTGCATGTAGACAGGAAGTGGGAGTGAGTGCATGTAGACAGGAAGTGGGAGTGCATGTAGACAGGAAGTGGGAGTGAGTGCATGTAGACAGGAAGTGGGAATGATTGCATGTAGACAGGAAGTGGGAGTGAGTGCATGTAGACAGGAAGTGGGAATGAGTGTATGTAGACAGGAAGTGGGAGTGCATGTAGACAGGAAGTGGGAGTGAGTGCATGTGTAGAGGAAGTGGGAGTGAGTGCATGTCGACAGGAAGTGGGAATGAGTGCATGTTGACAGGAAGTGGGAGTGAGTGCATGTAGACAGGAAGTGGGAGTGTATGTAGACAGGAAGTGGGAATAAGTGCATGTCGACAGGAAGTGGGAGTGAGTGCATGTAGACAGGAAGTCGGAGTGTATGTAGACAGGAAGTGGGAGTGTATGTAGATATATAGCAACACAAAAAAATCGGGTATGATGGCGCTCCCGGACAAAATGACATAAAAAGAAAGAAAGAACTTGGATGCTGCTCGGGATCTGGATGATAAGCTTGTTTATTAAAATCAATAAAATAAGCTCCTGGTCAGGGAGAAACCAATGGTGTGCCAAGGATGTAGTACTAAGCATGTAGACATGGTACCAAAGGAGATAACTCAAAGAGCAAGGAGGACCCAGAGGCAGGAAAACAACGCCTTACCACCTGTAAGGTCTGGACGGTGTGTCACCTGTTGATGGACTGACAGCCTCGATCGAATCGGGAACCTTCGCTGCGGGTGAGTCTCCGAATGGGGCGATGCCTGGGGTGAGAAGAGGTTGATGGGGGGGGGTAGAATGCTCAAACCCCGACCTACAGCTCCGGTGGCGGTGCGCGCCCGAGGTGGCAGCGGCCGCTGCTCGTCAGTCCCTGCTGACACGGCGCCGGGAGATGACGTCACCAGGTGCCTAGCGCCGACGTGCGCACCAGGGGCTGAACCAACGATGTAGCCGGAAGTGTGGAGGTAGCTCACCAACGACCCGGCTCTTACACAACCAAAGGATCACCTGGCGGAGCTATTGGGGAATGCCACAATTGGAGGGAAATGACATGTTTCGGGCCGAGCCCTTCTTCAGATCTCCTGTGGCTAACTAAAAAGGGCACATTTATAGGGTATGAGGAGGAAGAGGCGTTGCCCCCCACTCTCTGGCTCCACCTTGTGTCAAATCATGATAAATACAGAACAACAACATAATAACATAACTAAACAAAACAAAAATAAAACAACAAATATCATAAAAAATTATTGGAAGAAAAATATATGAACAATATATGAAAAATATAAAAAATATATATAATAAATATATATAAAAAAAAAAAAAAAAATTTTAAAAAATGAAAAATGACAGATGACGACCTCGAGCCCAACCAAAATGAATGTTACACCACAGTGTAAGCGTCGAGCTCCTCGTTCAACCCATGGGGGGACAGAGTATTGAGCTTATAAATCCAGAACGTCTCTCTCTTGCAAAGCAAGGAGAGACGTTCATTGCTGGACAAGGAACCCTTGGGTACGCACTCAACCGCCCACACCCTAAGGTCCTGTACTAGGCCCTTATGGTGGGTGACAAAGTGTCGGGGCACACTATGGGGTGGTTTCCCATTTTTTGTATTTAGTCCCTGCAAAATACCTCTACGGTGCTCACCAATCCGTGTCCGCAGGTGACGGATGGTGCGGCCAACGTAAAGTAAATTGCAAGGACATTGTAATATGTAAACCACATATTCTGTGGTGCAGGTGATGAATTGGCGTATACTGTAGCTCTTGCCAGAGGAGTCTATATGTATATGCATATATGTAGATATGAAGGGGAAGTGAGTGCATGTAGACAGGAAGTGGGAGTGCGTGCATGTAGACAGGAATTGGGAGTGAGTGAATGTAGACAGGAAGTGGGAGTGAGTGAATGTAGACAGGAAGTGGGAGTGAGTGTATGTAGACAGGAAGTGGGAGTGTATGTAGACAGGAAGTGGGAGTGCGTGCATGTAGACAGGAAGTGGCAGTCAGCAGCACTGAGATAGGGAAGGGTGGTGGTGCTGCAAA
Source organism: Pelophylax lessonae (assembly GCF_965119305.1). NCBI lineage: Eukaryota > Metazoa > Chordata > Amphibia > Anura > Ranidae > Pelophylax > Pelophylax lessonae. The sequence continues at coordinate 13,105,320 of NC_138769.1, read as the reverse complement.
GCTCCCCATTTGGGTTGATTTTTCAGGTTGATTTTTGATGTCTGAGAGCATTCAGAGCCGAAATGATTGTCCAGAATAAATCTAGTTGAATGCATAATTATTCTTGATACGCAATGTTTGATGGTCTTTGGATATCAATGGTCTCGCTTTCATGTTTACAAAGACGGGAAGGGGTGAAAATATATTTTATGAAAAAAATGGAAGTTGTTTATGATACACCAAGCAGCCTCTCATCAGGGTTTACATCTACCTGCTGAAACATTTCAAAAAGAGAGTCTTTTAGGGTGTTCTATCCTCCCAGTAACTTGTAAATAACCAGAGCCTCTTGTCTTCTCAGTCACCAGACATGGACGCCCTGTCCAAGCAGCTGCCCCCATCCTCTACTGCCTGGGAGGATGAAGAGGATACGGAGGAGGAGGAGGAGCTGGCGCTTAGTGTTGAGGAGGAGGAGTCAGGTGTGTGTCTGCCACAATTTTTCAAATTGTCCCAAATCCTGACTGTATTATTAGGAGTTCACTGGAAGTAATTTTATGAAAGTAATGTAGCACCCCTCTGACAACCCAAAGGCAGGATAGCACCTCCAGAGGCAGGGGTGGGCTAGCATTTCACCCCAAGGCTTAGTCCATGGCTAAAATTGGGAGACAGAGAAAAGATATCGGGCAACAGACACTTTTGTCTTTTTAAAGTTTTATTGCAGAATGATTAAGGTGGTGAGGGTTCCCAGATACCCTAGCAGATCACTTACAGACTCTCCTGGACAGCTTCACAGTGGCAGAACCTTTAAGATGACCTGAGAACACTTTAATCACTTTCCCAAATTTTAGTGTGTCCAACTGAGTCACCATGCCCTTCTGAGGGACCAGCCCTCTTACTGGCTCTCTCTAGCACAGGGCCTACCCTGGATCTCCTCCTTGGCCCAGCTTCCTCCAGACCAGGCAGGACAGCTTCGGGACCACTTCAGCGCACGTTAAACCAGACTATTGGGCCTAACAGCAGATCTCCATCCAGCAGCAATTACCTAGGCCTCAGCTCAGGGTAAGATAAAGAGCACAAGGCCTGTCCTAAATATGTATATCCTTCCCCAGCATGCACCAGTGGCCTAAACCTCCTACTGGATTGGTTGAAGAAAATATAAATATTCATAACTTAGTTTTGTTTGTGAAATCTCATACTATGACCAGTCATACCAGTAACATCTACTGTCGACAGTGTGAAATTACAAGTCGACAAAGAACTTTTTTTTTTTTTTTTTAATTTTGGATAAAGTAAGGGAGTGTTATAACCTCTGTCAGTTAATTTTTTTTACATCTGTGTCCCATTAGGGAGATTTCCCATAACTTCCTGCCCCATAGCCAAAATAGGAAGTGAGAAGAAATCCCTGCAAATTAAGGGAATCTCTTTGGGACCCCTAGGTCACCAGAACCAGTGTCCCCATTGGAAGATTTTACCTCTATTACTTTTCTGGGGACAAACCAAAATTTGGGATTTTCTTTTATTTTAACTTTCAATGATGATGGTAAGCATGCATCTTTTCCCTAGGCTCCAGGATAGGCCTGAATACCTGCACCCTGCTATCCCATAAAAAAAAGTAAAAGTGACACACACACGGAGAAAAATAAAATAAGGTGCCAATGTACAGGGCACGGAGTAGGTCTTCCAGTCTGGTAACAAAAGTTGCTTGGTCTCCGTTGAAAGGCCAACTTATTAAGGCAAGATGCAGGAAAATAAAAACTGGTGGTATCATCTCCTAGTGCTCATTCCCACAGTGGCGTCCCAAACCCATAGTTTTACTAAGAGCACCCCCTGGTCCCCTCCCGAGGAGGAAGAACCTTCCCCTGAGCCCATGAGGTGCAAGGATCCTGATTATTATCATACAGGATTTATATAGCGCCAACAGTTTGCGCAGCGCTTTACAATATGAGGGAAGACATAGTTACAATACAATTCAATACAGGAGGAATTAGAGGGCCCTGATCCTTCAAGCTTACAATCTATAAGGGAGGGTCAAGGGAAACAAAAGGCAATAACTGTGGGGGATGGGCTGATGGAGAAAATGTAAATATAGTTGTTAGGTGTGGGTAGGATAGAAGAAGGCACTCTGGTCCACCTAGCCTAAAGGCCTAGCAGACCCCTCTCCTCGTGACTAGTTGAAGCCGACCACCAAGTACTAGGTTAGGGGCTCTCTCGAACCAAGACCCCTAAGGCAGAGGAGCCCAAGGGCCACACATCTTTCCTCTAGACTCCTGGGAATGGCTGAAGACCTGAAGCTTTCTAACCCATATAAATAAAAGTGAAAGTGACTCACATGGAGAAAAATAAATAAGGTGCAAACGTGCAGGACAATGGCTAGGTCTTCTGGCCTTGTAACAAAAGTTACTTGGTCTCGCCTAGAAGGCCAACCCATAAAGTGGGATGAAGAAGAAAAAAATCAGGTGGTGCCATGGCCTAGTGACCATTCTCACAGTGGGGTCCCAAACCCATAGTTATACTAAGTGCACTTCCTGGTCCCCTCCCGAGGAGAAAGAACCATCCCCTGAGCTCACAAGGTGCAAGACTCCTGACAAAAGGCCTGGCAGACCCCTCTCCTTGTGGCTAGTTGATGAAGTTGACCACCAAGTACTAGGTCAGGGGCTCTCTCGAACCAAGACCTCAAAGGCAGAGGAAGAAGGAACCCAATGGCCACACATCTTTCCTCTAGACTTCTGGGAATGCTTGAAGACCTGAAGCCTTCTAACCCAAATAAAAAAGTGAAAGTGACTCACATGGAGAAAAATAAATAAGGTGCCAACGTGCAGGACAATGGCTAGGTCTTCTGGCCTGGTAACGAAAGTTACTTGGTCTCGCATAGAAGGCCAACCCATAAAGTGGGATGAAGTAGAAAAAAAATCAGGTGGTGTCATGGCCTAGTGACCATTCTCACAGTGGGGTCCCAAACCAATAGTTATACTAAGAGCACTTTCTGGTCCCCTCCCGAGGAGAAAGAACCTTCCCCTGAGCCTACAAGGCTCAAGACTCCTGACAAAAGCCTGGCAGACCCCTCTCCTCGTGGCTAGTTGAAGCCAACCATTAAGTACTAGGTTAGGGGCTCTCTCGAACCAAGGCCCCCAAGGCAGGACAATGCCTAGGTCTTCTGGCCTAGTAACAAAAGTTGTTTGGTCTCAGGAAAAAAGGCCAACTCATGAGGCAAGGTTCAGAGGAGGAAAAAACAGGTGGTGCCATGGCCTAGTGCTTATTCTCACTGTGGGGTCCCATAGTTATACTAAGACCACCTCATAGTCACCACTCCCAAGGGAAGCTTAATACCATGAGCTCTCTGCCTTCCCACCCGTCAGCCAGACCAGGTAGCTTTGCTCAAATCAGGAGACACTGGGCCCCTACCAACCCCCAACTTAATTTGGATTCCTTCCCACAAGGAAGGTCCTTCAGGACCCCCATCATACCAGCAGAGATACTTTACAACCAGCCATTCCTACCAGGACGGGCAGAGCGCCCCTACTGGACACTGATAAGAATAGATATTTCACCTGATTCTAGCCAAGTTGCTGAGAAGCTGAACTGCTGGTGTACAGCGCAAATATAATCTAATATTATTGGTCCATTTTTTCCAAACTGCATACAGCTGTTTCAGGTTTGTCGGCGATTGTTCTGTCCTCCCTACACGTTTCCCTGTGTGTAACTCTACATGCAGCTAAACCTTCCTATTCTGCAATAAGCCAGACTGGATGTAAGTTTGAAGCTTTATTAACAAAACAGGATGCAAGTTTTAGTCCAACATGTGCTCTAAAAGCTGGTTCCTTCTATTGGTTCCTAATATGGAGTCTGAGCTCCCAGGATGCACCTGTTTCCTTTTCTTAGACTGAAGGATATTGGGAACTTTTATTAAAGCTGAACAGTTTCTAGTTTCTGCCAAAGTAAATAGTAAGTAGTTACCGACTCCATCTAGTGGAAAAATGTAATATTGCAGGCAGAACAACTGCTGGATACACACTCACCAGCCACTTTATTAGGTACACCTTACTATTAGCGGGTTGGACCCCCCTTTGCCTTCATTCTTGGTGGCATAGATTCTACAAGATTTTGGAAACTTTCCTCAGAGATTTTGCTCCATAGTGACATGATAACATCACACAGTTGCTGCAGATTTGGTGGCTGCACATCCATGATGGGAATCTCCCGTTCCACCACATGCCAAAGGTGCTCTATTGGAGGAGATGTGGTGAGTGTGGAGGCCATTGGAGGACAGTGACCTCATTGTCATGGTGAAGAAACCAGTGGTGAGATGACTGGAGCTTTGTGATGTGGTGCATTATCCTGCTGGGAGGAGCCATCAGAAGATGGAGACACTGTAGTCATAAAGGGATGGACATGGTCAGCAACAATACTCAGGTAGGCCGTGGGGTTTATACCATACTCAATTGGTACTAAGGGGTCCAAAGTGTGCCAAGAAAATATCTCCCACACCATTATACCACCACCAGCCTGAACCATTACGCCCCCCTCCCCCACACCATTACACCATCACCAGCCTGAACTGTTACCCCCCCCCTTCTCCCCCACACCATTACAGCACCACTAGCCTGAACCATTAACCCCCCTCCTCCCCCACACCATTACACCACCAGCCTGAACCGTTATCCCCCCCACACCATTACACCACCACCACCTGCCCGAACCATTACCCCCCCTCCCCCACACCATTACACCACCACCAGCCTGAACCATTACCCCCCCTCCTCCTCCACACCATCACACCACCACCACCAGCCTGAACCGTTACCCCCCCCCCCCACACCATTACACCCCTACCAGCCTGAACCGTTACCCCCCTCCCCCACACCATTACAGCACCACCAGCCTGAACCGTTACCCCCCCCCCACACCATTATACCCCCACCACCAGCCTGAACCGTTAACCCCCCTCCCCCACACCATTACACCATCACCAGCCTGAACCGTTAACCCCCCTCCTCCCCCACACCATTACACCACCAGCCTGAACCGTTCTCCCCCCCCACACCATTACACCACCACCACCTGCCCGAACCATTCCCCCCCTCCCCCACACCATTACAGCACCACCAGCCTGAACCGTTACCCCCCCCCCCCCCACACCATTATACCCCCACCACCAGCCTGAACCATTACACCCCCCTCCTCCTCCTCTACACCATCACACCACCACCACCAGCCTGAACCGTTACCCCTCCCCCACACCATTACACCACAACCACCAGCATGAACCATTACCCCCCCCTCCTCCCCCACACCATTACACCACAACCACCAGCATGAACCATTACCCCCCCCTCCTCCCCCACACCATTACACCACAACCACCAGCATGAACCATTACCCCCTCCACACCATCACACCACCACCACCAGTCTGAACCACAACCCCCCCTCCCCCACACCATTACAGCACCACCAGCCTGAACCATTACCCCCTCCCCCTCCACACCATCACACCACCACCAGTCTGAACCACAACCCCCCCTCCCCCACACCATTACAGCACCACCAGCCTGAACCATTACCCCCCCCCCCTCCACACCATCACACCACCACCACCAGCCTAAACCTTTACCCCCCCCTCCTCCCCCACACCATTACACCACCAGCCTGAACCGTTATCCCCCTCCCCCACACACACACCATTACACCACAACCACCAGCAGGAACCATTAACCCCCTCCTCCCCCACACCATTACACCACCACCACCAGCCTGAACCATTACCCCCCCCCCCTCCTCCCCCACACCATTACACCACCAGCCTGAACCGTTCTCCCCCCCCCCACACCATTACACCACCACCACCTGCCCGAACCATTACCCCCCCCTCCCCCACACCATTACACCACCACCAGCCTGAACCATTACCCCCCCCCTCCTCCTCCTCCACACCATCACACCACCACCACCAGCCTGAACCGTTAACCCCCCTCCCCCACACCATTACACCACCAGCCTGAACCGTTACCCCCCCACACCATTATACCCCCACCACCAGCCTGAACCGTTAACCCCCCTCCCCCACACCATTACACCACAACCACCAGCCTGAACCGTTACCCCCCCCCCCCCCCACACCATTACACCCCTACCAGCCTGAACCGTTACCCCCCCCTCCCCCACACCATTACAGCACCACCAGCCTGAACCGTTACCCCCCCCCACACCATTATACCCCCACCACCAGCCTGAACCGTTACCCCCCCTCCTCCCCCACACCATTACACCATCACCAGCCTGAACCATTACACCCCCCTCCTCCTCCTCCACACCATCACACCACCACCACCTGCCTGAACCGTTACCCCTCCCCCACACCATTACGCCACAACCACCAGCATGAACCATTACCCCCTCCACACCATCACACCACCACCACCAGTCTGAACCACAACCCCCCCTCCCCCACACCATTACAGCACCACCAGCCTGAACCATTACCCCCCCCCCCCTCCAAACCATCACACCACCACCACCAGCCTAAACCTTTACCCCCCCCTCCTCCCCCACACCATTACACCACCAGCCTGAACCGTTATCCCCCCCCCCCCCCCACACACACCATTACACCACAACCACCAGCAGGAACCATTAACCCCCTCCTCCCCCACACCATTACACCACCACCACCAGCCTGAACCATTACCCCCCCCTCCTCCCCCACACCATTACACCACCACCACCAGCCTGAACCATTACCCCCCCCTCCTCCCCCACACCACTACCACCAGCCTGAACCATTACCCCCCCTCCTCCCCCACACCATTACACCACCAGCCTGAACCATTATCCCCCCCTCCCCCACACCATTACACCACCACCACTAGCCTGAACCAGTGATACAAGGCAGGATGGATCCATGCGCTAAATTCTGATCCTACCATCTGAATGTCGCAGCTGAAATCCAGACTCCTCAGACTAGGCAACGTTTTTCCAATCTTCTATTGTCCAATTTTGGTGATCCTGTGCCAATTGTAGCCTCAGCTTCCTGTTCTTAGCTGACAGGGTTGGCACCCGGTGTGGTCTTCTGCTGCTGTAGCCCATCTGCTTCAAGGTTAGATGTGCGTTCAGAGATAGTATTCTCCATACCTTGGTTGTAATGAGCGCTTTATTGAGTTACTGTTGCCTTTCTATCATCTGGAACCAGTCTGCCCATTCTCCTCTGACCTCCACAAGGCATTTTCCTCCACACAACTGCCGCTCACTGGATATTTTCTCTTTTCCCCACCATTCTCTGTAATCCCGAGAGATGGTTGTGTGTGAAAATCCCAGAAATACTCAGACCAGCCCGTCTGCCACCAACAACTATGCCACTTTCAAAGTCACCTAAATCCCCTTTCTTCCACATTCGATGCTCGGTTTGAACTTCGGCAAGTCGTCTTCACCACATTTAGATGCCTAAATGCTGCCAAATGATTGGCTAATTAGCAATTTGTGTTACTATAGGCCGGTCAGCCTAACATCAGTAGTCTGCAAAATTTTGGAGGGGATGTTAAGGGACCACATACAAGACTTTAGTAATGAAAACGGTATTATAAGTAGTAATCAGCATGGATTCATGAAAAATCGTTCGTGCCAAACCAATCTATTAACCTTCTACGATGAAGTGAGCTGCCATCTAGATAAAGGTAAGCCGGTGGATGTGGTGTATCTGGACTTTGCAAAGGCCTTTGACACCGTTCCCCACAAAAGCTTACTGTACAAACTAAGGAAGGTAGGTATGGACCATAAGGTGAGTACCTGGATAGAGAACTGGCTCCAGGGGAGAGTACAGAGGGTGGTGATTAATGGGGAGTACTCGGATTGGGCGGGTGTGGAAAGTGGGGTCCCCCAGGGTTCTGTCCTGGGACCAATCCTGTTTAATTTATTCATAAATGATCTAGAGGAGGGGATATCGAGTACAATCTCAGTATTTGCGGATGATACTAAACTAAGCATGCCAATATCTTCTATGCAGGATGTGGAAACCTTCCAATGGCTACTCACTAGGGGGGGGAACCTCTGGGTGAGTCTAGGATGGAAAAGGACTTGGGGGTACTGGTAGACAACAGGCTTGGTAGTGGCATGCAATGCCAAGCCGCCGCAAGCAAAGCCAACAGAATACTGGGATGTATAAAAAAGGGGATTCACTCCAGAAATAAAGAGATTATTCTCCCGCTCTACAAGACTCTGGTCCGGCCACATCTGAAGTATGCTGTCCAGTTCTGGGCACCGGTCCTCAGGAAGGATGTGCTGGAACTGGAGTAAGTCCAGAGAAGGGCAACAAAAATAATTAGGGGAATGGAGGACATCAGCTATGAGGAAAGGCTACAAGCACTGAACCTATTCTCTCTGGAGAAGAGACGATTGAGGGGGGATATGATATCAATGTACAAATACTGTACTGGTGACCCGAGCATAAGGAACAAACTATTCAGAGTAAGGGAATACAATAAGACACGTGGCCACTCACTAAAACTTGAGGAAAGGCGGTTTAACCTTAAAATGCGTAAGGGGTTCTTCACTGTAAGAGCAGTAAGGATGTGGAATTCTCTTCCACAAGCAGTGGTATCTGCAGGGAGCATTGATAGTTTCAAAAAACTATTAGATGGGCACCTTAAAGACCACAACATACAGGGGTATACAATGTACAACATACAGGGGTATACAATGTACAACATACAGGGGTATACAATGTACAACATACAGGGGTATACAATGTACAACATACAGGGGTATACAATGTACAACATACAGGGGTATACAATGTACAACATACAGGGGTATACAATGTACAACATACAGGGGTATACAATGTACGGTTAAAAGCAAACACACACACACATCATAGGTTGAACTGGATGGACTGATGTCTTTTTTCAACCTCACTAACTATGTAACTATGTAATTTTGCATACCTTGGTTGTAATGAGCACTTTATTGACTTATTGTTGCCTTTCTATCATCTGGAACAAGTCTGCGCATTCTCCTCTGACCTCAACAAGGCATTTTCCTCCACACAACTGCCGCTCACTGGATATTTTCTCTTTTTCCCACCATTCTCTGTAAACCCAAGAGATGATTGTGAGTGAAAATCCCAGAAATACTCAGACCGGCCCCTCAGCCACCAACAACCATGCCACGTTCAAAGCCACTTAAATCCCCTTTCTTCCCCATTCTGATGCTCGGTTTGAACTTCGGCAAGTCGTCTTCACCATGTCTAGATGCCTAAATGCTGCCACATGATTGGCTGATTAGCAATTTGTGTTACCCAGCCATTGAACAGGTTGTACCTAATAAAGTGGGCGGGGATTGTATATACCTGGACCAGCTGTGATGAGCGCAGTTTATGGTCACCATGGCTTCTGTGGCGCGCGGCTCGGGACCCCGTGAGACAGAAGCTCCGCCCATGGTGGCCACAAAGCCTGAAACAGCTCTACGCGATTCGGAATAAATGGCTGATGGGGGTATAAAGTAATGATTTTCATAGCTCCGCCCACTGTCCTGGAATGAGGAACCGCCCACTTATCTCTGGGATCTGTGATGGAAGGACGGAATGAGACCTGGATTTTATAACGAACGTTTCTCTCTCTTTCTACAGGCTGTGCACTGGATGGCGAGGAACGACCAGCGGGGTGCAAGAATGGAGAGCGCGCCGCGGCGCTGAGTGCGTTACCATATCAGGAGACAGGTGAAGGCGACATGATGGGGATTTCCGGGAATTGGGGGCGTTGGGGGAGGGGGGGGGGGAAACACGCAATTAAGCCATGTATTTACTGCCATCCACTGCTGGGACAAGGACAAGAGCTCAGGGCAAACGTGCCGAGCTGCGCCCCCCCCCCCCCCAAGATGTATGAGGATCATGTGTGAGCAAAAATCTCCTCCCCTCAAAAGTAAAAAAACGGAGCACTAATCTGCATGCCTTCCCTCTTCTCCCAGTACAAATCCACTCCCCTGCTGAAATCTCCCCTGCAGACACAAATCCACCCCCCCCCCCGCACCCAGATCTCCCCAGCTCCCAAATCTCCCCCCCCCCAAAAAAAAATCACCCCTCCTAGCACAAATCTACACATCCTCCTACACAAAAATCACCCCTCCTACACATTCTCCCCCCCCCCCCCACACTCCATCCAAACCCCCTTCCTCAAGAAAAAAATAAAAAAACGGAGCACTAATCGGCATGCCTTCCCTCTTCTCCCAGCACAAATCCACTCCCCTGCTGAAATCTCCCCTGCAGACACAAATCCACCCCCCCCCCCGCACCCAGATCTCCCCAGCTCCCAAATCTCCCCCCCCCCAAAAAAAAATCACCCCTCCTAGCACAAATCTACACATCCTCCTACACAAAAATCACCCCTCCTACACATTCTCCCCCCCCCCCCCACACTCCATCCAAACCCCCTTCCTCAAGAAAAAAATAAAAAAACGGAGCACTAATCGGCATGCCTTCCCTCTTCTCCCAGTACAAATCCACTCCCCTGCTGAAATCTCCCCTCCAGACCCAAATCCACCCCCCCCCCCAAATCTTCCCCCAAAAAAATCTCCCCTCCAGTGTGACGTGATTGGTATTATAAAAACAAAACAAAAAAAAAAGAGACTTTACCTTAACTTTAACCAGTTAAGGACCAGGAGATTTTCCCCCCTTAATGACCAGGCCATTTTTTTGCGATTCGGCACTGCATTATTTTATTTGACAATTGCGCGGTCGTGCGACGCTGTACCCAAATAAAATTGATGTCCTTTTTTTTCCCCCCACAAATAGAGATTTCTTTTGGTGGTATTTGATCACCTCTGCTATTTTTATTTTTTGCGCTATAAACAAAAAAAGAGCGACAATTCTGAAAAAAAAAAAAAAAAAAAAAAACACAATTTTTTTACATTCTGCTATATAACATTCCCAATAAAAAAAAAAATTAAAAATCACATTTTTCCATCATTTTAGGCCAATTTGTATTCTGCTACATATTTTTGGTAAAAAAAAAATCCCAATAAGCGTATTTTGATTGGTTTGCGTAAAAGTTATCGCGTCTACTAACTATGGGAAAGATTTATGTCATTTTTATTTATTTTTTATTTTTTCTAGTAATGGCGGCGATCTGTGATTTTTAGCGGGACTGCGACATTGCGGAGGACAGATCGGACCCCTAACTGACATTTCTGACACTTTTGGGGGAACCAGTGACATTAATACAGTAATCAGTGCTAAAATATATGCACTGTCACTGTAATAATGACACTGGCAGGGAAGGGGGTTCACACCAGGGGCAATCAAAGGGTTAAGTGTGAGCCTAGGGGGTGTTTTCTAACTGTGAGGGGGAGGGGCTTGCTGAATCAACACAGAAACCTGTGATCCTAAATAGGAGGAGCTCTGTGCTGATAGCTGAGAGAACAGCGATCTGTGGTGTTTACAACAGCAGAGCGCCGTTCTCTCTTCATAGGTCAGTGACTTCATTACATCTGCAGATCATTGCTGAGCTTCTTATATTTCTGCAAGTCTACCAGACAGGGTCTGCTTAGTGAGAACAATAGACTGTCTGCAATCTCTAATGATGTGAAACATCCACAATGCTCCTTGTCCAGCCTTACAATCATATGAAGGAGATCAGAAGAGGTGTTTTATATACAAAATAGAAGAGGGAGTTTTGGTTTCCCTATAATGATGATGGGGTGATGGTGACTTGTATGGAAATGAAAGGGAAATGTCCACTTTACCCAATCCAAACGCTTCCTCCTCCAGATGGGGGGAACTTTGCCTGGCCAGAGATGATCCCGGCTCAGACGTATCGCCCTCTCAGCCAGAGCCTGACCACCGATGTGACGGGGCGCCCCCGGAGGGAGAAGGTGAGACTACCCATGTCCATCCTCAGCCGTAAACCACCATCTGTACCCAACACCAAGGTGAGTGTCAGCTCTGCGGTATATGTCAGAGCTATATACATGTATAATAATAATAGTGTGTGACTGTGGGGGGAAATTAGAGTGTAAGCTCCTCTGGTGCAGAGACTGATGTGACTGTGGGGGGGGGGGGGGGACATTAGAGTGTAAGCTCCTCTGGTACAGAGACTGATGTGACTATGGGGGGGACATTAGAGTGTAAGCTCCTCTGGTACAGAGACTGATGTGACTATGGGGGGGACATTAGAGTGTAAGCTCCTCTGGTACAGAGACTGATGTGACTATGGGGGGGACATTAGAGTGTAAGCTCCTCTGGTACAGAGACTGATGTGACTGTGGGGGAGGGGACATTAGAGTGTAAGCTCCTCTGGTACAGAGACTGATGTGATTGGCTCAGTGTTCTCTGTACAGCACTGCAGTATATGTCAGAGCTATATAAATGTATAATAATAATAGTGTGTGACTTGGGGGAGGGGGGGGGACATTAGAGTGTAAGCTCCTCTGGTACAGAGGCTGATGTGACTGTGGGGGGGGGGGGACATTAGAGTGTAAGCTCCTCTGGTACAGAGACGTGACTGTGGGGGGACATTAGAGTGTAAGCTCCTCTGGTACAGAGACGTGACTGTGGGGGAGGAGACATTAGAGTGTAAGCTCCTCTGGTACAGAGACTGATGTGACTGGCTCAGTGTTCTCTGTACAGCACTGCGGTATATGTCAGAGCTATATAAATGTATAATAATAATAGTGTGTGACTTGGGGGAGGGGGGGGACATTAGAGTGTAAGCTCCTCTGGTACAGAGGCTGATGTGACTGTGGGGGGGGGGGGGGGGACATTAGAGTGTAAGCTCCTCTGGTACAGAGACGTGACTGTGGGGGGACATTAGAGTGTAAGCTCCTCTGGTACAGAGACGTGACTGTGGGGGGACATTAGAGTGTAAGCTCCTCTGGTACAGAGACGTGACTGTGGGGGAGGAGACATTAGAGTGTAAGCTCCTCTGGTACAGAGACTGATGTGACTGGCTCAGTGATCTCTGTACAGCACTGCAGTATATGTCAGAGCTATATAAATGTATAATAATAATAGTGTGTGACTGTGGGGGAGGGGACATTAGAGTGTAAGCTCCTCTGGTACAGAGACTGATGTGACTGTGGGGGAGGGGACATTAGAGTGTAAGCTCCTCTGGTACAGAGACTGATGTGACTGGCTCAGGGATCTCTGTACAGCACTGCGGTATATGTCAGAGCTATATAAATGTATAATAATAATAGTGTGTGACTGTGGGGGAGGGGACATTAGAGTGTAAGCTCCTCTGGTGTCCCCGTACACTTATCCTATGTTTTTGTGTCTCCTCCAGTTTGCAACGGTGGAAGATCCGGTGAGACGCGCGGTGCGCACTTCCTCCACCTCACCTTCAAGCAGCGCCGTGAAGCGCGTCCCACGAGGATTCCATCTCACCCCGGCGGTGGCGCAGTTCGGGGTGCTCAGGGAGGGGTACACGTACGCCCTGACAGTGATAATGAAGAATGTCGGGGTGGATTTCTGCAGGTAATCCCTCAATAATGGAGAAATATGGAGTACGGCCCGGGGTTTATAAACCTTCACAGTCGGGGGAGGGGGGGTGGGGCAGTAAGAATTGTCTAACATTGTAACAAAAAGACACATCAAGTGTAAGTTATAAGACTGGAGCAGCTGTGCATGCCAACCAATCAGCTCCTAGCTTTCATTTTCAAAGCACAACTGAACAAGCTGAAGCTAGAGGCTCATTGGTTACTGCTCCAGATTTAGTAAATGAATGTGCTGTTTACTTTTTTGCTGTTTATAAATTGATGAGTTGTTTGTTTATTTTTTTGGGCTAGTCATAACATAAATGAATGTTTGCTTTTTTTTTGTTGTTTTTTTGCTACTTATACATTGATGTTTTTTTTTTCCTGCTCATCCTAAATTAATGAGCTGTTTATTTGTTTTTTTTTTTTGCTAGTCATTAATTGGTGAGCTGTTTATTTTCATTTTGCTAGTAATAAATTATTAAGCTGTTTATTTATTTATTTTTTGATAGTCATAATTTGATGAGCGGTTTATTTTCTTTTTTTTTTTTTTTTTTTTGCTAGTTATAAATTTGTTTGTTGTTATTTTTTAATAATTTTTTTTTTGTGTGTGTGGTGTCAGTGTGGTGTTAAGCCGAGTGCACATGGATGGAAATTCAACTGGTTCTGCAGGGGCTGGCCTAATTTCAATCTATGTGTAGCCCCTCCCTGTTAGATGTCAATCATTAGATCAGCTTCTGTCAAATCTGTTTCTGCTGGGAAATCTTCAGTCGGCGGCTTGTAACCAATTGGCTGAAGTGCTGATCTGTGTATTCTGACTGTGGAGAGGCCCCCCTGCTTTTACTATACATTCCCCCGGGGAAGGGGGGGATACCCATATCCACCCTGATCGTGTTGATCCCTGAATATGTTATTTTTTTGTTCAGCCTGCTGGTTGAATTAAAAAAAGAAAAAAGTGTATGCCCAGCTTTATGGTCAGTATGTTTTAGGAAGAAATTTTTTTTTTTTTAGGTAGGATAAAAAAAAAAAAAAACGAAATGCATACTATTGTTTCTTGGATACAGGTACAAACAACAAATAAAGTCAGGTCAGAAGTGTGAGAATTATTTTTTTTTTGTTTTTTTTTTTTGGTGATCAGTCATGGTAATGCCATAAAAATGCCATAAAAATATATAAGAAAAATGCCCGCATCCTCCACCAAAAAAGAAAAAAAATATATATATATATATACAGAAAAAGTTTTAAAAATAATATAAATAAAAAAAAAAAGAATAGGAATACTTTAAAATAAATAATAAACAACATTAACCGCTTGCCGACCGCATAACTTACATATATGGCGGCAAGGCGGCTCTCCCGCACCAGATCACTTACTAGTGGGGTAAATCTTCCGGAGTTCAGGTGGATAATAATTTAATAAAAAATACATCTCTAACAAAAGTGTTGTGCGGTTATTCAATAATAAAACTTACTTGTTATCCCATGATCCCAATACTATTCGAAATTAAACATAATCCATCATGCTGGAAATTATATACAATATTGTCCTAAGTGTAATAATGTGATTGAACCCACTTCCCTCCTCACTCCTGTCCCCCCCCCCCCCCCATATGGAGCAAAGCAATTATTACAATTATGGACCTGTTTATTCGGCAATCAACGTATCATTACTGAGGATAACAAGGTCATACATATAATGTTTTTTTTTATAAGAACAAACAAGGGTTTCTTTTTATGATATTGTCCTGCAACAGTGATTTATTTTTTTTTTTTTTCACAATCCTTAGACAATAAAACGTAACAAAACCTAAACAAATCACACATTTTCATTTTTTTTTTTAGCAGTGTTGGTTTAAAAGTAAAAAAGTGTTGTCGCGCATAAAAAGTGCGCATTGTATTCTGTATTTTGTCCTGTTTAAAAAGGACATAAAAGTTACGATTTTGGTACAAGGTATTGCAAAGTTTTTTTTTTTTTTTTACAAATGAAACAAAGTTTCATTATTTTATTTATTTATTTTTTAATTTTGCAGTTTTTTTATAATATGACATGCAAAAAAATATGTTGAAGGTGTAAAAATATTAATAAACAAAACAAAGAAAAATAAAAGTTTAAACATTAATGGTTAACCACTTGATCTCTGGAAGGTTTTACCCCCTGCATGACCAGACAATTTTATGCTATTTAGCACTGCGCTACTTTAACTGGCAATTGCGCAGTTATACAACACTACCTGATTGAAATATATATAGGGTTGAGCGAACCCGGACTGTATTGTTCGGGATCGTACCAGACTTTTGGGTATTCGGTACCCAGACACGAACATTTCACTGTATGTTCGGGATACTGTCCGTTGTTCGGTAATGTTATTTCATGTTTTGGCGCGGTTTTAACCACTTGCCGACCGCCGCGCGACTATATACGGCGGCGGTCAGCCCCTCACAGGCAGAGTGACGTACCGGTACGTCACTAGCCTGGGAGGGTCTGGGGAGCGCGCGCCGCCGGCGGCGCGCTCCCGCGCGGTCACGGGCCCCCCCGGACGTGTGACCGGCGGACCCCATGTCCGCTGGTCACTCGGCGATCGGCAGGGGAGAGGGAGAAAGACAGGCAGCTTGTGTAAACAAGCTGCCTGTCAGTTCTCCCTGTGTAGAAACACTTATCGTACGGTTCTACTATGTAGGACCGTTGATCAGTGTAACTACACCTCAAGCCACAGCCAATCACAGTTAGAATCACGCCCCTAGGGACACACACAGCCCCTCCCTCTCAAATAAAGTTAACCCCTTCACTGCCAGTGTATTTTTACAGTAACAGTGCATATTTTTAGCACTGATTACTGTAGAAATGTCACTGGTAACCCCAAAAGTGTCAAAAATGTCAGTCAAGGGTCCGATCTGTCCGCCGCAATGTCGCAGTACCGCAAAAAAAATCGCAGATCGCCGCCATTACGCGTTAAAAAAAAAAAACAACAAAAATGACAAAAATCTTTCCCTTTGTTAGTAAACGCGATAACTTTTGCGCAAACCAATCAAAATACGCTTTTTGCGATTTTTTTTTTACCAAACATAGGTAGCATAAAACAAATTGGCCGAAAATTTTAAAAAATTTAGATTTTTACTTTTTTTTGGGGGGGAATTTCATATAAAAAAATGTGAAAAATATTGTTATTTTTGCAAAATTTACGCTCTTTTTTTGTTTATAGCGCGTGATCAAAAAATCGCACAGGTGATCAAATACCACCAAAAGAAAGCTCTGTTTGTGGGAAGAAAAGGACGTCAAATTCGTTTAGGTACAGCGTCGCACGACCGCGCAATTGTCCGTTAAAGTCACGCAGTGCCGAATCGCAAAATACCCCCTGGTCAGGAAGGGGGTAAAATCTTCCGGGGCTTAAGTGGTTAATGGCGCGGTTTCAACAGGTGCAAGGCAGCCAATCAGCAAGCGTTTAACTAGTGTGCCCTAGAAGCCATCACAGCCATGTCTACTAATGGCATGGCTGTGATTGGCCAGTGCAGCATGTGACCCAGACTCTATATAAGCTGGAGTCGCACAGCGCCGTGCGTCACTCTGCTATAACTATACTAGGGAGAGGTTCCTGCTGCTTCTGAGGGAGAGATAGGAGATTATTGTAGGGTCAGGCTGGAGATTGCTTTCAGGGAAAGAATAGGGAGAATCTTCTTTAATCAGACAGAGATCTACATTGATTGTATTGTGTGGGGGTGCAGTGCACGATCTTTTTGCCCTCACCCGAGCCCAGTGAGGAGGAGGGAGAAAAAAAAAAACGTATCAGTCTGTTAGGCGTGAGGCGTGCAGCAGCCATTTCATGCAAGCTCAGTGCATATGTGTCTGCTTAATCTGCATTTTAAGAAAAAAAAAACTTTTTTCCTTCATATTTTACAGCGTTTAGACAGACACTGCATTTCAAATCTGCTATTCAAAAAGCACCAATTTAAGGGGAAAATAATTTTTCAGTTTTTCATTCATACTTTACTGTGACACTAACACGCTCTTAAGAAGATTTTGCTGCCATTTGCAGCCCTCTAGCCCTTTCCATGTTTTTTTTTTTTTAGAGCCATTTTAGTGCTCAAAAGTTCGAGTCGCCATTGACTTCAATGGGGTTCGGGATTGGGGTAAAGTTCGGGTTAAGTCTGGGTCACGAACCCGGACTTTTTTTTCAAGTTCGGCCGAACCCGGACATCCAGGTGTTCGCTCAACTCTAAATATATATCATTTTTTTCACACAAAAAGAACTTTGTTTTGGTGGTATTTGATAACCACTTGGTTTTTATTTATTATATAAATAAAGATTTTGAAAAAAACAATATTTTTTACTTTCTGCTATAAATTATTATTATTATTATTTTTTTTTTAAATCATACATTTAGGCCAAAATCTATTCTGCTACATGTCTTTTGGTAAAATAAAATCCCAAGAAGTGTATATTGATTGATTTGCATGAAAGTTATAGTGTCTATAAACGATGGTGTATACACAGTATCTCACAAAAGTGAGTACACCCCTCACATTTTTGTAAATATTTTATTCTATCTTTTCATGTGACAACACTGAAGAAATGACACTTTGGTACAATGTAAAGTAGTGAGTGTACAGCTTGTATAAGACCCCATTCACACTAGCGCGACTTGACAGGCGACTTGGTCGCCTGACAAGTCGCGGTGGGTCGCCTGCCATTGATTAGCACAGGACCCGTTCTAATAGGAGCGACACAAGTCGCTCTGACTTAGAAAAAGGGTCCTGTACTACTTTGGGGCGACCTGGAGGCGACTTGCATTGACTTCAATGATATGAAGTCCGTGCATGTCACGCCGAGGTGGCGGTGCACGCGACTTCACAGGTCGCCCCAGCAAGTCGTGTCACCCCTGTGTGAATGGGGTCTAACAGTGTAAATTTGCTGTTCCCTCAAAATAACTCAACACACAGCCATTAATGTCTAAACCGCTGGCAACAAAAGTAAGTACACTCCTAAGTGATAATGTCCAAATTGGGCCCAAAGTGTCAATATTTTGTGGGGCCACCATTATTTTCCAGCACTGCCTTAACCCTCTTGGGCATGGAGTTCACCAGAGCTTCACAGGTTGCCACTGGAGTCCTCTTCCCCTCCTCCATGGTGACATCACAGAGCTGGTGGATGTTAGTGACCTTGCGCTCCTCCACCTTCCATTTGAAGATGTCCCACAGATGCTCAATAGGGTTTAGGTCTGGAGACATGCTGGGCCAGTCCATCACCTTCACCCTCAGCTTCTTTAGCAAGGCAGTGGTCGTCTTGGAGGTGTTTGGGGTCGTTATCATGTTGGAATACTGCCCTGTGGCCCGGTCTCTGAAGGGAGGGGATCAGGCTCTGCTTCAGTATGTCACAGTACATGTTGGCATTCATGGTTCCCTCAATGAACTGTAGCTCCCCAGTGCTGGCAGCACTCATGCAGCCCCAGACCATGACACTCCCACCACCATGCTTGACTGTAGGCAAGATACACTTGTCTTTGGACTCCTCACCTGGTTGCCGCCACACACGCTTGACAGCATCTGAACCAAATAAGTTTATCTTGGTCTCATCAGACCACAGGACATGGTTCCAGTAATCCATGGCCTTAGTCTGCTTGTCTTCAGAAAACTGTGAGCTTTCTTGTGCATCATCTTTAGAAGAGGCTTCCTTCTGGGATGACAGCCATGCAGACCAATTTGATGCAGTGTACGGTGTATGGTCTGAGCACTGACAGGCTGACCCCCCACCCCTTCAACCTCTGCAGCAATGCTGGCAGCACTCATACGTCTATTTCCCAAAGACAACCCCTGTATATGACGCTGAGCATGTGCACTCCACTTCTTTGGTCGACCATGGTGAGGCCTGTTCTGAGTGGAACCTGTCCTGTTAAACCGCTGTATGGTCTTGGCCACTGTGCTGCAGCTCAGTTTCAGGGTCTTGCCAATCTTCTTATAGCCTAGGCCATCTTTATGTAGAGCAACAATTCTTTTTTTCGGATCCTCAGAGAGTTCTTTGTCATGAGGTGCCATGTTGAACTTCTAGTGACCAGTATGAGAGAGTGAGAGTGATAACACCAAATTTAACACACCTGCTCCCCATTCACACCTGAGACCTTGTAACACTAACAAGTCATGTGACACCAGGGAGGGAAAATGGCTAATTGGGCCCAGTTTGGGCATTTTCACTTAGGGGTGTACTCACTTTTGTTGCCAGCGGTTTAGACATTAATGGCTGTGTGTTGAGTTATTTTGGGGGGACAGCAAATTTACACTGTTATACAAGCTGTACACTCACTACTTTACATTGTAGCAAAGTGTCATTTCTTCAGTGTTGTCACATGAAAAGATAGAATAAAATATTTACAAAAATGTGAGGGGTGTACTTACTTTTGTGAGATACTGTATATGATGTTTGTGGGGATGAAATTTTCTAGCAATAAAAAACTGATTTTAACTTGTAAACCAAAAGTGCCAGAAATGGATTTGGTCAGTAAGTGTCTAGGAAGGCGCACACCGCATACAACTTTATTGTTCCAGCGCTGTACAGGACACTCCAACCAACTCCTCCCATGAACACGTTTCGTCTCCTACTGTAGAGTCTCAATCTCAGGTCTTTACCAACAAGCTCCAGCAGTGTTTGAGACACATCACCCAACTTCTCTGATGAGTCGCCCCCTGCTGAGGCTTGTTGGTAAAGACCTGAGATAGAGGCTTCCTATTATCGTATGTGGACTTCAGTGCTGTATTTTGGCCCAGGCCAACAAGGCCCAGGCTTAGGTCGGCATTTTGCAGTGGGGGCATCAAAATAGCGGCTTCCGCCTCCATCTGAGACTCTATTGCCTACTGGCCTGGCGTCTAGCAACCAAGGGTGTCACGGCCGTGACTCCCTGGCCCTGCACACAATTCAAAGTGGAGGAGGATTTAACTTCCTCCTCCTCTGTGCCTAGAGCTCCCCCACCTCCCTCTCTCTCTCCCACTCCCTTCTTCCTCTCTCTCCCACCCCCCTCTCTCTCTCCCACCACCCCCTCTCTCTCTCCCACCACCCCCTCTCTCTCTCCCACCCACACCCTCTCTCTCCTTCTCTCCCTCTTTTTATCTCACCCCCTCTCTCTCTCATCCCCCCTCTCTCTCTCTCATCCCCCTTTCTCTCTCTCTCATCCCCCCTTTCTCTCTCTCTCATCCCCCCTTTCTCTCTCTCTCATCCCCCCTTTCTCTCTCTCTCATCCCCCCTTTCTCTCTCTCTCATCCCCCCCTTCTCTCTCTCTCACCCCCCCCCTTTATCTCTCTCTCTCATCCCCCTTTCTCTCTCCCACCACCCTCCCTCTCTCTCTCTCTCTCTTTCTCCCACCCTCTCTCTCTCTCTTTCTCCCACCCTCTCTCTCTCTCTCTTTCTCCCACCCTCTTTCTCTCTCCCACCACCCTCTTTCTCTCTCTCCCAGCACCCTCCCACTCTCTCTCTCTTCCGCCATTCTCTCTCTCTCTCTCCCACCCTCTTTATCTCTCTCACCCCCCTTCTCTCTCACCCCCCCCCATTTCTCTCTCTCATCCCCGTCTCTCTCTCATCCCCCCTTTCTCTCTCTCTCACCCCCCTTTCTCTCTCTCTCTCATCCCCCCTCTCTCTTCCCCCTTTCTCTCTCTCATCACCCCCCTCTCTTCCTCTCCCAACCCCCTCTTTTTCTCTCTCCCTCCATCTTCTCCCACCCTCTCTCTTTCTCCCACCCTCTCTCTTTCTCCCACCCTCTCTCTTTCTCTCTCCCTCTCTCTTTCTCTCTCCCACCACCCTCCCTCTCTCTCTCTCTCTCCCACCACCCTCTCTCTCTCTCTCTCTCTTTCTCCCACCATCCTCTCTCTCGCTTTCTCCCACCCTCTCTCTCTCCCCCATCACCCTCTCTCTCTCTCTCACACCCGTCACCCTCTCTCTCTCACCCACCACCCTCTCTTTCTCCCACCCTCTTTCTCTCTCTCTCTCTCATCTCCTGCTCACCCTGCCTTACCCACCCCCCTCTCGTGAGATCTCGGGGGTCCTTGGTGGAACGTGAAGTCCTTCAATTTTGGAGGGAGTCACATCCGTTAAGCAGGAAGTGGTGGGGCAAATTTACATAGGAGGAGGAGGGAGGCTCCCAATTCTAGTCTTGCCTAAGGCAGCACAACATACCCTACTGGTGGACTTGTTTGGGAGGGTGCATCCCGGGGGTGTGAGTGCCCCCAGCTGAGGTGGTGTCAGCGACGGTCCTTCAGTCAGTGGACATGGTGTCAGTCCACACAAGGTGAGTCTGTTCTGTTTTATGATTCATCTACCAGTTGTTTTGGGCTTAGAGCTGGTTGCAGACGCTGACCAGAGAGAGACAATAATAGAAGGAATGATAGGTGGCATATTATTTAACCTGTGCTGTGTGCACAAATGCCTGACACAGATCAGCCCCTGTGCAGCCCCTTACTTGTGACTTACTACACAGTAACAATGATCACAGGGGGAGGGGAGACTGAGGACATGCTTCCTCCTGCCTGCAGCAAAATGATGACATCATCTCAGCCTAGGCAAAGTCTCTGAACTGGAGCTCATGGATGGGATTAGCAGACAGGAATCAGCTGAGCGCTGATAAATATATTCCCCCCAATTACTCCACATTCAGACCAGGTATTAGCGAGTTAATCCGCGTCAGTGCTGCATTACGAAACTGTGCGTTCCCCTCTTCCAGGCTTCCAGATGAAGAGAATTATGACATTTCTGATCGCTAATGTAAGCCGAAAGAATTGGGAGCCATTTCTCTTCCCCAAAAAACTCATCCATATCCATGTGTCAGCGATGGCAGCCGCCTCCCTCCAATCACAGCAGCCTCGCCGCCCTCCTGCGACTCACCGACTGGAAATCATTAATGCATTAGGTTTTCATCCCAGACAGAGCTCTATGGGCAGAGCGCAGTGCAGGAGCTCCACCTGGAGGCCGTACTTTAGAACTGCCCCTTGGTCGGTGCTGTGGATAATAAGTGCCCTAAAATAGCCCAAAATATGTGTTCAATGTGTCTGATTTAACCACTTCTGGACCGGAAGATTTTCCCCATTAATGACCAGGCCATTCTTTGTGATTCGGCACTGCATTACTTAAACGGAGAATTGCGCAGTCGTGCGACGCTGTACCCAAATAAAATTGATGTCCTTTTTTCTCACAAATAGAGCTTTCTTTTGGTGATATTTGATCACCTGTAGGATTTTTATTTTTTTGCGCTATAAACAAAAAAAGAGCGACTGAAACTTCTCAGACCAAGAAAATGGGCGTCCGCATGGGGGGGCAGGTGTGCCCCCCCCCCCCACCCCCAGAATCTCACTTTCCCCTTTAAAGTGGTTGTTAAGCCACTTTATCCCATCCTGTCTGGTCTGTTTAATAATCCTGTGTGCCCGTGTTTTAAAAAAAATAAGCCGCTCTTTACCAGTTTCCAGAGTGCCGATCGCCGCTCACGTGACCTGCCAGCTCCCCCCCATGTCTGACAGCTGCCTGCAGCGGGCGGGCCAAGGATTCCCCACTGACGTCAGTTGGGAGGGTAAGTGGAGGGGATTAGGAGAGGCTGAGAGGAGGAGAGAGGCTGTGGGTCACGTGAGCGACGATCAGCGCTCTGAAAACTGGTAAAGAACGGCTTATTTTTCCCATAAAAATAAATATTTGCAAGTCGCGGATTGCGCAGTGACTGACATCAGCAGCTGTGCGGACCACTGTCACTGTCCTCAGAATTCAAACATCATTATTTACTACTGTGTGCGATCTGTGATTGGTCACCAGTGATCATATGGTACCTGGGCCAATCACAGCCCCCTGTGCCATGTGATAGCTGTGGGCCAATCACTGCACCCTTTACCATGTGATAGCTGTGGGCTAATCAGCACCCTATACCATATGATAGCTGTGGGCCAATCACTGCACCCTGTACCATGTGATAGCTGTGGGCCAATCGCAGCACCCTGTACCTTGTGATAGCTGTGGACCAATCACTGCACCCTGTATCATGTGATAGCTGTGGGCCAATCACTGTACCCTGTACCATGTAATAGCTGTGGGCCAATCACTGCACCCTGTATCATGTGATAGCTGTGGGCCAATCACTGTACCCTGTACCATGTCACATCTGTGGGCCAATCATAGCACCCTATACCATGTGATAGCTGTGGGCAAATCACAGCACCCTGTACCATGTGAAGCATGCCTCTTACTAAGTACCTCAGACTGTCTACGTTCCAGAAAGGGGTAATTTGGGGGGTATTTGTACTGTCCTGACATTTTAGGGTGTCCAAGAAATGAGATCGGCCATCAGTATATCAGGATTGAGCAATTTTCAGATATATCCCATAGTTTGTGGACAAAGAAATGTAGTAGAATACATTTTGGTCTGAATTCATAAAGAAATTTGTTTGCAAAATTTTTTACCGGAAATGAAGAAAAATTTTTTAACTTTTTGGTATTTTTTCATTTATATAGGAAAAATAAAAGAACCCAGTGGTGATCAAATACCGCCAATAGAAAGCTTAAATTTGTGTGCAGTGTTGCATGACCATACTAAGTAGCGCAATGCTGAATAGCAAAAAATTGCCTGGTCGTGAAGGGGGGTAAAACCGGAGGTCATGTGGTTTAGTCTGAAGAAATCCCAATCTGACGTAATATTTCACACTTGAAGATCCAGGATTTGTTTAAAACATTTTACATCTCCTCATTGGACAATCCATATGTATGTAAAATGACATCACGGCGCACTTGTGTTTCTTCCGGCAGGTTCCGGGTGAAGCCTCCACCACCCAGCAGTGGCCTGAGAGTCACCTACACCCCCGGGCCGGTAAGTGTCCCCGACGTCCTTCCACAGTGCTAAGACTGGTATGAGCGTTCATCTGATACAGCGCCCCCCCATGGTACAGATCACATACATACAGAAAGGAGTTTTCTTTCTCCAACTTTCTAATTTCATCTGTAAATGTATTCACTAATTTCCTACAATATAAAGGAGCTTCTAAAATGATTCTTCAGTGTTTGGTGGATGTCGGAAAGTCTTCTGACGGTTTCCTCTATCTCTCAGGGACTATGTTGGCCAAATCTCCCATAAACCCTAAATCTGTACACCTGCTGTGCCCATTATGAGGGACTCCCACCATCCCTGTGCTGAGTTCTCGGGTCTGTACACCCGCTGTGCCCATTATGAGGGGTTCTCACCATCCCTGTGCTGAGTTCTCGGGTCTGTACACCTGCTGTGCCCATTATGAGGGACTCCCACCATCCCTGTGCTGAGTTCCTGGGTCTGTATACCCGTTGTGCCCATTATGAGGGGTTCCCACCATCCCTGTGCTGAGTTCCCGGGTCGGTACACCTGCTGTGTCCATTATAAGGGGTTCCCACCATCCCTGTGCTGAGTTCTCGGGTCTGTACACCTGTTGTGCCCATTATGAGGGGTTCCCACCATCCCTGTGCTGAGTTCCTGGGTCGGTACACCTGCTGTGTTCATTATAAGGGGTTCCCACCATCCCTGTGCTGATTTCCCAAGTCTGTACACCTGCTGTGCCCATTATGAGGGGTTAATTTTGTTTATTGGAAATTCTTACAAACAATCAACTTATATACAATAAAACCATAATAAATAAATAATAAATAACATATTTACAAAATAATTGAATATAACGATACAAAACAAGAACATAATAAATAAACCAAATTGCACACAGCATAAACCCTACGAGAGAGCCGGACTAAGAAACTTCACCATGCATGGAACCTTTAATTAAAAATGATATTTTATGACTGATTTTCAGCTGATAACATTATTGGTTGCCACTTTTAACAGATAATTGAGGCAGCCGTTTCTTAGCCTGACTACTCTCTCCCCCTGGAGAACCAGTGCGCTTCAGTACACCCTGCGACTCATCATCCATGGAAGACGCTGTACTCAACAAGTCCCATTCATCATCATCATCATCTGACAGGACCCCAAACTTATTTGTCAAAGGCAAAACCTCAGGACTTTGGGTAGCTGAACACTTTTTTTTCCTTCTTTTGCCCTTCTTTCTTTTCTCCTCCAACCATTCCACATCCCCCTTGGACAAATTGGAAATAACAGTTTCCCCACTCTCACCCTCCCCTTCACCCCCACTCTCCCTTACCTGATCTACCACCAGGCCAGCCTCTTCACCATTCTCCCCACTCCTCTGCACCCCATGGTCCCTAATAGAAGCCCTGCAATGTCTAGGGGAGGGGACTGGCACTGTACTTGATGCCCCTGCCTCAGCACCTCTTGCCGCCTCTGCAATTTTGGAAGACATAGACACAGAAGGATTGGACACATTCTTAGTAACCGATACCTTACATACAGACTGGGAAGACACTGACACACTGGGAATCGGCACAGACTGGGGCACCACAGACTGAGAAGACACTGACACACTGGGCATTGGCACAGACTGGGGCACCACAGACTGGGAAGACACTGACACACTGGGTATTGGTACAGTCTCGGAGGGAATCGCAGGCACCCTAGCTGCTGAGCTCTGAGCATCCTCCATGTCCAGACGGAAAAACTCTCTCATGAGCTCAGGCTGGTTGTGCATTGCCTCAGGACACTGGCTATAAGGATGCCCAACCGCATTGCACAAGTTGCACCTTATAATATTGCAATCTTTTGCCAAATGCCCTAAATCCTGACACAGAGAGCATTTCATTACTGGACAGGAGGATGCAAAGTGCCCTTTATCCCCACACTTATTGCACAGCTTTGGCTGGCCTGGATAGAATATGGTCAGTCTGTCCCTCCCCAGGAAAGCTGAGGATGGCAGATGCTGGATGACATTATCAATGACTCTTAGTTTTAGCTGCACAGACCATCCCCCCATCCATATTCCTCGATCATCCATAATTTTGTGTAAGGGGCTCAGGATGTCTCCATATCTCCTCAGCCATACAGATAAATCCCCTTGCGGTATGGACTCATTGCGCACAAGAATCGTCACCATTTTAATAAGTGGCTGACGTGACACAACTTTGGGGATGAGCCCTTTCCAGTCCGGCAGGCTCCTACACACATGTTCATACTTCTCCCAAAATATGTCCAAAGACTCCGGACGGACAAAGGACAAATCGTACTCATAGGAGCCGGTCGGACTGATCAGGGCAAAGATATCTGCAGGTTTAAAGCCCATCTGCAGAATCTTATCAACCACAGCTCTCCTATATGGCGGAATACCTTCGCCTTCCCATCTGAGCTGTACCACATTCCTCCTTTTAAATAATGAGGAAGATAAAACATTTCCATGCTCCTTCCCTGCTTGCACCCCCCTCCCAAACCCTTCAGCAGCACCAGCATAGGTTTTCCTCCCAGAAACATCAGCAATTACAGCATTGTCTTTAGACACAACCACACCTGATGACAAGGAGCCTGAATCAACCCTTGCAGTCTTTGGAGCAGCAGAGACAAGACCCACCCCCTCCCCCTTCTCTGAGCACTCAGCTGCTTTCCTGGGTTCAATCACAGCCTTGTCTACTGCAGACTCCAAAAAAGTTATAGTACTACTGCTCCCAGCATCTCCTCCACCATGCTCAGGAACAGCCACTGTATTTGGTCCAGGAAAAGCCTCTGCAATGTCCGTGGTGCTCCTCTCTGCAGACTCTTCAACCAGAAACACACAGTTTTTTCCAATTTTCTCACCACTTGCATTTAAAAGTGGAATTTTTTCAGCAGGTGTATCAGGTTGCACTGCATGCTGCACATTGTCTATGGGTGTGGGCTGACAGCCCATAGCACTACAACCCTCAGCAAGCACATTGTCATTAAAGTTCACATCACCACCTTGCACACACACTGTACCTGCTTGCTGTGTTACCTCTGCAGTGTCATGGCTGACGGTGGGATCAAACTTCCTCCTGGTTGTTGCAGGCTTAATGGTGAATTTTCCTTTCTCCACAGGTCTCTCTTTCACAGGGCGAGGAACGGTATCCATCTCCTCATCTGGGGAATCTGCAGAAAAATTGAACTTTCTTCCATCCAGAGGGGATTCCAGCTCAGCGACGAACTCCAACATGCCAGTACCCCCCTCAACCTCCTGCTCAGATGTTCCACATTGCTGCTGCAGAGGGAGGGAGACAGAGGCCTCCGCCATTGGAGGCTCAGCAGATGTCTGAGGTGTCGAAGAGCTGGGCTCATCCTCCGGGCCCACTTTCTCACTCTCTGCTGACTCT
This sequence comes from Pelophylax lessonae, assembly GCF_965119305.1. Classification (NCBI taxonomy): domain Eukaryota; kingdom Metazoa; phylum Chordata; class Amphibia; order Anura; family Ranidae; genus Pelophylax; species Pelophylax lessonae. The sequence continues at coordinate 13,077,689 of NC_138769.1, read as the reverse complement.
GTCGGTACCTGCATCTCCTCACTGGCTGGGTCACTCTCCATGCTGGAAACGGCTCCTCTCCTCATACGGCTGAAACGTTCCTCATTCCTGTATTTCTCCTGAAGTGCTTCACAGCTTTCCTTCAGAGAACTCACCAACTCTTTCTGCTTCCTCAAAGCTTGCTCCAAGTCCTTCAATTCAGGCCTCAGAGCCGGTCTCTTCTTACTGTACAGTTTGGCACAATACAACTTTTTCTTTTTAAATTCTACTTTCAAAGTTGCCAATTTCTCCTCCTCTTTCTCAATCCGCCTCATCTTTTCAACAGTCCTCCGTCTAAAGGTAGGCAGGGATTCACCCCTCCTTGGGCCGAGCTCCATGTCTTCCATAGTCTCAGGCCTATCCAGGGGGCCCCCGCCAGGGTCCTCCCCAGGATCCAGCATCCTTCCTGGGGCAGAGAAGCAACTCTAGCCCCTGGCTTCTGGAAGCACACGAGCTAAGGAACCAGCAACCTCACACCTCGCTGTCAGGGAGTGGAATGGCAGTTTCCCACCATCCCTGTGCTGAGTTCCTGGGTCTGTACACCTGCTGTGCCCATTATGAGGGGTTCCCACCATCCCTGTGCTGAGTTCCCGGGTCTGTACACCTGCTGTGCCCATTATGAGGGGTTCCCCCCATCCCTGTGCTGAGTTCCCGGGTCTGTACACCTGATGTGCCCATTATGAGGGGTTCCCACCATCCCTGTGCTGAGTTCCCGGGTCTGTACACCCACTGTGCCCATTATGAGGGATTCCTAACATCCCTGTGCTGAGTTCCTGGGTCTGTACACCTGCTGTGCCCATTATGAGGGGTTCCCACCATCCCTGTGCTGAGTTCCTGGGTCTGTACACCCACTGTGCCCATTATGAGGGGTTCCCACCATCCCTGTGCTGAGTTCTCGGGTCTGTACACCTGCTGTGCCCATTATGAGGGTTCCCACCATCCCTGTGCTGAGTTCCCGGCTCTGTACACCTGATGTGCCCATTATGAGGGGTTCCCACTAGGGATGAGCTTTAGTTTTGGATCTAAATGGACAAACTAAATGGGGTGTTTTTCAACCTGCCGAGTCAAAGCTCCAGCTGCATCGGAAGTGCAAAACTAGTACTTATACCAATGCTTTATGACAGCTTCCCACTCAGACTGGTTGCTAGGGAGCCTTTGGCCGCCAGCTTCCTAGCAACCAGTGACATATCCTTACCCTGGCTATTTATCTGTCAGCCAGGATCACCCCTTTGCTCTGTATATAAATAAAATAGTAAATACAATGAAATAATCCATTGCTACATTGTATTTACTGAATGATTTGTGTTGTAGATACTTTGTTGAAGCTCATAGGATGAATCTCTTACATTCCTGGTAAGGTATGGCTTCCATTTTTGTGGTCCCTGAATGTTCACGCAGATTTCTCCATCTCATGTCACATGTGCAGGTGGCGGCGGGAATGCAGACGAGGCTGGAACTAGAATTGTTTGCTATGGCCATCGGATTGGAAGGGCCAGAGGGGGCCGCTGAGTGTTCACATTGCATCGAGATCCAGAGTGAGGTGGAGACCCTCTTCCTACCGGTCACTGCAAATATCCTTTACTGGAGCACAGAGTTACCACCAAGCATCGTCTGTTGTCACATGACTCCACAGTGTCCCCACCCCTTATACAACCCCACAGTTTCACCACCCGTCGTACAACCCCACAGTGTCCCCACCCCTCATACAACCCCACAGTGTCACCACCCGTCATACAACCCCACAGTGTCACCACCCATCGTACAACCCCACAGTGTCCCCACCCGTCATACAACCCCACAGTGTCACCACCCGTCATACAACCCCACAGTGTCCCCACCCGTCATGTAACCCCACAGTGTCACCGCCCGTCATGTAACCCCACAGTGTCCCCACCCCTTATACAACCCCACAGTGTCACCACCCGTCATACAACCCCACAGTGTCACCACCCGTCATACAACCCCACAGTGTCACCACCCCCATCATACAACCCCACAGTGTCACCACCCATCATGTAACCCCACAGTGTCCCCACCCGTCATGTAACCCCACAGTGTCCCCACCCGTCATACAACCCCACAGTGTCCCCATCCCTTATACAACCCCACAGTGTCCCCATCCCTTATACAACCCCACAGTGCCACCATCCCCATCATACAACCCCACAGTGTCACCACCCCCGTCATACAACTCCACAGTGTCACCACCCATCATACAACCCCACAGTGTCACCACCCCCGTCATACAACTCCACAGTGTCACCACCCATCATACAACCCCACAGTGTCCCCATCCGTCATACAACCCCACAGTGTCCCCATCCCGTCATATAACCCCACAGTGTCACCACCCGTCATACAACCCCACAGTGTCCCCACCCGTCATATAACCCCACAGTGTCACCACCCGTCATACAACCCCACAGTGTCCCCACCCGTCATATAACCCCACAGTGTCACCACCCGTCATACAACCCCACAGTGTCCCCACCCGTCATATAACCCCACAGTGTCCCCATCCGTCATACAACCCCACAGTGTCCCCATCCCTTATACAACCCCACAGTGTCACCACCCGTCATATAACCCCACAGTGTCACCACCCGTCATACAACCCCACAGTGTCACCATCAGTCATACAACCCCGCAGTGTCACCACCCGTCATACAACCCCACAGTGTCACCATCTGTCATACAACCCCGCAGTGCCACCATCAGTCATACAACCCTGCAGTGCCACCACCCGTCATGTATCCCCACAAGTATAAAAGTAGATGATCCCTGTAGATGATACATTGTTACATTCCTACTACCTAAAACTGCTACAGAAAAATTGATTTGAAATATTTTCATTTCTAAAACTGCAGTGTATATCTCCACCAGGGTGACAACGCAGGAGAGAGAGACAAAGCCTTGTCACCCTATAACAGGAAGAGCCTGAATGAAGACCCCCTTGGCGGGATTGCCAGGGATCATCTTAAAAGCTGCAGATTTCCAAATATTAAAAATAGCTTTTGAAATGACATTAGCATGAAAAGATCTGATGAGATTTTAGTGACTGAATTTGGATCGGTATGAATTCATGTATCGATTTTAATTTTGTAGCCAAATATTTCAGGAAGCATTTTAGAGCCCCTGTCCCTAGGAGAAATGGGATAAAACTAGAACATTCTCTAAAAACCAAGAAATCACCTAAAAAAAATAATAATATAGTCCAAAGCTGCTTACACTATAATTTTGGTCAAGGAACATCAAAATATTAACACACAAATGCAGCCCTTAAGACCTCTTAAAAAGTCCAATATGCAAATGAAAAGCAATGTTCCAGAAAAGAGTCCATAAATGTGCAAAAATGCATGCAGGAGAAGTGTTGAGAAGAATTTCGCCACCATGCCCCTGATGACGTCTGCTTATGACGAAACGTGTTAGCAGGAGCTAGGCCACGTGACGTCGCCACGCTGGTTAGTCGGCCATACTGTTGGATGGAAACATAAGCTATCATATGAGGACTTACATGCGGTTTTTATGCTTCTGTTTGTGAGTATTTTGCATCTTACCAATAAATAATTACTTATGAGTAAAAGGCCATACACACTATAAGATTTTCTGAAGACTTTTTCCTTTAGACTTACCAAAACCAAACATAAACACTTTCAATTTGTATGCAATCTGGCAGGCCCTTGCACTACGTAGAAAAGGAAAATCTAAAGGAAATCTACCAACAAAAGTTGGATAGTGTGCAAGGCTAGTTCTGACCCCGGGAAAAAGCAGCTGTTAAACGTGCTTTCAGTAGCGTTTTCCATTGGCGTTATTGCACGTTTGGCCACGTTGCGTTTTTTCTGCCTCCATTCAAAATCAATGGTTGCCTATGGAAATCTATTGATTTGAATTGAAGTCGCACCGCAAGTGGGATCAGGATGATCCGACTTGCGGCGCGACTTGCGCTGTGAGAATCTTGAGGGGGATCTCCACGCCAAAAATGGGAAAAAAACTGCGTGGGGGTCCCCCCCAGGTTCCAAACCAGGCCCTTGTTTTCTGCTACCTATTTTTGTTAAAAAAAATCGCAATAAGTGTATTTTGATTGGTTTGCGCAAAAGTTATTGCGTTAACTAACTATGAGAAAGATTTAGGTCATTTTTATTGTTTTTTTTTTTTAACTAGTAATGGCGGCGAACTGCGATTTTTTGCGGGACTGCGACATTGCAGATGGGACCCTTGGCTGACATTTTTGACACTTTTGGGGGTACCAGTGACATTACTACAGTAATCAGTGCTAAAAATATGCACTGTTACTGTGAAAATGACACTGCCAGGGAAGGGGTTAACTTTGTTGGTGATCAAGGGGTTAAGTTTGTCCCTAGGGGCGTGATTCTAACTGTCAGGGGGCATGGCTTGTTAGATCATCACAGAGACATACGATCCTACATGTCAGGATCGCATAGCCTCAGTGATAATCTAAGGGAGAATGACAGACGGTTGTGTTTACATCAGCCGTCTGTCTTTCTCCTTCTCCTGAGGGAGATCACGAGTGGCCGGCGGAGATCGGAGCCGCTGATTACACGCGCGGGAATGTTAGTGAACGAGCGGGGGCGGGAGCGCGCCGGCGCGCACTCGCCCCCTACAGGCTCGTGGGCGAGTGACGTACCCCTACGTCACTTTGCCCAGGAGAGGCTGAATGCCACAGTATATAGTCGTGCGGCAGTTGGCAAGTGGTTAAAAATCTCCACAGGCAACGCTTTAAAATTTTGTACAGGTTAACAGTCTAGAGTTACTGAGGGGGTCTTGGGCTAGAATTTTTGCTCTCGCTCTAACGTTTGCGACGATACCTCACCTATGGAGTGAACGCCGTTTACATATGTGGCTGCGACGTACATATGCGTATGTGCGACCAGGCGGGGGCACTTTACATTTTTTTAAATTATTTATTTATTTATTTTACACTTTCCCTTTATTTATTTATTTTTGATCACTTTTATTCCTATTACAAGGAATGTAAACATCCCTTGTAATAAGAATAGTGAATGACAGGTCCTCTTTATTGAGAGATTTGGGGGTCAATAAGACCACACATCTCTGCTACAGGCTGAAAAGCCTGAAATAAAAAAAAAAAAGACTATCTCGGCTATCCAGCCGAGATCACGGCAGTATTGACAACTGCTAGGCCAGGCGTGACGTCATCACGTCGCGCCCGGGCCTCCAAGACTCATAGAGACTGCAGGGACCATTTGGTCCTTGGCAGTCTCTATGGTGTACTATGGATTCCTTCTCCGGCCTGCCGATCGTACGGGTGAGCCGGTAGAAGCACCGGAGGGTGGCGAGATGGGGGATGTCTTCTCCTGCCGCCTGTAAGAACTCTCAAGCGGCTGAACAGCCTCTATGATTGTTCTTATGGTGCAGAGAATTTTTCGGCTGAAAAAAATTATGTCTGATGGATCCCTGCAGCTGCACCCGTCATTCAGATACCCCCACTTGATGTCCAGCGGTAAGGAAGTAAAATTATCTACCAAAGTTTTATTATCTTTTTATGGAATTATTAGATTTGAACATAATGTGGCCCCTTAATCTTAATGAATTCCACTCGGGTCAGGGGCTGGAGCCAAGCACAGGGGCCACACTGATATCACCATTACAGACTATCCTGTATTTACAGTTCTGTATTATAATTGTTATATCCTTAACCCCACCCCCACCAGTCCTCACAGAGGGGGTGTACGAGAGCCGCATGGAGGGTGCCGCAAACAGAGATTTGGAGCCTGGAGTGAATCTGGTCAGCAGCAGCCTCCAGTCCAGACTGGAACTTCTCAGACCAAGAAAAGTGTCAGAAACAGGTATGTACCCTCCAGAAGGGGCAACTCATTGGGGCAATAAATCTGGGTGCAACTCCTGGTGCCAGGCAGAGAACGGGGCACAGGATGGATAACCCGCTCTACTATAAAATTATAGAACATATCAATTTATTATAAATACCAGTTGCTAGCTTCAGTTACATTGCCAAATCCAACCTCAATTTACCAACCCCATGGTAATAAATGACAGGTTATGGGCGGGACTTCTGAGAATATTCGTATCCCTGCTCCTGTAATCTGCTTACTTCTACTCAGGCAGAAATCTATAGACTGAGATCAGATGGCGCTTCACTATGAGGGCCAAAAGGCTGTAGACACTCCTACAGCGGGTATAGAAAATAATCCCCTCCCTTTACCCACTTCTGGACCGGAAGGATTTGCCCCCTTAATGACCAGGCCATTTTTTGCGATTCGGCAATGCGTTACTTTTAACAATTGCGCAGTCGTGCGACGCTGTACCCAAATAAAATTGATTTCCTATTCTTCCCACAAACAGAGCTTCCTTTTGGTGGTATTTGATCACCTCTGCGATTTTTAGTTTTTGCGCTATAAACAAAAAAATAGCGGCAATTCTGAAAAAAAAAAAACAATATTTTTCACTTTCTGCTATATAACATTCCCAATAAAAAACATTTAAAAAATCAAAATTTTTCATCAATTTTAGGCCAATTTGTATTCTGCTACATAATTTCAGTAAAAAAATCCCAGTGTATTTTGATTGGTTTGCGCAAAAGTTATCGCATCTACAAACTACGGGAAAGATTTATGTCATTTTTATTTTATTTTTGTTACTAGTAATGGCGGCGATCTGCGATTTTTAGCTGGACTGCGACATTGTGGCAAACAGATCGGACCCCTAACTAACATTTTTGAAACTTTTGGGGGGGGGGACCAGTGACATTACTACAGTATTCAGTGCTAAAAATATGTACTGTCACTGTACTGACACTGGCAGGAAAGGGGTTAACACCAGGGGCGATCAAAGGGTTAAATGTGTCCCTTGTTGTTGCTTTCTAACTGTGGGGGGGATGGGCTTATGAAATGAACACAGAGACCTGTGTTCCTAAATAGGAGGATCCCTGTGTTCATAGCTGACAGAACAGCGGCCTGCTGTGTTTTCAACGGCAGACCGCCGTTCTGTCTCCACTGGGAGGGATCGCGGGTGCTGGTGTTCTGCCGAAAACTCCAACGCTGTTATTTCCGATGAGTGTACACCAGGAATAATTGGAGATTTCAACCACTTGGGGTTTTCACAGAACGCCAGCAGCCTATATACTCCGGTAGATGCTATAATTAGTGGAGATTGTTAGTCCGCCTAATAGTTGTCACCGTCTTGGAGGCGGCCATGTTTTTGGTTACTAGCGGGCGGAGTAACAATCTGCGCTAATTAATAGCATCTACCGGAGTGTAAAGGGTGCCGGTGTTCTGTGAAAACCCCAAGTGGTCGAAATCTCAATTATTCCTGGTGTACACTCACCAAAAGGAACGTCGAGATCTCGGCAAGTTGGAGTTTTCGGCAGAACACCGGACCCGCAGATCAACTTACTCCGTGGCGAATGGGCGTGTGCCCCCACTCGCGGTCCCACGAAGTGACATACAGTTACGTCGTTTTGCGGGACAGAACCCACCTGACGCAGGAAATGTACTGCAGGTGGTTAAAATAATCACATTTTGTTGCTTTGCAGCCTGAAATGAAGACAGACACAGTTTTTGTTTTATCCAGCTGTATTTACTCAGTGTAACTTATAACATCCAAGTGAAAGATAGAACACCAACATGTCTGAAAAAAAAAAAAAAATCAAAAAGAGTTGGAAAAAAGAACCCCCCCCCCCCCCTGTCAGTATTTTGTTGGACCACCTTTTGTTTTAATTCCACCCTTTAGTCTGGATTTGTCTCTACTAACTTTGCACATCTACACTTTGCAATATTTGCCTGCTTTTTTTTGCAGAACTGCTCAAGTTCAGTTACATTTGATGGTGTCCGTTTGTTGACTGCAGTCTTCAAGCCATTACACAGATTTTCAATAGGGTTTAAGTCTGGGCTCTGACCAGGCCATGCAAGGACAGTCACCCTTTTCTCCTTGTGTCTGTCTTCATTTCAGGCTGAAAAGCGGCAAAATGTGATTATTTCAAAGGAGGGTGATTCTTCTCTATACCCGCTGTATATGAGCTTGTTGGCCATCCCATTCCAAACCCATGGCCATTAATGGCTTGTTTCCACTGAACTTTCTGGTACGGTTCGGTACGGTACGCTATTTCTGCCGTTTCCATTACCGTACCACTTTTTTGGTACCCTTTCATTGGGGTACCAAGCACATTAGTACCGTACCAACAGGGTGGAGCTACACTCTGCAGAACTTTGATTGGTTGACAGAGAATTGTCTATCACAGCTTTCCTGCTACACCACGCCTATCATGAAAGGGTACTATTGGCAGTGGAAACGCAATGTGTACCGTTCCGAACTGAACCGTACCACTCAGTGGAAACGAGGCATAATATACCCCCCCCCCCCCAACCTCCTTTGTGGCTTTAACATTCTCTATTAAAGACTTTCCACAAGATTTTGGAGGGTGTCTGTGGGGATTTGGGCCCAATTGTGAGGTCAGGTACTAATGTTGGATGAGAAGATCTGGCTCACATGTTGGACCCCACGTTGGGCGCCAAAAAAAAAAAAAAGACTTGGCTCACCATCACTGTTCTAATTCCTCTTGAAGATGTTCAGTAGGCTGAGGTTAGGGCCCAGTGCAGGACACTGGAAACTGGTCAAACTACTCAATCTATGTCTTTATGGAGCTGGCTGTGTACACAGGGGACAGTACTGCTGGAACAGAAAAAGGCCTTCACCAAACCGGTACCACAAGCTTCAAGGAACGTAATTGTCTTCCGGCAAAACAATGTAGTTGGTACCGGTAATAGGAGTTTATGCTCTAATGTAGATGTGTCAAACACAAGGCCTGGGGGCCGAATCCGGCCATTTTATGTGGCCCTCGCACCTCTCCTGCAGCTACAGCAGCCCCCTTATCTCCGCCCCCACCTTGCCTCAGCAGTTGGCAATAGAGAGTAAAACAAAACTCCTCCTACAGATCCTGAACTTCTATGTGCTACTGTAGCACCCCTCTCTGCCTCCCTTGGGGTCAGCATTCAGCAGACCCTGTCAGCCGCCCTCCCTAATCCATGTGCCCAACCCCTAATCTACATGCAGGGCGCCAGACACATGGATTTCAAAGTTTTTTTTTTTTTAAGCACATGATTTGAGCCTGAAGCTCTAATTAGCTTCAAAAGAGGGTGAGCTTGGGGTGTAGAGCACTACGTCCTGAGCCCATAAACTTGTGTGACAATAGTGGATTAATATTCGCTGTTGTCTTCCTGATTCTTCCCCTGGCCAATCAGGAAGCGAGTCCTAAGACGTGATTGGCCAGGGAGTCTTAGAACCCCTGGCCAACTGGGTCTCAGGACCCACTTCATGTTCGGGCTGGGAGGAGAGGCAACGGCCCCGAAGCAAGGAGCAGCAGCCCTACACATCTGCCTCCTTAGGTAAGGAGGCCTCTGATCGCCTCCTTCCTTTCCATCTCCTGCAGGGGGTGGCGTTGGTTTGCTGCCATTTTTGGCCCATTGGGGATAATTCCGTTCACTTCCTGTCCCATGGACTCAACAGGAAGCAAGAATTTCTCCAAAACGACAAGACATCCTTAAACCATTGTTATCAGATCAAGTGTCCCTATTGGAAGAATTCTCTTCTATTCCTGTTCTGGTGACTGCTCTTTCCAAGTGCATTAGTACAGCAGGAAATCAACAATTTTGAGCGAAGTCTACAGCGTAATAGTGGTCACTGAGACAAATAAAGAAGTTAAATCATCCCAGCAGGGACAGCAATATAAACCAGAAAAGGCATCAACAGGCCTCACCCACTGTCATAGCCCCAAAACCTGGAGCAACATTACCCCCTCCTACTTGGCATCAGTGGCGGCTAGTGCTCAAAAATGGATTTTTGTAAAATCTTACCGTAAAATCCTTTTCTCTTAGCTCATTGACAGACGTAGTCCTCGGTGATACAGCACCTTCGGGTTATGTTGCCTCCACAGGAGCAGGACTAGACAGGAAATTAAAATGCTCTGGCCACACCCTAAGGGCAGTCCCAGAGGGTATATCCTCTCTCTCTCTGCCTCAGCAAATCAGTTATGTCACAAAAGCAGTCTTTAGAGATTTTAACCCAACCCAACTCAAAAACAGAGGGGCGGGGACTACGTCTGTCAATGAGCTAAGAGAAAAGGATTTTACGGTAAGATTTTACAAAAATCCATTTTTCTCTATCGCTCATTGACAGACGTAGTCCTCGGTGATACAGCACCTTCGGGACGTCCCAGAGCAGTATCACAAATGAGGGGTGGGAAAATGGAAATCAAATCCCAATCTAGAAGACCCAACCGGTGCCAACTAGAAGTTTACAATGCTCATCCTTAATGATGAGACTCAACAAAAAATACATTTTTCAAACAGAAAAAAACCCTCGAGGTACACCACCGGTCTCCTCAAATTGCGGCCTGCAAAACCTTGCGGCCAAATGAGGCATCCGCCGATGCCATCACATCAATTTTATAGAATTTTGTAAAGGTATGAACCGACGACCAGGTGGCCGCCTTACATACCTGGACCACTGACGCCTGATGGCGAAAGGCCCAGGAAGTACTGAGCGCTCGAGTGGAGTGCGCCCTAACAGGGAACGGAGGGCTCTGACCCTTAATAGAATAAGCCTGTACCACCGTCTGTCTGATCCATCTGGCAATGGTCGCGGCAGATGCAGGCAAACCCTTTCTGGGGCCATCCGTGATCACAAAAAGTGAATCCGTCTTACGGAATGATTCCGTAGCTTTCAGGTATACCCTGATTGCCCGAACCACATCTAAGGAATGCAACGCATGTTCCCGATGATGCTTGGGCTGAGGAAACAAGGAAGGTAGTACAATATCTACATTCAGATGAAAATCTGAAACCACCTTAGGAAGAAAGGATGGCTTAGGATGAAGTACTACCTTATCCCTATGAATCACTAGGTATGGGGACTGGCATGATAATGCAGCCAGTTCTGACACCCTGCGAGCAGAAGTAATAGCCACCAAGAAGGCCACCTTCTGGGATAAAGTAAGCAAGGGAATCTCCCTGATGTTTTCAAAGGGAGGTTTCTGTAGAACCGACAAAACTAAATTAAGATCCCAGGGCGGTAAGGGCGCGCGGACTGGTGGGGCCAGGTGCCGCACCCCCTGGATGAAATTCCGCACCAAAGACTTGGTAGCTAAAGGTTTCTGAAAGAAGATTGCTAATGCTGAAACTTGACCCTTGATGGTGCTCAAGGCTAGTTTCTGCTCAACCCCTTTTTGCAAAAAAGCCAATATTCGAGTCACCGAATAGGTACGTGGAGGAAATCCTAAAGATTCGCACCACGCAATATAAGTCTTCCATGTGTGATAATAGACCTTGCTGGAAGTCGCTTTCCTTGCTTTAATAAGGGTAGGAATGACTGAAGCTGACAAACCTCTGTCCTTCAGTACTTGGGTCTCAATGGCCAGGCCATTAAAACCAGCGACTGTAAAGCATGATGGTAAATTGGTCCTTGAGACCACAGACACTCCTTGAGACGAAGTTTCCACGGAACGTCTGCGACTAGCATGTCCAAGTCGGCCAGGCCGGCTTGGCGAGGCCAGCCTAGAATTTCTAGGACCACCGTTGCTGACTGGATCTGAACCAGGCGTCCCTAGAGCTATCTGGCCTCCACCATCCGAGAAAGTCTGGTCGTTTTCTGTTCCCACACATTTATCAGATACCTGATTCCTATCAGGAAGGGTGATCTTTTCTGGTTGAACCTCAGGGACCGAAGTCACCCGGCTAGAGGCTTCTTGGTCTGTCTGGTCAACCAGATCCGATTCCTGTGGGGAATAGAGACTAATCTTAGGAAAAGGTAAAGGAAAAGATCTATTCAGGGAACGGTGACTACCGCTCCCTGTAGTACTTAAATGTTGGAAGGGAAGAATCGCACCGGTAGTAGTAGTCGATGCTCGATCTAATGTCCTGAATACCGGTGAAAACGTCCCCCCACCCTCAACCCGGGTGGGAGCGCACCTTCAGGCTGTGTAATCCTTTGCTTCGGGTTTGGCTGAGTCGGTCCTCTGTTTGTCCGACCAGCCCTTCTTGAACCCTTCTGGAGGAGTCTTGCCTTTCCCGCTTGTTCCAGCTGGGCGGTAAAGAAAGGTCCTCGCTTGTTGCGAGGTCCCTTAGCTTTAGCAGCCTGTGGCAAAAAAGTGCTCTTGCCCCCCGTGGCATCCTTAATGATTTCATCTAGGGTAGCCCCAAATAGACGATTCCCCTGAAAGGGGAGATTCGTCAAGGTCTTTTTGGAACCTAGGTCAGCTGACCAACATTTTAACCACAGCACACGTCTGAGGATCACCGCTGTCTTAGATGCATGCCCTAATAGGGGAGTAGTGTCCAAGGCTGCGTCACAGATAAACTGTAGCCCTTGTATGATCTGTTCTATCAAATCAGATGTTTCCTGGGGAATATCTTTTCCCCTAAGGTCTTGGCGTACCATTTTCGCCCATTCCGTAAGTGTCTGGGAAACTAGACCAATAACAATTACTGGTCTAAATGCTGACCCTATCAAAGAGAAGATGGAAGCAGAGTCCCGCACTATCTTTCGATCCACCGGATCCTTAAAGGACGAAGTGTCCTCCACTGGGATAACCGTGGCTTTATTCAGCCTGGAAATAGGTGGATCCACCACTGGTGGTACCGTCCATTTCTTAATGATGGATTCCTCAAACGGATAGCGTCTAGCAATACGCTTGGAAATAGTAAAGGTACGTTTAGAATGCTCCCATTCTCCTTTAATTTTATTACCAAAACACTTGGGTACAGGAAAAACCTTCACCGTTTTGATGGGCTTATTAGTACCAAAGGGAATTTCTGTTTCAGTTGCTTCTGCCGGTAAAACCTCAAGTCTTAAGGTTTCCCGCACTGCCACAACTAGTGCGTCCACCAATGCTTCTTCCTGAATTATAGCGGGAGAAGAAACGTCCTCCTCACTGTCTGAGGGAGCTTTACCTGAGATAACAGCCCTTGCAGAGGAACCTGCAACTGCAGTGACCATCTCTGAATCAGAGTCAGAGGTGTCAGATAGTATAGGGGTAGGCGGGGGTCGCTTCCTTGACCCTCGTCTCTGACAGGCCGCCTCCACCCGAGCCATCATAGACTCCAAAATTGCTGTAAATGCCTCCACACTCTGTGCACCGGCGGGTCCCGTGGCCCCCTCGAGGGAAACAGGTGGGGGAATTTGTGTGGCAGGGTCCATGATTATTCCAGTAACTTGCCGGATAATACAATTCAAAAATAAAAAACTTTTTTTTTTTTTTTTTTTCAGACCCCCAGCGCCACAAAAGCCCCTTAGTGTTACCTGCTAGGGATCCCTATCGATCGAGAGAGAGAGAGAGAGATAGACCCCCAGGCTCACCACTTGATGCTCAGAGTTTAACTGCAACAGGTTACAGCGCTGTCTTCACAAACAGGAAGTCTTTTGGCTGGCTGCCCAGGAAGAAAGGAGGCGGCTCCGCCCCTCTGCACGCCTTCCGGCGCCTCCCCTAGCTCCACGAGGTGTTTGGATCACCTCAAACATGGCCGCCCCCATGCTGGAGACACGGGGCTACGCCAAAATGGCGGCTCGTGCGATCCAGCAAAAAAAATGGCGGCGGCCTGTACCGAATAGCGGTGTGCTGCAGAGCACACAACACCTTCTCTGCATGGGGATCTGGCGTGGTTGGCGGTACCGGCTCTGGCGGACCGCCTGGCCGTTCGGAAGGCCTGCTATAGCTGGAGATTTGACTAGGAAGGCAGTCTACATGTCCGTGGCTTCTGACTGGTAGGTACCTTATTTGCCACTGATTACAATCTTTTTAACATGTATACAATTAGATTGTTAGCTCCCAAACCAAGCCTCCTGGCTTTTTGCACATAAAATCACACTCAAAGTAGGGGGATCTGTGCCAAGTTATAGGATAGAGGGGGACTCTATCTTACCATACAGAGAGGGGCCCGCGTTCACCACAAGACCCGTCAGGGGAAAAGGGGGAACATGCTACTCACCATACCGGAACCAGGCGGGCACCAACTCCTGACAGTACCCCTCTCCACCGGGGCGGGAGGGCTGTCGACCAATACGGACGCCGTGACTCATGGTCCTTGGCGTTTCAGCGAGATGTTTAACTCGCGGGGTCAGTCCCCCAGTGGGACTTTGTCGCGGCCGACCCAGCGCGGAGCTATGGCCTGCATGCGCTCGTAGGCTGAACTGGGGTGACCACCGGATCTCAACATCCAGCCCGTCGCCCAGTTCAGCTTTCTTGCTTGAAGATCTCACAGGAACACTGGAGAAAAAAAGCTGTCTAAAAAATCTTTTTAAGAAAAAAATCTTGCCAGGACCGAAGATCCCAGCAAGGTATCTAGGTCCTTACTCCTGACTAGACAGAAAAAAACTGATTTGCTGAGGCAGAGAGAGAGAGGATATACCCTCTGGGACTGCCCCTAGGGTGTGGCCAGAGCATTTTAATTTCCTGTCTAGTCCTGCTCCTGTGGAGGCAACATAACCCGAAGGTGCTGTATCACAGAGGACTACGTCTGTCAATGAGCAATAGAGAAAATTTTTTTTGGGGGGGGGGGGGGGGGCGCAAACAGAAAAATGTAATAGGCATTGCTTCGCGGCAAAAAACGTGGTAAAAAAAAGCGTGACTTTGAGGTCACACAAGTGTGAAAGGGGCCTTCAGTAATCAAGGTACAGTGTGTCCCCATCAATGTAGAGTGACCACGGAGTGCCCCCTTCAATGTAGAGTGACCACGGTGTGCCCCATCAATGTAGAATGACCACAGCGTGCCCCCTTCAATGTAGAGTGACCACGGTGTGCCCCATCAATGTAGAGTGACCACGGTGTGCCCCATCAATGTAGAATGACCACAGCGTGCCCCCTTCAATGTAGAGTGACCACGGTGTGCCCCATCAATGTAGAATGACCACGGTGTGCCCCATCAATGTAGAATGACCACAGCGTGCCCCCTTCAATGTAGAGTGACCACGGTGTGCCCCCTTCAATGTAGAGTGACCACGGTGTGGCCCCATCAATGTAGAGTGACCACGGTGTGCCCCCCCCACCACCGCCGAACTCGAGTCCGCAGTCCCGCACAGTGACAGGAGAGAGGCACTGAGTCTAAGGCAGCGGCTGCATTGAATAACTTACCTCCTGCTCTCTCACGATGACCGGATCGGACCGACTCTGCTGCTGATGGCGGGACTAGGGATACCCAGCGGCGGCTGTCGGCTTCTTCTGAGGTGACCGGCGGCGCGTCTCCTTCCGCTCCCGCCTCCTCCTTGGCCAATGGCAAGGGGTTTGCCTTGCGGCCAATCAGGAAGCGCGTATCGGACGCGCTTCCTGATTGGCCAGGAGGAGGATCGGTGTGACAATAGCGAATTTTCATTCGCTATTGTCACACAATGGGTGGAGTCGGGACACACTGCTCTGCGCCCCGGCTCCACCCTTTGCATCGCCCTATTAGAGCCTCTGGCTCTAATCAGGTGATGGAAAAAAAAATCCCATTGTACTCCATGCGTCCGGCACCCCTGCATGTAGATTAAAGGGCCGGACGCATGGATGGGGGGGGGGGGGCGGCGCCCCTGCGCCCTCAACACACCAGCCACCACTGCTTGGCACCCAGCACCATGGTTCAGCTGAGCTCAGCCTGGAACATCCCCATCCTGTCCTACCAGAACCATACCAACTAAGGAGGTAGCAAGTCACCTACAGTACTAGCCTTCCCCTGCCACTGAAAACATGGTACGCCCAGACCTCTTCCTGTCCATAAATAGGAATGGACTGGGGAGCAAACAGAGGAGAACCCCACCAGCAAGTAGGGACTTCCACCATACTTTTCTGGATGGAGGAAACAAGAATTGGCAATAGGATTTTCTTCCTTTTAGCGTGTTAGTGAAGTGTTTCCGGTTGGAGGAGATGCCTATCTTTCTCATGTGCTGGCCCTGGAGACAATTCGGGAAAAACACATTTTGGATTTAGAAGCGAAGAAGGGAAATAATGATTCTAAACTTGTCTTTTTGTTCTCTTCCAGGTCGATCTTCAGGACTCTGATTCACATTTATTACCACCATAGAAATTCCAAAATCTATTTTGCTACCTTGTAATATTTAAATAAAGTTTGAGAATTAATGTTTTTGTCTGATAGATTGCTTCAATGTGGGACAAGACTGATATAGGACCAGTCAGGATTGTCACATAAAGATGATTTACTGGGGTATATTCCTCTTCTCCATGGCCGGATCTAGGGGGGTACTGCACCCATCAGATTTCAGTTGCACTCCCCACCCCCCTTAATGCTGTGCTGGCCGTCTCCCATTCCTGGACCTTTCCCCAGCCTGAGCACAGGCACTAAGATCTTCTCCTCCACACCCTTACCTACAGCATGTAGCTGGTTACTGTAGCTGAGTTGCCATTCCAACCAGGGAATATCACAGGTCAGAACTGCAACACAGGAACCAGCTACACACTGCCCAGATCATAGCTGTGTGTAAGGGAATCAGATTTCAGCTACAGTTTGTGCTGTTTGGGGAGGAGGAGATCTTGGTGCCTGTGCTCAGGCTGTATCCCATGCAGGGATGGGAGAAAGAGGACAGGGCACTGCTCGGCTCTGCTTACCCCTGTCCTCAGCCTTACCGACCCCCAGTACACTGCCTTACCGATTCCTGTACACTCCCCTGGTGACCTTCCATCCACACTGTCCTACAAACTAAGAGCATCTACACTGCCATAACAACAGATGACCCTATCCTCTGCCCTGCGGACCCCCTGTACACTGCCCTAGTGACCTCCCATCCTCTACCCCCAACATTTTTTTTCTGCACCCCAACCTCAGACAGGTTAAATCTGGCCCTAATCGCCTCCAGTCCAAAAAAAAAAAAAAAAAAAAAAACAGATATTCTTACATTGAATCCAACATCAGAGCTCCAGACGTTCTATCCAGCAAGAAAGATCTGTACATTGTGTCCATTGTCAGAGATATTTACATTATATCCAACATCCTAGATCTGTACATTGTGTTAGAGATCCTTACATTGTATCCAACGTCAGAGCTCCAGACATTATACCCATTGTCAGATACCCTTACATTGTATGCAGCATCAGAACCCCAGATGTTCTATCCGACATCAGAGATCCTTACACTTGATCTGTCAGAGCTTCAGACTTCACATCCATCATCAGAGATTCATACATTGTGTCAGACTTCTGTACACTGTATCCATGCATTGCATCTGCACTCAAGAGATCTGTATATTGACTTTGTATACAGTGTACAGATTTCTGACACAAATTATGGATCTCTGGAATCAGATGCAATGTATGGATTTTTAATAATGGATGCAGTGTACAGATGTCCGATATAAAGATTCCATGTCAGAGATCCATACATTGTATCCAACAGCCAATCAGATACCCACTCACCCTCAAGTATGAATCTGATTGGTGGTTGAGGTGAAATGGCTCCACCTCTTTTGTATTGAGACACACCATTACACGTATATTTAGGAAACCCCAAAAAAGTACTCCCAATGTAAAACACGACCGATAGGTAATGAACCACATGCACAGGTATGTGGGTTTTTATCTGAAATTGGGGGAAGGACAAAAATTGTTCCTGCACAGGGGCCCTTAGGCGATTGCCCACCACTCAAAGAGCCCCTAGGTGATTGCCCACCACTCAAAGGCCCTTTAGGTGATTGCCCACCACTCAAAGGCCCTTTAGGTGATTGCCCACCACTCAAAGGCCCTTTAGGTGATTGCCCACCACTCAAAGGCCCTTTAGGTGATTGCCCACCACTCAAAGAGCCCCTAGGTGATTGCCCATCACTCAAAGGGCCTTTAGGTGATTGCCCACCACTCAAAGGCCCTTTAGGTGATTGCCCACCACTCAAAGGCCCTTTAGGTGATTGCCCACCACTCAAAGGCCCTTTAGGTGATTGCCCACCACTCAAAGAGCCCCTAGGTGATTGCCCATCACTCAAAGGGCCTTTAGGTGATTGCCCACCACTCAAAGGCCCTTTAGGTGATTGCCCACCACTCAAAGGCCCTTTAGGTGATTGCCCACCACTCAAAGGCCCTTTAGGTGATTGCCCACCACTCAAAGGGCCTTTAGGTGATTGCCCACCACTCAAAGGCCCTTTAGGTGATTGCCCACCACTCAAAGGCCCTTTAGGTGATTGCCCACCACTCCAAGGGCCCATTCACATTTGAGGTTACTTATGGTGTATTGGCTGACCATTACATAGAAGAAAACCATAGCCTGGTCCACATGACAGTGGGAGGTCTCCTGGAACCCACCCATCCCAGTCAAAACAGGTCCTAGGTGGCCCTCTCTGGAGGGTCTGCACAAATGGTATGTCCACCTCTGGGCTCATGGTGTTACTGGGAGCAATACCATATTGTCTCCTTTCACTAAAATGATTGTATTATATTATCTTCTTCATCCAGGAACAGTACCACTATCCACACTTATAAAATATTTTTATTAAAATATGTTTTCCAAAAGTGAGCTCTGTACATAGCAAGAAGGTCCTCCTGAATCTCCTCCCCACACAATGTGTGTGAATGGTACGGTCCAAGTATCTACACTCAGGGTAGAACAGCCCTGACCAATCACAATTCTCTATTTCGGAAGCTCCCACTGTGAATGGAGAGCCGTGACTGGATGACACATTAGGGCGGTGTTATCATGCGACCGTCAGCATCAGCTTCTCCTTTTTCTTCCGCTTCCTCTTCTTCTCCTCGAACTTCTCGGTGGCGTCTGCAAAGAACAGAACTTCCTCCTTGGCTTCAATCTCTCGCTTCAAGAAGTTCAGGGCTGCCATATTTACCCCCATGACGTCCTAGAGAAATGGAGAGGCAACTTAATTAGTACAGAGATTATTTTATTTTTTTTACTCTTTAGCCTCCCATAAAACGCATATGTGCGTCAGAAAAGAGGGCGGGCTTTAACACAGAAACATCTGCGTCAACGGAAGGCCATGGTTTCTGTGCTCACTGCGAGCATCCCAGCACAGTGACCAACTGTCATTGACAGCTCTCTGTCTCTAGTCATCATCAGGAGCCCCTGATCATGAGCCCACTGTGACAACCAATCACATGATCAGGAAGTTCATCCCGAGGCTAAGCAGGTTTATATACATCTTTATTATGGTCAGAACTAAAAAGTAAATATACAATACGGCATAATATGCAACTATTGATCAACTCAGAAGCTGGAGCGTCTTTCTACTTTTCTTAATCACATAGGAGATTTCAATTAGACAAAAGGAGCTGAAAAGCAAGCAACTACTGTAACACCAATACTAAAAATAAAAAGTCCTTAACCTCCTTTTCTGGAACCTTTGGTTTAAACCTATGTTTTTTGCTAAAAAATTACTTAGACCCCCCCAAACATATTACATATATATAAAATAGTAATTGTTGCAATTTTTTTGTGTCACGCAGTATTTGCACAAATTCATTTTTTTGGGAAAAAATACACTTTAATGAATTAAAAAAAAAAAAACAAACAAACAATATTTACGCAAATTTTTTCTAGAATGTGAAAAATGATGCTACGTCGAGTAAATAGATACCTAGCATGGCAAAATTGCGCACACTCGTGGATTGGCAGCAAACTCACTTAAAAATCTCCAAAGGCGACACTTTAAAAATGTTTACAGGTGGGGGAACGACGAATGGGAAGTGAAGAGGGGGGGGGGGGGGGAACGACGACTGGGAAGTGAAGGGGGGGTGGGGGGAACGACGACTGGGAAGTGAAGGGGGGGTGGGGGGAACGACGACTGGGAAGTGAAGGGGGGGTGGGGGGAACGACGACTGGGAAGTGGGGGAGGGGGTGGGGGAACGACGACTGGGAAGTGAAGGGGGGTGGGGGGAACGACGACTGGGAAGTGAAGAGGGGTGGGGGGAAACGATGACTGGGAAGTGGGGGAGGGGGGGACGACTGGGAAGTGGGGGAGGGGGGGAATGACGACTGGGAAGTGAAGGGGGGGGGGGTGGGGGAACGACGACTGGGAAGTGAAGGGGGGGTGGGGGGGAACGACGACTGGGAAGTGAAGGGGGGGTGGGGGATCAACGACTGGGAAGTGAAGGGGGGTGGGGGGGGGGGAACGACGACTGGGAAGTGAAGGGGGTGGTGGAACGGTGACTGGGAAGTGAAGAGGGGTGGGGGAGCGACGACCGGGAAGTGAAAGGGGGGGGGGGTGGGGAAACGACGACCGGGAAGTGAAGGGGGGAGGGGAAGGGAGAGATGACTGGGAATGGGGGGGGGGGGGGGGGGGGGGAGAAACGAATGGGAATTTGGGGGGGGGGGGGGGGGGGAACCACCCTTCCTGCCACTTCTAAAAGTGATCCCGCAGGACCACTGTTATTGGAAAGAGAATCTGCTACAGTAAATAAAAAAAATACTGAGAGTATGGCAGCTAGGCGGTATTTAAGTAATGACGTATTTTTACTATGGGCCGGTCGGCAACTATTAATCATGATTACTCCCTGTGGGTGGGGCGAAACGCGTAGGGAAGGGGTAGCTCTGGATGGAGCCCAGCCTAAGGCCCCTTTCACACGTACGGTCCGTTTTTCATCCATCCGTTGACGGATGAAAAACGGACATCAATGCATCTCTATGTAAAAATGGATGACAACGGATGACCATCTGTTTTCATCCGCTTCCGTCAATGTCCGTTTTTTGGAAGGGATGAATGCCCTATTTTTCATCTGTCAAAAAAACGGATGTAAAACGGACAGTCAGTTTTTCATCCGTTTTTGCATTGGTAGTGGATGTAAAAAAAAAAAAACGGATACATTTTGAGGTGACTGAACTGATGAACTGAACGGACCGTATGTGTTAAAGGGGCCTAAAGTTGTTCTCACTTTTCACACACAGGTCTTTGTAGTGATGTGCGGCTAAGGACTTTTCATTTTTAGTATCGGTATCCATGGAGCTCAGTTCGCACCTGAACTCAACTCCCAGCAGTTTATCAGAAGAGAGTCCGCTGGAGCCTCAAGCAGCACCCGCAGTTTAGCATTGGTTCCCAGCATCCACTGTGATGTTTTAGATAACCCATTGTGCTCTGGGACAGCGGTCTCCAAACTGTGGCCCAGTGGCTGGATTTGGCCCTTTGCTTGTCTTTATTCGGGCCTGAGGCACTATTCCTGCCACTGACACCAATAATGGGGCACTATTCCTCCCACTGACACCAATGATGGGGCACTATTCCTCCCACTGACACCAATGATGGGGCACTATTCCTCCCACTGACACCAA
The DNA here is from genome assembly GCF_965119305.1 of Pelophylax lessonae. Lineage (NCBI taxonomy): Eukaryota > Metazoa > Chordata > Amphibia > Anura > Ranidae > Pelophylax > Pelophylax lessonae. Next base: position 13,056,438 of record NC_138769.1, on the reverse strand, counting down.
TGATGGGGCACTATTCCTCCCACTGACACCAATGATGGGGCACTATTCCTCCCACTGACACCAATGATGGGGCACTATTCCTCCCACTGACACCAATGATGGGGCACTATTCCTTCCACTGACACCAATGATGGGGCACTATTCCTCCCACTGACACCAATGATGGGGCACTATTCCTCCCACTGACACCAATGATGGGGCACTATTCCTTCCACTGACACCAATGATGGGGCACTATTCCTCCCACTGACACCAATGATGGGGCGCTATTCCTCCCACTGACACCAATGATGGGGCACTATTCCTTCCACTGACACCAATGATGGGGCACTATTCCTCCCACTGACACCAATGATGGGGCACTATTCCTCCCACTGACACCAATGATGGGGCACTATTCCTCCCACTGACACCAATGATGGGGCACTATTCCTCCCACTGACACCAATGATGGGGCACTATTCCTTCCACTGACACCAATGATGGGGCACTATTCCTTCCACTGACACCAATGATGGGGCACTATTCCTCCCACTGACACCAATGATGGGGCACTATTCCTCCCACTGACACCAATGATGGGGCACTATTCCTCCCACTGACACCAATGATGGGGCACTATTCCTCCCACTGACACCAATGATGGGGCACTATTCCTTCCACTGACACCAATGATGGGGCACTATTCCTCCCACTGACACCAATGATGGGGCACTATTCCTTCCACTGACACCAATGATGGGGCACTATTCCTCCCACTGACACCAATGATGGGGCACTATTCCTTCCACTGACACCAATGATGGGGCACTATTCCTCCCACTGACACCAATGATGGGGCACTATTCCTCCCACTGACACCAATGATGGGCCACTATTCCTCCCACTGACACCAATGATGGGCCACTATTCCTCCCACTGACACCAATGATGGGGCACTATTCCTTCCACTGACACCAATGATGGGGCACTATTCCTCCCACTGACACCAATGATGGGGCACTATTCCTCCCACTGACACCAATGATGAGGTATTGTTTACTCCCACAACAGGATCTTTTCTACTCCCACTGACCACAGTCCAGCCCCCCCGAGGTCTGAAGGACAGTGGTCTGACCCTTGATCTAGGATGTGTTTATAGATGAAAAAAGACAGTGCCATAATAAAAAGATGTGGAATAGAGTCAGACAGCAGCGTATTTCAGCACTGAGCGTTTCTTACCCGAACCTCCGACACCCGGGAGATGGTGCAGTTCTTCAGGTCTTCCATGACTCCCAGCAGCATCTGGTTGCTGGTGATTTGTCCAAAATGAATCCTGTATAGAAGAGGGAGAGGCGGGGTGGAAAAAGTCAACATAATCATTATATAAACCTCCTGGAGGACATCCAGCATTATCTAGCCCTTTCCTCTCTCTCCAGTGCGACTGTCCCTGGCCCCGCCTCTTTCATTCATTAGTTATCAATTCACACAATCGTGGAGGTTTCGTGTCACATGTTGGCGTTACCTAGGAAGGTCTATATGCAGATTTAGTCTACCTAGGAATGCCCCTCCCCTCCAGACTGACACCCACCCATCAAGGAATTATATCTGCATAACTCCTCCCAAGAGCCCTCCCACTGCCCCAAACTGACGCCCACCCATCAAGGCATTCTGATATTTGCATGAGCCCTCCCACTGCTCTAGACTTACACCCACCCATCAGGGCATTCTGACATTTGCATAACTCCTCCCAAGAGCCCGCCCACTGCTCCAGACTGACACCCACCCATCAAGGCATTCTGATATTTGCATAACTCCTCCCAAGACCCCTCCCACTGCTTTAGACTGACAGCCACCCATCAAGGCATTCTGATATCTGCATAACTCCTCCCAAGAGACCGCCCATTGCTCCAGGCTGACATCCACCCATCAAGGCATTCTGATATTTGCATAACTCTTCCCAAGAGACTGCCCACTGCTCCAGACTAAACCCCACCCATCAAGGCATTTTGATATTTGCATAACTCCTCCCACTGCTTGCATGAGGACTGAGTTGACTCCTTTACCTGAGCAGGAAGAAGAGGCAGCGACAGATAAGCTCCACCTCCAGACTGCGGAGGATGTAATCCCTGAAGAGGGTCAGCAGGTCAGGGACGTAGGAAAATGGCAGGACAAGCAGCGACTCCTCCAACTCACTGCAACAAAGACAACAATTCCACCAAAATCAGTCCATATCCATCCCCGTGCCCAGACTGCCCATCCCCATCCCCAGACTGCCCATCCAAAATCGAAAAACAAACACAAGGGGGCACCGGCCTAGTGCATTATCTTCCACAAAGGTTATATTAAGTAAAAGGTATAAAAATACTCACAAACGAGTTCTTGGTACATGCATATCAAATTAATATATAGCCATAAGCATCAGAACCGGAGGTCTAAAGCTTGAAAAGGCTTACGCGTTTCGAGGCTTAGCCTCTTCCTCAGGTAGTGGGGAGTGGAGGTGGGGAGAGGATTGAGGAGAGGAGGGGAAAATTGAGGGGTAGAGGATTTGTGCTAGGAAGGGGAACTTCTTTTTTTTTTGGGGGGGGGGGGGGTTGTGCTAGAATGGGGGAATGAGGGAGGGAACCCTGTGCTGGAAGGGGGGGGGATTTGGAGTGGTTGGGAGCTTGTGCTAGTATGGGGGAATGGGGAAGGACTATTTGTGCTGGGAGGGGGATTTGTAGTTTGGGGGGGGCACGTAGAATATTTGTGCTAGAAGGGGGGGGGGATTTGTTTTTGGGGGGGGGGGGAGAGATTGTGCTGGAGGCATGTGTGGAATGAGAGGATTTGAGCTACACTTACAGATTTGCAGTCTTTTTTTGGGGGGGGGGGGGGATTTTTTGCTGACACACAATGCTCATACATTTCAGGGAGGGGGGGATTTGGCATGTTTGCCCCGGGTTCTAAGTAAGTGTTGCTGGGGAGGAAGTATTAATGTAACCTGCACTCTGCATGGACAAAGCACAGAAATGGGAGCAGGGCCGTCTTTAACATTGATTGGACCCTGGGCAAATATTTTCTTGGGCCCTCCAAAATCCACTTATTACCTATTTGCAGGCAGTGGGGGCTCAAAGGGCAGCTGCTTTGTGCCCCACAACAATGACTGGGCCCAGGGCAGTTGCCCCTTTTTCCCTGCATTAAAGATGGCTCTGAATGGGAGGCAGGGGGACCCTTTCTGTCGGAGTTCACCATACACACAAAATTCAGGGAGGGAATACCTACCTTGATCTCACTTTCTTTACGACATCCAGAACATACTCGGAGGACTGCGGGGGAGACAGGAAGGTTAGGAATAGAAATGTCCGGAGACCAGCTTGGTGGAACAAAGAATATAAAAAACACAATTTACCCTCTATGGGGGTAGAATACAAACCAGCCCGGGGTGGAAGACAGCCCCCCTTTTGTCCCTCCCTAGAAGCATCCGGAGAGAATTTGAATAATTTTCCCAATTCTGAAAGTTTCAGTGTCCGGAGATATACAACTAAGCTGTTATAGAATGGGGTAACAGCGCCATCTAGTGTTCATTTAATATACTGGCAGTGTTTGAATACTGAACAAAATTATAAACGCAACACTTGTTTTTGCCCCCATTTTTCATGAGCTGAACTCAAAGATCTAAGACTTTTTCTATGTACACAAAAGGCCGATTTCTCTCCAATATTGTTTACAAATCTGTGTAAATCTGTGTTAGTGATCACTTCTGCTTTGCCGAGATAATCCATCCACCTCACAGGTGTGGCATATCAAGATGCTGATTGGACAGCATGATTATTGCACAGGTGTGCCTTAGGCTGGCCACAATAAAAGGCCACTCTAAAATGCTCAGTTTTATCACACAGCACAATGCCACAGATGTCCCAAGTTTTGAGGGAGCGTGCAATTGGCATGCTGACTGCAGGAATGTCCACCAGAGCTGTTGCCCATGAATTGAATGTTCATTTCTCTACCATAAGCCGTCTCCAAAGACGTTTCAGAGAATTTGGCAGTACATCCAACCGGCCTCACAACCGCAGACCACGTGTAACCACACCAGCCCAGGACCTCCACATCCAGCATCTTCACCTCCAAGATGGTCTGAGACCAGCCCAGGACCTCCACATCCAGCATCTTCACCTCCAAGATGGTCTGAGACCAGCCCAGGACCTCCACATCCATCATCTTCACCTCCAAGATGGTCTGAGACCAGCCCAGGACCTCCACATCCAGCATCTTCACCTCCAAGATGGTCTGAGACCAGCCCAGGACCTCCACATCCAGCATCTTCACCTCCAAGATGGTCTGAGACCAGCCCAGGACCTCCACATCCAGCATCTTCACCTCCAAGATGGTCTGAGACCAGCCCAGGACCTCCACATCCAGCATCTTCACCTCCAAGATCATCTGAGACCGGCCACCCGGACAGCTGCTGCAACAATCGGTTTGCATCACCAAAGAATTTCTGCACAAACTGTCAGAAACCGTCTCAGGGAAGCTCATCGTCCTCATCAGGGTCTCCACCTGACTGCAGTTCCTCATCGTAACCGACTTGAGTGGGCAAATGCTGACATTGGATGGTGTCTGGCACTTTGGAGAGATGTTCTCTTCACGAATCTCGGTTTTCACTGTACAGGGCAGATGGCAGACAGAGTGTATGGCATCATGTGGGTGAGCGGTTTGCTGATGCCAAAGTTGTGGATGGAGTGGGTGGCCCATGGTGGCGGGGGGGTTATGGCATGGACAGGCGTACGTTGTGGATGGAGTGGCCCATGGTGGCGGGGGGGTTATGGCATGGACAGGCGTACGTTGTGGATGGAGTGGCCCATGGTGGCGGTGGGATTATGGTATGGGCAGGCGTACGTTGTGGATGGAGTGGTCCATGGTGGCGGTGGGGTTATGGTATGGGCAGGCGTACGTTGTGGATGGAGTGGCCCATGGTGGCAGTGGGGTTATGGTATGGGCAGGCGTACCTTGTGGATGGAGTGGTCCATGGTGGCGGTGGGGTTATGGTATGGGCAGGTGTACGTTGTGGATGGAGTGGTCCATGGTGGGGGTGGGGTTATGGTATGGGCAGGCGTACATTGTGGATAGAGTGGCTCATGGGGGCGGTGGGGTTATGGTATGGGCAGGCGTACGTTGTGGATAGAGTGGCTCATAGTGGCGGTGGGGTTATGGTATGGGCAGGCGTACGTTGTGGATGGAGTGGCCCATGGTGGCGGTGGGGTTATGGTATGGACAGGCGTACATTGTGGATAGAGTGGCTCATGGTGGCGGTGGGGTTATGGTATGGGCAGGCGTACGTTGTGGATAGAGTGGCTCATAGTGGCGGTGGGGTTATGGTATGGGCAGGCGTACGTTGTGGATGGAGTGGCCCATAGTGGCGGTGGGGTTATGGTATGGGCAGGCGTACGTTGTGGATGGAGTGGCCCATGGTGGCGGTGGGGTTATGGCATGGACAGGCGTACGTTGTGGATGGAGTGGCCCATGGTGGCGGTGGGGTTATGGTATGGGCAGGTGTACATTGTGAATGGAGTGGCCCATGGTGGGGGTGGGGTTATGGTATGGGCAGGCGTATTTTGTGGATGGAGTGGCCCATGGCGGCGGTGGGGTTATGGTATGGGCAGGTGTACATTGTGAATGGAGTGGCCCATGGTGGGGGTGGGGTTATGGTATGGGCAGGCGTATTTTGTGGATGGAGTGGCCCATGGTGGCGGTGGGGTTATGGTATGGGCAGGCGTACGTTGTGGATGGAGTGGCCCATGGTGGGGGTGGGGTTATGGTATGGGCAGGCGTATTTTGTGGATGGAGTGGCTCATGGTGGCGGTGGGGTTATGGTATGGGCAGGCATACGTTGTGGATGGAGTGGCCCATGGTGGCGGTGGGGTTATGGTATGGGCAGGCCTACGTTGTGGATGGAGTGGCCCATGGTGGCGGTGTGGTTATGGTATGGGCAGGCATACGTTGTGTATGGAGTGGCCCATGGTGGCGGTGGGGTTTTGGTATGGGCAGGCGTACGTTATGGACAAGGAACACAGGTGCATTTTATTGATGACATTTTAAATGCACAGAGATACCGTGACGAGATCCTGAGGCCCATTGTTGTGCCATTCATCCACAACCATCACCTCATGTTGCAGCATGATAATGCACGGCCCCATGGTGCAAGGATCTGTACACAATTCCTGGAAGCTGAAAACATCCCATTTCTTGCATGGCCAGCATACACACCGGACAAGTCACCCATTGAGCATGTTTGGGATGCTCTGGATCGGTGTATACGGCAGCGTGTTCCAGGTCCTGCCAATATACAGCAACCCCCGCACAGCCATTGAAGAGGAGTGGACCAACATTCCACAGGAACCAATCACCAACCTGATCAACTCTATACCAAGTATAAATTAGATGCGTGGAGTAATGGCGCTACTCTGTAAGTACTTGCAACTGAATAAATCCACTAAGAAATATTAAGAGTGTCTTCTGGTGTTGTATGTGTATATTAAGATTATAAACCAAAAATATCACACTCCTAGTTGGGAAAAAAAAAAAAACATTTATATTATATATATAAAATAAAGTGACCAGTGCTAAATTGTGTAAGTGTCTTCTAGTGTTGTATATATCTGTTGCTATTAAAACATAAATATGTCACAATCCTTTTGTCTCAATCATTTTTTGACACATTTTGTTCACAAGTTAAAATCTGTATTTTTTGCTAGAAAACAACTTAGAACCCCCAAAAATTATATATATATTTTTTTTTTCTTTTAGCAAAGACTCTGGAGAATAAAATGGCTGTCATTGCAATATTTTTTGTCATGCGGTATTTGCGCAGCGGTCTTTCAAACGCCATTTTTTTTGGGAAAATTACATGTCACTGCATTTAAAAAAAAAAACTAAACAGTAAAGTCAGCCCATTTGTTTTGTTTATTGCGAAAGATTTCACCTTGAGTAAATAGATACCCAACATGTTACGGTTTAAAATTGCGCACACTCACGGAATGGCGACAAACTACGGTCAATAAAAATCTCCATAGGCAATGCATTAAAAATTTTTAATAGTTACCAGTTTAAAGTTAGAGTGTAGCTCTTTTTTTTTTAATTATTGCTCTCGCTCTGGCAATTGCGGCGATACCTCACATGTGAGGTTTGAACAGCGATTTAATTTGCGGGCGCAACTTCCGTATACATTTTCTTTCGTGCGCGAGCTCACAGCGACGGGGGGGGGGGGGAGCTAAAAAAAGGTTTCCCTATTTATTTTTTTCATTTTAGCACAGGTTTTTTTAAAAAAAAATCTCATCACTTTTATTGCTGTCAATGTAAACCTCCCTTGTGACAGCAATAGGCAGTGACAGGTACTCTTTATGGAGGGATCGGGGGTCTAAAATACCCCAAACCCCTCCACTACACTTCAATGTATTCAAAACCCCGAAAACGGTCACTTTTTAAGTTTGGCGGCTTTAGCAGCCGAGTAACCCGGAGGTGACATCATGGACGCTGCCTACGGGTTGCGTCATCGGAGATCCGATCAGAGCCACATCCGGCTTTGATCAGGACTTCATCCAGCCGGTTGGTTGCTCGGGTCTCCCGGTGGGACAGGAGACCCGGGCAGAGCTGCGGGAGGGGGCTGTCCCCTCCTGCTTGCTGGGGTAGCGGCCGAGCCACTCCCGAGCCACTTCGGTCATTACCGCCGGAAAGCCGACCGCTGGCTCTAAAAAACGGTACCGGGGCGATGCCTCTAGCTGCACCCATCACCCCAACCACTTCAAGTCAGCCGACGTACAGTTATGACAGTTTGCGTTAAGTGGTTAAAAAGTAAAAAGATATATAAATTACAAATTGATAATAGGTGATAAAGTGGCCAGTGCTTGAAAAACAACAACCATCCACCTAAATATAGTGCTTATACTGTGAAAATCCAATAATTGAAAGAGGTAGTAGTGCTTTATAGTCACCACTAGAGGGAGTGCTGTATCTTGGTGTGCACTCCTATACAATATAGTATAAATAAAAGTGATAATACAAAGATCCGATGTACGTGCAGAAAATCAGATAAAGTGCCAAATAGTTTTGTAACTTAACATAAAATAATATAAAAAATAAATAATATAAAGTGCCAAGTGCAAAAATGTCCACAAACTGAATGCTCAGCACAATAATGTGTATGAGCCAATTGGCAATTTTCAGTGCTGAAGATATAAAGGTGATCCGCACTTTCTCCGTGCTCAGGCAGTGGTGCTGTGTTTTCCCCTATGGTATTAAACTCACCACAACTCCTTCCCCATAAAGGGGTATCGGGCCTTTAACCAATGGTTTGGTTCTTGGGTCTCGGTATATCTCCACTGAATAGTTCACATGGAATGATACAAGAAAAAGCCCATAGTTGTACCACCGTTTGGTATTTTATTATAAAAAAAAAGCAGCATCCACTTAGTAAGGCAGCGCTGTTCAAACAACCACGGCGTACATGCCGGATTTCCGGGTACCATGCGCTTCACGGTCCAAAACCACACAGCTGGAAGTTGACGCTCAAAACCTGCCCTACGCGTGTCGTCAGTCTGACGTCATCAGGAGCGGATTGTGACATATTTATGTTTTAATACCAACAGATATATACAACACTAGAAGACACTTACACAATTTAGGGTCCCTTTATATATATATTATTTATTTTCAACTAGGATTGTGATATTTTTGGTTTATAATATTAATATACAACACCAGAAGACACTCCTAATATTTCTTAGTGGATTTATTCAGTTGCAAGTACATACAGAGTAGTGCCATTACCCCACGCATCTACTTTATCTATTAAACTTCCTCTTAGGGGGAAGGAGACCGGATTGGCTGCAACTCGATTACCATCTACAATAGGATACATTATTCATTGCGCGGGTTATAAAATAAATGGATTTTTGTAAGATCTTACCGTAAAATCCTTTTCTCTTAAGCTCATTGACAGACGTAGTCTTCTTGATTCTCAAGAGCTGGGTTATGTTGTCTCCGCAGGAGTAGGACTAGGCAGAAAGACAAAACGTTCTGGCTCCACCTTAGGGGCAGTCCCTGAGGGTATATCCTCCCTCTCTCTGCTACAGGGAATCAGTTCTGTTTTAAAGCAGTACAGAGAATTTAACCCAACCCAACTCAATGATAGAGGGGCGGGTACTACGTCTGTCAATGAGCTTAAGAGAAAAGGATTTTACGGTAAGATCTTACAAAAATCCATTTTTCTCTATCGCTCATTGACAGACGTAGTCTTCTTGATTCTCAAGAGCTGGGACATCCAGAAGCAGTGCCACAAATGAGGGGTGGGATTGACAAATCAAATCCAATCTAGAAGGCCCAACCGGTGCCAAACTAGAAGTTTTAAAGGCTCATTATAAACAAAGAATGAGACTAAAGAAAAAATTTTCCAACGGAAAAACCCTCGAGGTAGACCACTGGTCTCCTCAAATTGCGGCCTGCAAAACCTTGCGGCCAAACGAGGCATCAGACGATGCCATTACATCAACTTTATAATGTTTAGTAAAGGTATGCACCGACGACCAGGTAGCCGCCTTGCACACCTGGACCACTGACGCCTGATGGCGAAAGGCCCATGACGCACTAAGTGCCCGAGTGGAGTGCGCCTTAACAGGGAACGGGGGCTCCCGACCCTTAATAGAATAAGCCTGTACCACCGTCTGTCTGATCCATCTGGAAATGGTCGCGGCAGATGCAGGCAACCCCTTTTTGGGTCCATCTGGGATCACAAAAAGTGAATCCGTCTTGCGAAACGAGTCTGTCGTTTTCAAGTATACCCTGATCGCCCGGACCACATCCAAGGAGTGTAAAGCAAACTCTCGCGGATGACTGGGCTTAGGACACAGGGAAGGTAACACAATTTCTTCATTCAGATGAAATTCTGAAACCACTTTTGGTAGGAAGGATGGATTCGGACGAAGAACCACCTTATCTCTATGAACCACCAGATATGGGGAACGACAAGATAATGCGGCCAGTTCTGACACCCTGCGTGCAGAAGTAATAGCCACCAAGAAGGCCACCTTCTGGGACAACGTAGGTAGAGGAATCTCCCTAATATCTTCAAAGGGAGGTTTCTGAAGAACCGACAACACTAAATTAAGATCCCAGGGGGGTAACGGCGCGTGCACTGGCGGAGCCAGATGTCGCACCCCCTGGATGAAATTCCACACCAAGGAATGAGTAGCCAAAGGCTTCTGAAAGAAGATGGCTAATGCTGAGACCTGACCCTTGATAGTACTCAAGGCCAGTTTCTGCTCAACCCCTTGTTGCAGAAAAGCCAATATTCGACTAATCGAATAAGACCGAGGACGGAACCCCAAAGGTTCACACCATGCAATGTAGGACTTCCATGTGCGATGATAAATCTTTCTGGAAGTCGCTTTCCTTGCTTCAACTAGAGTAGGAATAACTGAAGCTGACAAACCTTTGTCCTTCAGCACCTGGGTCTCAATAGCCAGGCCGTTAAAGCCAGCGATTGTAAAGCAGGATGAAAGATGGGTCCCTGAGACAGTAGATCCTCCCTGAGAGGAAGTCTCCACGGGACGTCCGCCACCAGTCTGACCATGTCGGCGTACCAAGCTCGACGAGGCCAGTCCGGAGCTACCAGGATTACTGGAATTCCTTCCTCCTCTATCCTGCGAAGAAGTCTTGGCAGTAACGCGAGAGGAGGGAAGGCATATATTAGCTGGTATTGCCCCCACGGGGCGATCAGTGCGTCTGCGGTTTCTGCTAGAGGATCGCGGGAGCGAGCCACGAATCTCTGAACTTTCCTGTTGAATCGTGATGCCAACAGATCCACATCCGGGGTGCCCCACCGTAGGCACAACTGGTGAAAAACGTCTGGATGGAGGGACCATTCCCCCTGATCCAGGGTCTGACGGCTGAGATAATCTGCCTGCCAATTCTCCACCCCCGGAATGAACACCGCAGAGATTGCTGGAACAAATCGTTCCGCCCAGCGAAGAATGCAAGCCACTTCTTTGGCCGCTCGGACACTCTTGGTGCCCCCCTGGTGATTGACATAAGCCACGGCCGTGGCATTGTCCGACTGGATCCGAACCGGGCTGCCCTGGAGCTGCTCGGTCCAGTGAATCAGACAAAGTCTGATCGCTCTCAGTTCCAATACATTTATCGGTAACCTGGATTCTTCCGGGGACCAAAGTCCCTGGACAGATAACTGACCAAGAATTCCTCCCCATCCGGATAGACTGGCATCCGTGGTCACTATCGTCCAATATATTGGCAGAAATGACTTTCCCTGGCTGAGCATCGGAGACCGAAGCCACCAGACCAGAGACTCTCTGGTCTGTTTGCTCAATCGGATCTGATTGTCCAGGGATTCCGGATTCCGATTCCATCTGAGAAGAATCTCTTGCTGAAGAATTCGGGTATGGGACTGGGCAAATGGGACTGCTTCGAACGAAGCCACCATCAACCCCAGAACCCTCATGCAAGTCCGAAGGGAAGACCAGCTGTTGGACAGTAACAACTGGACTGCTGATTGAATCTTTCGGAGTTTCCCTACCGGAAGAAAAACTCTTGTCCTGACTGTGTCTAGAATTAGACCCAGATATTCGAGCCTCTGGGTGGGAACCAGAAATGACTTTTGCTGGTTCACCAGCCACCCGAATTCCTGTAAAGAAATCATAGTAATTTCTATGTTTTGTAGCAAGGTCTGAGGAGACTCTGCATGAAGCAGAAGATCGTCTAGGTAACCTAGAATCGATACACCTCTTTGGCGCAGAAGTGCCAACATTGGGGCCAACACCTTCGTGAAGACCCGCGGAGCCGTGGCGAGACCGAAAGGTAACGCCACAAACTGATAGTGGTTCTCTTCTACGGAAAAGCGTAGAAACCGCTGATGTCCTGCGAAAATGGGAATGTGAAGATATGCGTCCTTGATGTCTATGGACGCTAGGACATCCCCTGGATGCAGGAAGGCTGCTACTGTGCGAATGGACTCCATTCTGAATCTTCTTATGTTGACAAAAGAATTGAGTGCTCTTAAGTCCAGAATTGGACGCACTTTGCCCTCTTTCCTGGGTATTGTAAATAGGTTTGAATAAAACCCTTGAAACCGTTCTGTCCAAGGAACGTGGACTACCACTCCTTGTTGTAGTAAATCTGTGACTGCTCTCCGCAGATCTTCTAAACGATCTGAGGATAGTCGGATATTGGAAGGGAAGAATCGCGCCGGTGGGAGAGATCGAAACTCGATCTTGTACCCTGACCTTATGACTTCGCAAACCCATTTGTCCGGGATTCTGGAAAGCCATGGATCCGGGAACCGGCGAAGACGTCCCCCCACCCCAGTTATGGGTGGGGGCGCACCTTCAGGCTTTGGATGGTTTATCTTCAGGTCTGGAGGGGGCGGGCTTTTGCTTGCCCGAACAACGACCCCTGACGCCTCCTGCAGGAGCTTTGGAGGACTTAGTTTTTTCACCCGCGGGACGAAAAAACCTCTTGTGAGCAGAAAAAGAAGGCCCTCGTCTTTGACGAGGTTCCTCTACCTTTAAAATTTTGCGGTAAAAAGGTGCTCTTTCCACCCGTGAGATCTTTAATGATCTCATCTAAGTTGGCTCCAAATAGACGCTCTCCTGAAAAGGGGATATTAGCCAATGCTTTTTTGGAACCTTGGTCGGCTAACCAACCTTTTAGCCAGAGTGTACGCCTGAGAACCACTGCTGAGACTGATGCTCGCGCCAATAATGGAGTGGCGTCTAACGCCGCATCACACACAAACTGTAACCCCTGTATCATTTGTTCCAACAAATCTGATACCGCCTGAGGGACCTCTTCTAAGTCTCGGCGTAACCATTTGGTCCATTCAGTTACAGCCTGCGAAACCAGACCAATAGCTATTATAGGTCTGAAAGCTGATCCAATCAAGGAAAACATGGTGCGAGACATAGCTTCTATCTTGCGATCCACTGGATCTTTAAAAGACGGAGCGTCTTCTAAAGGAATAACCGTGGCTTTATTCAATCTAGCAATTGGTGAATCCACCACAGGTGGTTCTGTCCATTTCTTAATAAGGGTTTCCTCAAACGGATAACGCCTGTCAATGCGTTTAGAAATAGTAAAAGTGCGTTTTGGCAGACGCCATTCTTCTTCGATTGGATTGCCAAAACATTTGGGCAATGGAAAAACCTTCGCCACTTTGATGCGTTTTTTAGTCCCAAAAGGGATTTCAGTTTCAGCTATTTCCGATGGAGTACCCTGTAACCTTAAGGTTTCTTGAACAGATACAATGAGTGCGTTTACCAACGCTTCTTCTCGGGCTATGGCGGATGCCGAAAAACATCCTCCTCACTGTCTGAAGAGACAGGACCCGAGACACCAATACCAGATGAAGTACCTGCAACTGCAGAAATAGGCTCAGAGTCTGAATCCGAGGTTTCAGATAATATGGGGTTAGGCGGGGGTCGCTTTCTTGCACCCTGTCCCTGACAAGCCACTTCCACCCGGGACACAAAAGTTTCCATAATAGCTGACAAAGATTCAATTGTCAATGGGGTGCTGGAGGATCCCGCAGACCCCTCGAGGGGATCCGGAGGAGATACATGAGTGGCAGGGTCCATGTTAATTCAGGACACCTTTGCCAGCAAAACAAAAAAACTTTTCTTTTTTTTTTTGTGTGTCTCCCCCTAGCGCAATAGCGCCCCTCAGAGTACCTGCTTCTCGATCCCACAGAGAGAGAGAGGGACCCCCAAGGCTCACCAACCGATGCAGTGCAGTTTCCAACCAACTGCAGTCAGCGTCTGTCTTACACAGACTGGAAGGAGCTGTTTGCTTTTTCCCGGGTAGAAGGACGTGGCTCCGCCCCCTGTGTACGCCTTCCGGCGTTCCCAGCTCTCCACGAGGTAGCTGGGCTCACAAAACATGGCCGCCCCCATAGAAGAGACATAAGACTCCAAAAACATGGCGGCCGGCGTGACCTGAGGACATACATGCATTTGGTCTACGGCAAAATGGCGGCGGACCGCCGAAATCGTTTTCCCAGCACATCCACCTGCATCTCTGCTAAGAGGCGATATATGGATCTACAGAAGATATACTACACATAAGGTAGGATTATACCTCCTATGTCAGCTGTAATGTTACAGTCTGCTGGGTAGAGTGTTAGCTCTTAAACCAAGTCCACTTCCCACAAACACATGCTGTATTACAAGGGGGACTTGTCAGTATCAGATATATACTGACCATGTATGGAGGGGCCCATAATTCATACTGCCTCATAACGAGGAAAAAAGGGAACGTTTACTCACCATACCGAACCGACAGGCACCCTCTCTTCACAATACCCTCTCCACCGGGGTGGGGGTTTGTGGACCACTCCGGACGCCTCGACTCTCTGGTTCCTGGCGTCCAAGCGAGACTTTTAACTCGCAAGGTCAGTCCCTCCACCGGGACTCCGTCGCGGCCAAACCAGCGCGGAGCTCTGGTTTGCACGCGCTCGTAGGCAGAAACCGGGGTGACCACTGGATCTCAACATCCAGCCCGTCGCCCGGCCCCGCATACTTACTTGAATGTGTCGCGGCCGACCAAGCGCAATGCCATGGTCTGCACGCGCTCGTAGGCCGGCTGGGGTGACCACAAGTGTCGCCCAGTCCGGCATTTTTGCTTGAAGATCTCACAGGAAAAACACTGGAGAAAACTACCTAAAAAATGTCTTTTTCTTAAAGAAAAAAGTCTTGCCAGGACCAAAAGATCCCAGCAAGGAACTAAGGTCCTTACTCCTGACTAGACAGAAAAAAACTGATTCCCTGTAGCAGAGAGAGGGAGGATATACCCTCAGGGACTGCCCCTAAGGTGGAGCCAGAACGTTTTGTCTTTCTGCCTAGTCCTACTCCTGCGGAGACAACATAACCCAGCTCTTGAGAATCAAGAAGACTACGTCTGTCAATGAGCGATAGAGAAACTTATTTCCTCTATGCCAAGGAGATGTGTTGCACCTGTACTCTATCAGTGTCCACTATCAAGTAGATATAGGAGGAGTCCTTTGTAGTGCATTAGCACATCTCTCCCAGCAAGGAGTGTTGTCTCCAAGGGTTAGAAAGGCTGGATTCATCTCTTTTTTATGGATAGTGTAGGACCCACTGATAATGGGGTACTTTGACGCAGTGGTGGGCTTGAGCACGATATGGCCATATGGTGGAACTAAATCCCCATTTTTATTTATGGATTGCTCCATATTTGATAGTCATTTCTTTTGCATGTGTGCGCTATTCTTTTTTAATATACATGTTGCTTGGTCCATAGCTGCACCGGCTTTAGATATACATGTTCAGGGCTTGCTCCCCCATTTTTTGCTTGTTTATTATGTGTTGCACTATATGAGACAAATGGTGGTCACACCAGATACTGACTGGTTTTCAGACCCCCCAATACAGTAAAACTGCACATTTTAGAGTGGCCTTTTATTGTGGCCAGCCTAAGGCACACCTGTGCAATAATCATGCTGTCTAATCAGCATCTTGATATGTCACACCTGTGAGGTGGATGGATTATCTCGGCAAAGGAGAAGTGATCACTAACACAGATTTACACAGATTTGTGAAGAATATTGGAGAGAAATCGGCCTTTTGTGTACATAGAAAAAGTCTTAGATCTTTGAGTTCAGCTCATGAAAAATGGGGGCAAAAACAAAAGTGTTTTGTTTATAATTGTGTTCAGTGTAGAATTTACAGCAGTGATTCTGTAATATGCAAATACGGGGCGATACACCGACACTCATCCAGGGTAACTCCATCATTAACTACTTCCCACCCGGGCCAATTCTCACATTTTTCTTCTACATGCAATTTTTTTATCTTTTTGAAGCAAAGACTCTAGGGAAGAAAATGGCGGTCGTTGCAATTTTTTATGTCACACAGTATTTGTGCATTGATTTTTCAAACAGTTTTTTTTGTTTTACACTTTTTAAATGCAAAAAACAATATTATATATATATATATATATATATATATATATATATATATATATATATATATATATATATATATATATATATATATATATATATATATATATATATATATACACACACACACACTCTATGCTCTCGTTATAATGTTTGCGGCGATACCTCACATGAGCGGTGCGAGCACCGATTACATAAGCGGGTGCACCCTATGAATGCGTTCGCTTCTGCGTGCGAGCACTGGGGGACAGGGGCACTTTAACTTTTTTTATTTTATTTTACACTGTCCCTTTAAATTTTCTTTTTGATCACTTTAATTTCCATCTCAAGAAATATAAATATCCCTTGTGATAAAAATAATAAAGCATGACAGGCCCTCTTTTATGGAGACATCGGGGAGTCTATAAGAGCCCAGATTTCTCCGCTACACTGAAAAGCATGAGGTAAATATAAAAAATAAAAAAATAAAAAAAATGCATTTTTGACTTCCCGTAAAATCCTTTTCTTTTAAGTTCATTGACGGACGCAGTTCTCTGATGTTATACTGCCCCCTACAGGAGTAGGACACTAGGCAGGTAAAAAAAAGGTTCTGGCTACGCCTATGGGCAGTCCCAGAGGGTAAATAAAGGATAAATAAGAAGGATAAATTAAAAGAAAAAAAAAAAAAAAAAAAAGCATTTTTGACCTTCTGTAAAATCTTTTTCTTTTAAGTTCATTGACGGACGCAGTCCTACTATCAGTAGGATTGTACTGCCCCCTACAGTAGTAGGACACTAGGCAGGAAAAAAAAAAAAAGTTCTGGCTACGCCTATGGGCAGTCCCGGAGGGTAAATAAAGGATAAATAAATAAATAAGAAGGATAAATTTAAAAAAAAAAAAAATGCATTTTTGACTTCCCGTAAAACCCTTTTCTTTTAAGTTCATTGACGGACGCTGTGCTCTGATCCATATCAGTAGGGTTATACTAAGAAAAGAAGAAAGATCCGCGCTTAGGATAAACTATCTATAAAATAGTGCGTAAAATTTCTATAAATAAAACACTAATGGCTGCTGCCCACTCCAAAAGATGCACCCCCAATGGGGGAGCGTCAGGTGTAAATGTCAAAAAGGGGAGTGATTGGCGCTGCCAGGAAAGTAGGATAATGGGAAATCTGGGTTAGGCTCCTATAGTTCAAGACCAAGTTCAACACATGCAAATGCACATAGAATGTATGTGGGAATGAGAACTATATAAGTAATAGGATATAAAAACACAATGGGTGTGTAATATGTGTGTAAAATTAACACTATGTGCTGATACCAAATCAATAAATAAATAAATGTGTTCAATACCTAAACGGCTTATTGAGACTCAACATAAATATGCAAATATATGTAAATGTAGGTATAAAAATATAAAAGCATATAAAGATAGTATTAATAAATTATGGTGATATAGAGAGTTAGTGTGCAAAGGTGCTAAAAAATAAATATAGTGCACTAATCAAACTAAATAAGGTGCATTCCGAATAGTCATAACCATCTATTCAATAAAGTGCAACTGCATACTCATAAGCAATGAAAATAAATAAGTGGGTGAACTATGTGCATCCCACACTGGTGACAATATAAACACTAGTAAATAAATAAGTGCAGCCGTGCAAATAACTATATAAATTATGAAAGTGAGAACCATATAAATTCAAAGGCTCAAAAAGCAGGTTCTGTGTATTTTAAAATTGTCCAAAAATAGTGCAATCAGAGTTGGTACAGAAATCATAAAGTTCTATAGTCCATATAAGGATGGAGTAAGGTGCTCTTTTTTTTCTATGAAGCCGGGAGTGCAGTGAGTGATTGGAAGATAGGGTGCTCCCCCTCTCCTGGGGTCCTGTGCTTACCGGATGTCCGTACCCCTACAGGGGTAAATGGCGGGTCGATAACAGGGATCGCTCCCATACACCGGCAATCTGGTTCCGTCCTATCCTTCCTATTATCACTCGTATCCACTCCTTGCTCCGGTACACATAGGGGTTAAAGCATCAGGGAGAGAGCTCCAGTACAATTCCCGGGTATATGAAAAAGGGGAAAAACAGAAGCCTCCGATAGTGCAGGATTGCCTTTAAAACTTTTATTTAGATTCCAAAAAAAGACATGTACTCACATAAAATCAACATGCAGCGCATCCGTATGGCATAGGGTCCGCAACTACCTCGTTCGCGGTGCTCGCCTGGGATCAGCGTGCGTTCCTAGCCTCGGGATCGTTCAGACGGAAGTGATGTGGTCACGTTCTCGACGCGTTTCGTCACACTGACGTCATCTGGAGAAGCTTCTCCAGATGACGTCAGTGTGACGAAACGCGTCGAGAACGTGACCACATCACTTCCGTCTGAACGATCCCGAGGCTAGGAACGCACGCTGATCCCAGGCGAGCACCGCGAACGAGGTAGTTGCGGACCCTATGCCATACGGATGCGCTGCATGTTGATTTTATGTGAGTACATGTCTTTTTTTGGAATCTAAATAAAAGTTTTAAAGGCAATCCTGCACTATCGGAGGCTTCTGTTTTTCCCCTTTTTCATATACCCGGGAATTGTACTGGAGCTCTCTCCCTGATGCTTTAACCCCTATGTGTACCGGAGCAAGGAGTGGATACGAGTGATAATAGGAAGGATAGGACGGAACCAGATTGCCGGTGTATGGGAGCGATCCCTGTTATCGACCCGCCATTTACCCCTGTAGGGGTACGGACATCCGGTAAGCACAGGACCCCAGGAGAGGGGGAGCACCCTATCTTCCAATCACTCACTGCACTCCCGGCTTCATAGAAAAAAAAGAGCACCTTACTCCATCCTTATATGGACTATAGAACTTTATGATTTCTGTACCAACTCTGATTGCACTATTTTTGGACAATTTTAAAATACACAGAACCTGCTTTTTGAGCCTTTGAATTTATATGGTTCTCACTTTCATAATTTATATAGTTATTTGCACGGCTGCACTTATTTATTTACTAGTGTTTATATTGTCACCAGTGTGGGATGCACATAGTTCACCCACTTATTTATTTTCATTGCTTATGAGTATGCAGTTGCACTTTATTGAATAGATGGTTATGACTATTCGGAATGCACCTTATTTAGTTTGATTAGTGCACTATATTTATTTTTTAGCACCTTTGCACACTAACTCTCTATATCACCATAATTTATTAATACTATCTTTATATGCTTTTATATTTTTATACCTACATTTACATATATTTGCATATTTATGTTGAGTCTCAATAAGCCGTTTAGGTATTGAACACATTTATTTATTTATTGATTTGGTATCAGCACATAGTGTTAATTTTACACACATATTACACACCCATTGTGTTTTTATATCCTATTACTTATATAGTTCTCATTCCCACATACATTCTATGTGCATTTGCATGTGTTGAACTTGGTCTTGAACTATAGGAGCCTAACCCAGATTTCCCATTATCCTACTTTCCTGGCAGCGCCAATCACTCCCCTAGTAGGGTTATACTGCCCCCTACAGGAGTAGGACACTAGGCAGGAAAAAAAAAAAAAGTTTTGGCTACGCCTATGGGCAGTCCCGGAGGGTAAATAAAGGATAAATAAATAAGAAGCATAAAGAAAAAAAAAAAAGAAAAAAAAAAAAAATGATCTCTGCTCTCCAGAAAAAAAAAAAAAAAAAAAATTGCAGTATTAATATCTGTCCAAACCAGAAGAGACATCACTTCCGGCCTCCCAGGATCATAGAGATGATCATATTGCGCGCCATTTTCTATATTTATAGGATCATAGAGATGGCCAGGAACTATCCGGGCCACGACCAGCTCTATGGTAACCCAGCTGCCCCGCTGGATCGGATAGCGGGCTCCCCAATGGCAGAGCCCGGAGAAGCAGCAGGAGGTGGGGGGTGGGGCATCCCCACCAGCCATCTGTAAAAGCAATCTAGTGGCTTAACAGCCGCTAGGACGGCTTTTACAGCACAGGGAATCGCTGGCTGAAAAGAAAGATACCGGGATGGTGAATGTAGCTGCTCCCACCATCCCATTATCTCCAATAAAAGGTCCAGAATGTCATATGGGGGGGGGGGGGGGAGTGGTTAAAGTACTGTGTTCTAAGTGACCCGCCAGCTGATTGGTTGATCAGAAAAATGGCCTGAACCCCAAATAAATGTTAATCATCCCCTCCCCGTATAGGACTTCATCTCTCTTGCACTTACCGAGATGTTCCCGTACGCCTGCAGGATGGGGTGAATCCTCCGGGGGAGCTGTGAGAGAAGAACACAAGGTGACAATTATTAGTCGTTCAGTATTTACCACCCCCCACCCCCCATCCGCATGCCAGCTGTGATACAATGTACCATGTGACTTGTCATTAAAGCCAGACTCCAACTTTTATTTCACTTTAAATGGTTTGGCCCAAACAAACGATTTAAAAGGGAATGTAAACCTGGACTTAGGCTTTAACCACTTCCATACCGGGCCAATTCTGGCACTCCACTCCTACACGAAAAAATCATCCTTTTATTGCTAGAAATAGACTCAGAACCCCCAAACATTATATATGTGTTCTTTTAGCAGAGACCCTAGGGAATAAAATGGCGGTCGTTGCAACATTTTATGTCACACGGTATTTGTGCAATTTTTCAGACGTTTTTTTTTTTTTTTAATTTAAAAAAAAAAAGTTTGATTAATAGTTTTATGAATTAAAAAAAAAATAAAAAAAATAAAAAGTCAGCCCAATTTTTTTTTTTTGTATAATATAAAAGATAATGTTACGCAGAGTAAATAGATACTTAACATGTCATGCTTTAAAAGTGCACACGCTCGTGGAATGACGCCAAACTTCAGTACTTAACCACTTGCCGACCGCCGCACGACTATCTACGTCGGCGGTCAGCCCCTCACAGGCAAAGTGACGTAGGTCTACGTCACTAGCTTGTGAGGGTCTAGGGAGCGAGCGCGCGCCGCCGGAGGCGCGCTCCCGCTCCCGAGTGGTCACGGACCCCCCCGCGCGTGTGACCGGCGGACCCGATGTCCGCCGGCCACTCTGCGATCGGCGGGGGAGAGGGAGAATGTCAGGCAGCTTGTGTAAACAAGCCACCTGTCATTCTCCTCGCTGTATGAGAGATGATCATCTGGATCTACTATGTAGATCCGTTGATCACTCTGCATACAGCTGAAGCCCCAGCCAATCACAGTTAGAATCACGCCCCTAGGGACACACACAGCCCCTCCCTCTCAAATAAAGTTAACCCCTTCACTACCAGTGTATTTTTACAGTAACAGTGCATATGTATAGCACTGATTACTGTAGAAATGTCACTGGTAACCCCAAAAGTGTCAAAAATGTCAGTCAAGGGTCCGATCTGTCCGCCGCAATGTCGCAGTACCGCAAAAAAAAAAAAAAAAAAAAATCGCAGATCGCCGCCATTACGCGTTAAAAAAAAAAACAACAAAAATGACAAAAATCTTTCCCTTTGTTAGTAAACGCAATAACTTTTGCGCAAACCAATCAAAATACGCTTTTTGCGATTTTTTTTACCAAACATAGGTAGCATAAAACAAATTGGCCGAAAATTTTAAAAAATTTTGATTTTTACATTTTTTTTTGGGGGAATTTCATATAAAAAAAAGGGAAAAATATTGCTATTTTTGCAAAATGGACGCTCTTTTTTTGTTTATAGCGCGTGATCAAAAAATCGCACAGGTGATCAAATACCGCCAAAAGAAAGCTCTGTTTGTGGGGAAAAAAAGGACGCCAAATTCGTTTAGGTACAGCGTCGCACGACCGCGCAATTCTCCGTTAAAGTCACGCAGTGCCGAATCGCAAAATACCCCCTGGTCGGAATGGGGGTAAAATCTTCCGGGGCTTAAGTGGTTAAAAATCTCCATAGGCAACACTTTTTCTAGAGGTTACCAGTTTAGAGTTACAGAGGAGGTCTAGGGATAGAATTATTGCTCTCACTCTAACGATCACGGCGATACCTCACACGTGGATTAAGCACTGTTTACATATGTGGTGCGCGAGACGTACGAATGCGTCCACTTTGTGCGGGAACGGGGGCACTTTACTTTTTTTTTTTTATTGCCTCCCGCTGCCTGTAAGAACGATCAAGCGGCTGAACAGCCTCTATGATTGTTCTTATGGTGAAGGGAATCGCTGGCTGAAAAAAAAAATGATGATATCTGAATGATGCCGGCAGCTGCACCCATCGTTAACCCATCTCCACTCAAAGCCCAGGAGGTCATATGACGTCCTGCGGTATGGAAGTGGTTAATACTTGACCAGGACTGCACTGCTGCTTGGGTAAAAAGCTGAAGGAGAGGAAAGGTCAGAGTTCGCATTTCCTGTTACATCCGTGGAAGTTTATGATCTGATTGGTTGTTGCATTTTATAGGCCGGGGTTGCGGGTTCCAATCACCTCTTTCCCAGCCGCTCTGCACAGCGCCTCGTGATCCTTCACTTTGGAGGTCTCCTCTCGGTGCAGCTCCACGGCCTCCATGATGCGCTCAGTCTGAAAGATAAAAAGGATATTGAGGATCATGTGATCACATTACAGCCAATATCTGATCACCGTGAATTATAGGAGGAGCCGAGGAGGCCGGTACTGACCGCATCCTACTGGCTTTATATACAAGTGACTGGAGGAACCCCGACGGCCACCGACGACTTTACTTCTATAGAAACCTCCTGGCCAGGGCATTTTTCCAAACTGAAATACTGTGATAGAGACAGATCTACCTTTTACACCTTGGGACACTCTTTGGCCCCCTTCTGTTGGGACCCTCGTGAGATCCGTGGCTGGGTTGTCGGCTATCCTGCCCCCCCCCCCCCCATGGGTGGTCACAGCAGTGCAATCTTTAACTTTTTCTACTTCGATGTTTTTATTTTACACAGCTTTTTTCAATATTAGGAACTTCTAAGAAATGCGCGTGGAATTACACAGCTCCACAATCAACACCCCTGATGAAAGGTGGCGTTCACCTGAAACGCGTCGGATTTGGAGAAATCTTTTGCACTGAAGTTCCACTATATGCACGGTATCCTGTATAAGCCGTGAATGCTTTTATGCCTTTTGTATATTCGTTAGTTGTTTTGTCTACTCTCATGTGACTAAATAAATATCTATTTATACCAGGGGTCCTCAAACTATGGCCCTCCAGTTGTTCAGGAACTACAATTCCCATCATGCCCTAGTCGTGTCTGTGAATGTCAAGGTTTTACAATGCCTCATGGGATGTGTAGTTCTGTAACAGCTGGAGGGCCGTAGTTTGAGGATCCCTGATTTATACTCTATGGCAGTGATGGGGAACCTTGGCACCCCTAGATGATTTGGAACTACATTTCCCATGATGCTCATGCACTCTGCTGTGTAGTTGAGCATCATGGGAAATGTAGTTCCAAACCATCTGGGGGGTACCAAGGCTCGCCATCACTGCTCTATTGGATGTTCGGTTGGCCTTATAGTCCCACCTCTAGGGGGTTTATCATTTCAATTGTAGGGAAGGTTTAGAGCCTGTGTCAGTTTTTTTTTTTTTAATGCTGTCAGGATAGGCCATATTAACCACTTAGGGACCGCCCCCCACGTACATTTACTGCTGGAGGACGGCCCTTAACTGGACCGGAAGGATTTCCCCCCTTAGTGACCAGGTCATTTTTTGCGATTCGGCACTGCGTTACTTCACCTCAAGATGACACAGATGGCTCAAGTTGCAGGACTTTTAGTGTGAAAGGGGCCTAAAGTAAAAGATCCATTTTTTTTTTCTTTTGATCTTTTGCTTTTAACCACCAGAAGGATTTGCCCCCTTAATGACCAGGCCATTTTGTGCGATTCGGCACTGCGTTACTTTAACGGACAATTGCGCGGTCGTGCGACGCTGTACCCAAATAAAATTGATGTCCTTTTTTTTCCCCCACAAATAAAGTTTTCTTTTGGTGGTATTTGATCACCTGTGCGATTTTTTTTTCTCACTATAAACTTAAAAAAGAGCGACAATTCTGAAAAAAAAAAAAAAAAAATTTTTTTTTTTATTTTTTCCCTTTCTGCTATATAACATTCCCAAAGAAAAAAATATTTAAAAATCTAATTTTTTCATCATTTTAGGCCAATTTGTGTTCTGCTACATATTTTTGGTAAAAAAAAAACCCCTATAAGTGTATTTTGATTGGTTTGCGCAAAAGTTATCGCGTCTACAAACTAGGGGAAAGATTTATATTGTTTTTTAAAAATGTTTTTACTAGCAATGGCGGCGATCTGCGATTTTTAGCGGGACTGTGACATTGCGGCGGACAGATCGGACCCCCAACTGACATTTTTGACACTTTTGGGGGGACCAGTGACATAACTACAGTAATCAGTGCTAAAAAATATGCACTGTTACTGTAATAATGACACTGGAAGGGAAGGGGTTAATCCAGGGGTGATCAAAGGGTTAAGCGTGAGTATAGGGGGTGTTTTCTAACTATGGGGGAGGGACTTGTGAAATGACCATAGAGACCTGTGATCCTATATAGAAGGATCACAGGCGCTCTGTGATCATTTCAGAGAGAAGAACGGTCAGCTGTGTTTACAGCAGCTGCCCGTCCTTCTCTCTCAGCGGGGATCGATCGCGGGTGCCCGGCGACAATCATGGCCGCTGGCCCCGTGGATCGACATCCCTGCTGGCTAGGAGACATGACCCCTGATGACGTCAGACGTTTGCTGACGAAACACGTTGGTCCATCGACAGGCAATAAGTCACTTCTGCTGTGTGGAACGCGGAACGGCGTCCCCTGCTCGTAACAAGCTTCAAGCCAAGTTTTATTGTAAGTGATTATTTTGAATAAATATGTTTATGATTACTGCACTATGAGAGGCTCTTATCGCTTGCATACATCCTCATCCTGACATCTACATACTACATCTGATGGCTCCGATTTCTGGTCTCCAAAACTGTTGCTGACTATGTATGGGGGACATACAGTATCTCACAAATGTAAGTACACCCCTCAGATTTATGTAAATATTTTATTCTATCTTTTCATGTGACAACACTGAAGAAATGACACTTTGCTACAATGTAAAGTAGTGAGTGTACAGCTTGTATAACAGTGTAATGGAATGTTTGGTATTGAAGTGGTTTTAAAAAAAAAAAAAAGTCTGTATAGGGAAACGCAAGGACTGTATGAGATGGGAGGATGGGCCAATAAAGAGATTCCACTCACAGCTTTCACGGTCTCGATGGTCTTCTTTCCCGCCAGCCCCGTCTCCCCTTCCTTCTCTCCCGCCACCTGCAGAGAAAGGGAGGCCATCATTATTACGGACACCGGTTGGACACTTCCGATAATACGCAGACGTGGACATCCAACTCACCACCGGCTGGTCTCCTTTGCCTACGCTCTCCTCGAACTCGGCTTCACGTTGCTGGAAGGGGAGAAATACAAACAGTTATCACCAATTCATCACTACAGAGAGCTCAGCCCGGCAATCCTACCTGTGAGTGGTAGCGGCACTTACCAATTCTTTATGGCAAAACGGAATTCTGCAAGGGGCGTGGTCTTACAGCACACATCTGAAATACTGCCCATCCTTACCTACATGCTGGGGAAGGGTTCTGCATATAGCTGCCACAGGGGGGCAGTGCAGAGGTGGGTATTACCGGCTAGGTGATACTTGGCTGTGAGACACAGCACCTTCATACATGAGGGGCAAAACTACCCCTCCCCCAATGTTCCTATTCTCAGACGGCTGCCCTTTAAAAGATAAACGTGTTCCAAATCCTTCTCTTGATCAGCTAGGTCACTCCACTGCCCAGACACAGAGCGGACCTCGCCTCGCCCCTCCGGTCACACAGCGCGGGCCTCGCCTCTCCCCCCTCGTCACACAGCGTGGGCCTCGCCTCTCCCCCCTCGTCACACAGCGTGGGCCTCGCCTCTCCCCCCTCGTCACACAGCGCGGGCATCGCCTCTCCCCCCTCGTCACACAGCGTGGGCATCGCCTCTCCCCCCTCGTCACACAGCGCGGGCCTCGCCTCTCCCCCCTCGTCACACAGCGCGGGCCTCGCCTCTCCCCCCCCTCACACAGCGCGGGCCTCGCCTCTCTCTCCCCCCCACGTCACACAGCGCGGGCCTCGCCTCTCTCTCCCCCGTCACACAGCGCGGGCCTCGCCTCTCCCCCTTCGTCACACAGCGCGGGCCTCGCCCCTCCCTCACCACACAGCGCGGGTCTCGCCTCTCCCCTGTCACACAGCGCAGGCCTTGCCTCTCCCCTGTCACACAGCGCAGGCCTCGCCTCTCCCCCTCCCCCGTCACACAGCGCGGGCCTCGCCTCTCCCCCCCCCCCCCGTCACACAGCGCGGGCCTCGCCTCTCCCCCCCCTCACATAGCGCGGGTCTCGCCTCTCCCCTGTCACACAGCGCAGGCCTTGCCTCTCCCCTGTCACACAGCGCAGGCCTCGCCTCTCCCCCTCCCCCCTGTCACACAGCGCGGGCCTCGCCTCTACTCCCCCCCCCCCCCCCCATCACACAGCGCAGGCCTCATCCCCTCATCACACAGCATAGGCCTCGTCTCTTCCCCCCCATCACACATTACAAGCCTCATTATCCCCACTCAATCTCTTTCTCCTCAGCAGTACTTCTTCTGTTCCAAAAACATAACTAAGCTTTGTTTAGCATTACAAGTCTGCAACAGAGGGTGAACCCCCAATGTCACCCCCCCCCCCCCCCATCACATAGCCTGAGCTCCCTTCTCTCCATGGCACAGATCCCCCCCCCCTCTCACCATCTCTTGTTCCTCCTCCAGGATGAGCGGATCCCTCGTCCGTTCCCACAGCCGCAGCGACTTGTCATGTGATGACGAAACAACGTGGTCCCCGTTAGGACTGATAGCCAAACACCAAACTTCTCCATGGTGGCCCTGAGAGACCAAAAGGGAGGAGACATTTTCATTCAGTCGGACGCATTGACTGTCAAAAATAAGAAAAACGTTACAATGATACGACGGGTCGGCCTTCACTCACCTCCAGAGTCTGAATCTGCTGGAAACTATCTGCATCCCATTGTTTCACCTTCCGGTCCTTCCCGCCGCTGAAGAACAAATGCGTCTTCGGGAGAAACTGCAGAAACATGACGCTGCAAGGAGGAGGAGGACGACATACTTTACTTGCCTACCGGGCACTTTCACCCCCTTCCTGCTCAGACCAACTTTCAGCTTTCTGTGCCGTCATACTTTGAATGACAATTGGGCGGTCATGCAGCACTCTACCCATAGGACATTGTTATCATTTTTTCCCACAAATAAAGCTTTTTGATGGTATTTAATCCCCACTGAATTTCTTTTTTTGCTAAGCAAACGACCCAAAATTTTTCAAAAAAAAAAAAAAAAAAAAGTTTCTTAGTTGCTAAAAATTGTGTAAATAAGTAATTTTTCTCCTTCACTGATGTGCGCTGAGGAGGCTGCACTGATGTGCGCTGAGGAGGCTGCACTGATGTGCGCTGAGGAGGTTGCACTGATGTGCGCTGAGGAGGCTGCACTGATGTGCGCTGAGGAGGCTGCACTGATGTGCGCTGAGGAGGCTGCACTGATGTGCGCTGAGGAGGCTGCACTGATGTGCGCTGAGGAGGCTGCACTGATGTGCGCTGAGGAGGTTGCACTGATGTGCGCTGACGAGGCTGCACTGATGTGCGCTGACGAGGTTGCACTGATGTGTGCTGAGGAGGCTGCACTGATGTGCGCTGAGGAGGCTGCACTGATGTGCGCTGAGGAGGCTGCACTGATGAGGCTGCACTGATTGAAGTAATGATGGGCACTGTTGGGTCTGCACTGATATCAGCACACTAATGATCACTGCCCTGATTATCAGTACAGATGTCCCCTATGTGGATTGCCACTTACCGGACACAGCTGGTCAAATGGTAAAGAGCCAATGTGATTGGTTCTTTACCCCGATCACAGATCCCTGATGAGGCTGCGCTGATGAGCCTGCACTGACGTGCGCTGATGAGGCTGCGCTGATAAGAAGTAATGATGGGCACTGTTGGGGCTGCACTGATATCAGCACACTAATGATCAGTGCCCCGGTTATCAGTATAAACGTCCCCTGTGTGGATTGCCAGTTATAAGACACAGCTGGTCAAAAGGTAAAGATCCACTGTGATTGGTTCTTTACCCCGATCACAGATCTATGATGAGGCTGTGCTGATGTTCACTGATGTGCGCTGATGAGGCTGCACTGACGTGCGCTGATGAGGCTGCACTGACGTGCGCTAATGAGGCTGCACTGACGTGCGCTGATGAGGCTGCACTGACGTGCGCTGATGAGGCTGCACTGACGTGCGCTAATGAGGCTGCACTGACGTGCGCTAATGAGGCTGCACTGACGTGCGCTAATGAGGCTGCACTGACGTGCGCTAATGAGGCTGCACTGACGTGCGCTAATGAGGCTGCACCGACGTGCGCTAATGAGGCTGCACCGACGTGCGCTGATGAGGATGCACTGATGTGGCTGCACTGATTGAAGTAATGATGGGCACTATTGGGGCTGCACTGATATCAGCACACTAATGATCAGTGCCCTGATTATCCGTATAGATGTCCCCTGTGTGGATTGCCACTTACCGGACACAGCTGGTCAAATGGTAAAGAACCGCTGTGATTGGTTCTTTACCCCGATCACAGATCCCTGCCGATGCGCGCTGCAGGGGGTGTGCGGGAAATGCAATAACAGGAAAATGTCAAAAGACGCCCTCCCATAAATAGGCGACCGCGGAGTAGCCATCATACGGCTATAGCATGGTCGAGAAGAGATTAAAGAGACCCTGTCATTAGACCTTTAATTTCAACAGCAATCTACCTAAAATGTTATATGTGTAAATAAGTTTATGCATAATTTACCAAAAAAATCCCCCCTTGTTAGGCATCCAAAAGCCCTGAGAGTGCTGCCGGGTGCCGCCATCTTGGTTGTGATGTCAGCAGCCCCTGCAGACTCAAAACGACCCTCTATTATTCCCCTTTGCTCATTATGTAGGAAGGTGAGGGGTGGAGCAGCTTTATCCTTTGTTACACACTTTTGCACTATGAACCCCCCCCCCCCCCCCCAATACACACACAGCGGAGTAGGTGCACCGCACTCACCTGTCATCGTGGCCGAATAGCGAGCGGTGACAGTCCCCAAAGTCCAGACCCCAGATCTTTATATTCCGATCGGCAGAGCCGGTGACAATAATAGTACTGTCCTGCAAAGATTATTGCTATTATTAAACAGGATTTATAAAGCGCCAACATTTTGTGTACCTCAGCTCGGAGAAGTGGTTGTGGTGTTTTTTGATTCAACAATTAAATTGGTAACCATTAAAAATCTTTAAAGCGTCGCCTATGGAGATTTTTAGGTACCGTAGTTTGTCGCCATTCCACGAGTGTGCGCAATTTTAAACCGTAACATGTTGGGTATCTAATTACTCGGTGTGACATCATCGTTCACAGTGTACAAAAAAATGTGCTAACTTTACTGTTTAGTTTTTTTTAATTCAGTGAAATTGATTTTTTACAAAAGAGTTGCATTTGAAAGACAGCTGCGCAAATGCCGCGTGAAAAAACATATTGAAAACGACCGGCATTTTATTCTCCATAGTCTTTGCTAAAAAAAAAATTATATATTTTATATACATAATGTTTGGGGGGGTTCCAAGTAATCTTCTAGCAAAAAATACTGATTTTTAACTTGTAAACAACATTTTCGGCTGCCACCGCCACTCTTTCTAAGGGAAGCCGGCAGTGAAGACTTCCGGCTTCACAGTTGGCTCTCTACTGTGCATGTGCAAAGCCGTGGCGCTGTCTCCCGGAAGTGGGGAAGGGTACCTGTCAAAAACAGGTACCCGTCCCCCCCCCTCCCCCCTGAAAGGTGCCAAATGTACTGGAGGGGGGGGGGAGCAGATGAGCAAAAGTTCCACTTTTGGGTGGGACTCTGCTTTTAAGTGGTTCTAAGGGCATAAACTTTCATGAGTCTGTGTGAGCTTTATGTGAAGGGGGGCTGTAATCTAAAGGGGGGACTCTGAAGTAAAGATGCGGGAACTCTGATGCAAAGGGAGAACTGTAATGTAAAAGGGGGGAACTACGATGCAAAACTGCATTGTAATAAGGGGGACTGTGATGCAGAGGGGAAATATAAAGATGGGGGACCTTGTTGTAACTTGTAAAGGGGGGGAGGGGCAGTGATAAAAAATGGGAGGACTGTGATGTAAAGATGGAGGACTGTATTGTAAAAGGGGGGACTGAGAGGTAAAAGGGGGGGGGGGCTGTGCTGTAAAGATGAAAGACTACAATGCAATGGGGGGGACCTGCAATGTAAAGATGGAGCACTGTAATGTTAAAGGGGGGAATGTGATGCAAAGGGGGGGGGCAGTTCTATAAAAATGGGGGACTGATGTAAAGACGAGGGAGTACAATGCAAAGGGGGGACTGCAATGTAAAGATGGAGGACTGTGCTATAAAAAGGCGGGACCTATAAAAGGGTTGACTGTGATTTAAAAGGGGAGACTGTGATGTGGGGGGGTTATATAAAATGGGGGACTGCGATGTAAAGATGAGGGACTGCGATGCAAAGGGGGGACTGAAAAGTAAAGATGGAAAACTATGCTATAAAAGGGGGGACTGTAATGCAAAGGGGGGGGGGGGTCGGTTATATAAAAATGGGGGACTGTGATGTAAAGATGAGGGACTACAATGCAAAGGGATGACTACAAAGTAAAGATGAAGGACTGTGCTGTAAAAGGTGGGGCTGTGATGTAAAGATGGGGGACTGTGATGTAAAGGGGGCAGTGTGATGTAAATTGGGGGGGGGGGGGTACTGTGATTTGAAAGGGGTGTGATGTGAAGTGGGGCTGAGTAATAATACAAAAATTATATTCGGACATCTACTGGAAAAACATTTTGCTGACCGGACTTCTGTGAATTTTATTTCAATACCCCTGCTTTATACAATCTGCCTCATACTTCCCCCCCACTCCACAAGTCACAGGATCCCCCCTACAGGTCTCTATATAACTTGCCCCACACCCCCCCCCCCCATCTCATCTGTACAATACTTACATAGGAGATGTCCATACACAGGACGGGCAGTTTGTGTCCATACAAAGCGAGGAAAAACTGCAAAGACAGAATGGGATCGTTAGAGTGACAATTACAACGTGACCACATGGAATCATTCCACGGGTTCCGGCTGTACCTTCAATGTGTCCACAAAGAAGATTTTCACTGTGCAATCCAGCAGACACACAGCGAGGAGACGACCGTCCGGGCTATAGCGCACACACAGCACATCCTCATCCATCTGTAACTTACGAGTCTGCTTCACCGAAAGGCGGCGGCTGTAGAGGGGGTGGGGAGGGAGGCAGTAAAAATGATCAATTAATTGGTGGGACACAGCATAGCTCCATTGATTGGTCCAACTTATACTTCCGTTCTCCACCCAGACTTATCTAAGGTGTGCTAATACAGAAGATCTATTCTCTTAGGACAGGGCATACACCCCCGAGGTGTGCTAATACAGAAGATCTATTCTCTTAGGACAGGGCATACACCCCCGAGGCGTGCTAATACAGAAGATCTATTCTCCTAGGACAGGGAAAACCCCCCCGAGGTGTGCCAATACAGAAGATCTAATCTCCTAGGACAGGGCATATACCCCTGAGGTGTGCTAATACAGAAGATCTATTCTCCTAGGACAGGGAACACCCCCGAGGTGTGCTAATAAAGAATAAGATCTATTCTCCTAGGACAGAGCACACACCCCCGAGGTGTGCAAATACAGAAGATTTATTCTCCTAGGACAGTGCATACACCCCCGTGGTGTGCAAATACAGAATATCTATTCTCCTAGGACAGGGTATACACCCCCGAGGTGTGCGAATACAGAAGATCTATTCTCCTAGGACAGGGCACACACCCCCGAGGTGTGCAAATACAGAAGATTTATTCTCCTAGGACAGGGTATACACCCCCGAGGTGTGCGAATACAGAAGATCTATTCTCCTAGGACAGGGCATACACCCCCGAGGTGTGCAAATAACGGAATTTTTGTAAAATCTTACCTGTAAAATTCCTTTCTCTGAGTCCTCCGACAGTCGCCGCCTCTTCATATTCGTCACATATGGGGTATTAGACTTTGCTCCGAAGGAGTAGCTAGGCAACAGAATATGTTAACAATAAAGCTTTTAACATATCCCACCCTCAAGGGGTGGTCCCCTCAGTCAATACCCTCCTACTTCCTGCAACCATATCTCAGTTTTAGTGGAATAGCAGTAGAGTATACAACCAAACCCCAAAAGAGGGGCGGGGGCGGCGACTGTCGGAGGACTCAGAGAAAGGAATTTTACAGGTAAGATTTTACAAAAATTCCGTTTTCTCTTACGTCCTCCGACAGTCGCCGCCTCTTCATATTCGTCACATATGGGGACGTCCCAAAGCAGTGCAAACATGAGGGGTGGGAAACGCATCCGCGCCGAAAGGCAACGCAGTCTCCACATCAAAGAAAGGAACCTTACCAAAGGAAGGAAACCAGCTGGGCAACAGTAAAAAACAAAGTGCTCAACAGGAGCAACAACCCAGGAAAAGACAAAAAACCAGGGGATACAAAAAACTATCCCAACAGCCAGGAGTCCCCAACAAGGGACCCTATGGAACAGCCGCACTAAGAACCATGCGGCCAAAGGAAGCATCCGCCGATGCCTGAACATCTACTTTGTAGAATTTTGTGAAAGTGTGCACGGTCGACCAAGTCGCCGCCTTACACACCTGGGCTACAGAAGCCCCATGATGACAGGCCCAAGACGTACTCAAAGATCTAGTAGAGTGCGCCTTCACAGGGACAGGAGGAGCCTTACCCTGCAAAGCATAGGCCTGTTCAATGGTCTGCCTGATCCATTTGGCGATGGTAGAGGCCGAAGCCGCCATGCCCTTCCGAGGACCCTCTGGAAGAAAAAACAAGGAGTCCGTCGTACGAAAAGACTCAGTCGATTTAAGGTAAACCCTTATCGCCCGAACAACATCCAGAGAATGCAATCTCACCTCCTTTGGATGTTTAGGCTTCGCGCACAGCGAAGGCAAGACAATATCCTCATTAAGATGGAATTCCGAAACTCGTTTCGGAAGAAAAGAAGGATTAGGTCGCAAGACCACCTTATCCAAATGAATAACCAGGTACGGAGACTTGCAGGACAAAGCCGCCAGCTCCGACACTCTGCGAGCCGAAGTGATCGCCACCAAAAAGGCGACCTTTTTGGACAACATAGACAACGAGATCTCCCTGATCTGTTCAAAAGGAGCACGTTGTAACACAGAAAGAACGAGATTCAAGTCCCAAGGGGGCAAAGGATCCCTCCTAGGAGGAACCAGATGCCGCACACCCTGAATAAAAGTGCCAACCAAGGAGTTGGAAGCCACGGGACGTTGAAACAGAACGGCCAGCGCAGACACCTGACCCTTTATCGTAACCAGCGCCAAACGCTGATCAACACCCGTCTGAAGAAAAGACAGCACACGGGAAACCGAGTACGTGCGGGGTGAAAACCCCCTGGACTCACACCAGGCAAAATAGGCCTTCCAAGTACGGTAATAAACCTTCCCCGAGGAAGACTTCCTCGCGTTGATCAAAGTATGAACGACCTCTGGAGAGAGACCCTTCTCCTTCAGGACCTCCGTCTCAACAGCCAGGCCGTCAAAGCCAGCGACTGTAAAGCAGGATGGTAAATCGGTCCCTGAGACAGTAGATCGTCTCGAAGAGGTAGACGCCAAGGGGCGTCGACCGCCAGATTCACGAGGTCTGCGTACCAGGACCGGCGAGGCCAGTCCGGTGCCACAAGAATCACCGTGCTGCGTTCCGAGAGTAACCTGCGAAGGAACCTGGACAGTAACTGAATCGGTGGGAACGCGTACATCAGCCTGTACTGATGCCACGGGGCCACTAACGCGTCCGACGCGTCTGCCCGAGGGTCGCGCGTCCTTGCCACGAACCTTCTCACCTTGTTGTTGAGACGAGACGCGAACAGGTCCACATCTGGAAGACCCCACTTCGCGCACAACATCTGGAAGACAGCCGGGCGAAGAGACCATTCCCCCTGATCCAGGGTCTGGCGACTCAGATAGTCCGCCTGCCAGTTCTCCACCCCCGGAATGTGAACTGCCGCTATCGCCGGGACATGAGTCCTGGCCCAAGACAGAATGTCGGCCACTTCTCGAGCCGCCCGGGCACTCCTGGTGCCCCCTTGGTGGTTGATGTAGGCCACCGCCGTGGCATTGTCCGTCTGCACCCGAACCGGGCAGCCCTGCAGCCGGTCCGTCCAGCGATGAAGACAGAGATTTATCGCACGTAATTCCAGAATGTTGATCGGAAGGGAAGACTCTCCCTCCGACCAAGTCCCCTGGGCAGACAGAACGCCCAGAACACCACCCCAGCCCGACAGGCTGGCATCCGTGGTGATCACCGTCCACGAGATAGGACGAAACGACTTGCCCCCGGACACCATCGGGGACTGGAGCCACCACAGAAGGTCTCTTCTGGTGCGATGACTCAACGAGATCTGAAGATCCAGAGATTGAGGGCGCCCGTCCCACTTGGACAGGATCTCCGCTTGGAGACCCCGCGTGTGAAACTGGGCGAAGGGAATTGCCTCGAAGGCCGAGACCATCAATCCCAGACATCTCATGCACGTCCTTAAAGACGAGTGCGGAACGTCCCTGAGGGACCTGACTTCCTCCTGAAGAGTTCTGAGTTTGTCTTCCGGCAGGAAGACCTTCGCTTGTACCGAGTCCAGAATCATTCCCAGGTAGGGAAGACGACTTTGGAAAATTTATCGTCCAACCAAACTCCTGTAGAGTTTGCATCGTGACAGACAGGTCCTCCTCCAGACCCTGGCTGGTCGCAGACCGAACCAGGATGTCGTCTAGATACCCCAGGACAGAAATGCCCTGGGCCCTCAACAATGCCAGAACCGGTGCAAGCACCTTGGTGAAGACCCGCGGAGCCGAGGCGAGACCAAAAGGCAATGGCAAATCGAAGGTACCTCTGGTGACCTTCGAAAATGGGGATGTGAAGGTACGCATCCCTCAAATCGATGGAGGCCATGAATTCCCCCGGAAACCAGGGCAGCCACCACCGACCGCAGGGATTCCATGCGGAACTTGCGAACCCGCACAGAGCGGTTCAGAGCCTTCAAGTCCAGAATTGGACGAACCTTGCCCTCCTTCCTGGGCACGGTGAACAGATTGGAATAAAACCCCCGAAATCTGTCCCGATGAGGCACCAGAACCACCACTCCCTGAGCCCTCAGGTCCCGCACCGCCAGGTGCAGGTCCCGCAAACGCTCTGGAGACAGTTGAAGATTTGAGGGAAAAAATCTGCTCTCCGGCCGAGAGAGAAACTCGATCTTGTAACCAGATCGAACGATTTCCTGAACCCATCTGTCCCGCACACGGGCCAACCAGGGCCGAAGAAAACCGAGCAAGCGTCCCCCCACCCCAAAACTGGGTGAGGGCGCCCCTTCAGGCCGCACTGTTATGGGCTGCAGATCCGGATTGGCCGGACTTCTGTTTACCAGACCAGGGCTTCTTCTGAGAGCCTTGACCTTTGAACAGCTTGCCCTTGTAGTGCGGCCGAAAGGCACGAAAGGACCCCTGAGGGGGCCGAAAATTAGCATGCTTCTTCCCAGAAGCCCCCTTAGTTTTGGGGAAATGGGGCAAGAGAGTGCTCTTACCCCCGGTGATCCCCTTAATCAACACATCCAGGGACTCCCCAAAAAGGCGAGACCCATCATAAGGCAGATTGGCTAAGGTCTTACGGGAAGACTGGTCCACCGACCAACATTTTAACCAAACCAGGCGGCGAGACAACACCGCCACGCTGTGCACACGTGCAGCCAACGGAATCAGGTCCAGGTCCGCATCACACAGATACATGACACCCTGGTGGATTTGATCCACCATATCCAGGGTCGCCGGTGAGGCCGAATCGGCCACTAGGACGCGCCTAAGCATCTGCGTCCAACTTGCGATCGCCTGGGCCGCCATGAGAGAAGCAAACAGAGCCTTAAGCATAGAACCCGTAACAGAATAAGTATGACGGGTAAGAGACTCCAGTCTCCTATCCGTGGCGTCACGGAACACAGGGGAATCCTCTGCAGGAATCGCAGTGGCTTTGTTTAAAACCGCAATTGCGTGATCCACTGGGGGTGGCACACACCACCTTTCATCAGTGGAAGGTGAAAAAGGATAACGCAGCTTGAATCTACTTGGTACAGCAAAAGGTTTGCGTAGATTGCGCCATTGTTCCTTAACAGCGCGCTGAAAATCATCATTGCAGGGAAAAACCTGCGGCGTCCTGCGTTTTCTCTGCGTCCCATAAGCCGCCAAGGCGGCGGGGGGACACACCTCATCCTGCAAACGCAGCGTTTGCTTTATGGAAGCAATCAACTCATCCATGATTGCAAGCTCTTCAGGCGAGCCAGGGGGAGAATTATCAACCCCCTCAACTTCAGCCTCCACCTCAGACCCTATTAGATCAAGAGAGGAGCGGGACCCCGATAAGGAGGCCCCCGCCATAACAGCCCTATCACCTTCACCCTCAGAATCAGAGGAAAGAGCAACTCTGGGCCTTTTAGTAGATTGAGCAGCCACCAGCATCTGCACCTGAGCAGCAAGGCCAGCCACAATAGTGGCCAAATCCCCCCCTGGGGGGGGAGACAGCGGTCCCCTGGCTTTCCACCAAGGCAGTAGGAAATTTTCCCTCCTGAGAATCCATTGCCCCTGTAATGCCAGACAACAAAGGGTTAACTGCCCCTTTTAAGCAAGCGCAGCCCACCGCACCACACTCAAGCACAATAAGACCCCCACAGGGAATATGCAAACTGAATACAGGCAATGGATAGCAAGAACAGAAGGGTAAAACCTGAGGAGACCCTCGCCGCTGCTGCTGCCTCGATCGGTGTTCCTGGAAAGAGGAAGTGATGCTGCCAGGGCGCTCTATGTAAGCCTATGGAGGCTACAAGAAAATGGCCGCCATGCATGTAAAACATGCGGCCGGAGCGGGTGTAGGCAAAATGGCGCCGTTTGGCGCCGAAACCGCCGCTCCACAGTGCAGTAAAAAACACACATTACATTCCAGTATCAGAATACATGTCAGATCGCCGCAGCGATCGCTGTATAGTGCCCAAACATGCCAAAAAACATGCCCCACAGCACACAGCTTCACACACTGATCAACCTGACACAGACAGTGTCACACATCTTCCCCCCCCCCCCCCCCTTGCAGCCCACAGCATGCAGCCGAGAGATAGGGAGACAAGCAGTGTGATTAAAGGCAGGTTACACAGTCCCAGACTGACACCCCCCCAGACAGACAGGTCCCCACATAAATACACTTACCTCACATGGCGTGGGGGACCCGCACAGGTGAACAAGCCGCTGCACATGAGGCAGGGAGAGTCGCATTCAAGACGCACAAAATGGGGGTTAAGAAACCGCACAGCGTCCAGTGAGGTAGCCACCTCACCAATCATCCCTGCACCGAACAGGGATGGGTCGTTCACTGTGCCAGGAGCGTTACCTGGCTGAACGCTCGATGGCAGACTGGGAAGCCA
The DNA here is from genome assembly GCF_965119305.1 of Pelophylax lessonae. Classification (NCBI taxonomy): domain Eukaryota; kingdom Metazoa; phylum Chordata; class Amphibia; order Anura; family Ranidae; genus Pelophylax; species Pelophylax lessonae. The sequence goes on along the minus strand of NC_138769.1, from coordinate 13,018,888 downwards.
CTGACCCACGACCTGCGATCAGGGGGATCAGCCCGAGACCCAGCCCGCATGATCCTCTTCATCCGAAGAACTAACAAACGCTGACAAAATAACAGCTAAGTAAAGGTAGAGAGAAAACTCAAACAAAATTTTAAAAAGAAGAAAGAGTCTGGGGCAGAAAGCCCCAGCACAGAAAAAGCCAGCCACTCCTGACAAGCTAGACATTAAAACTGAGATATGGTTGCAGGAAGTAGGAGGGTATTGACTGAGGGGACCACCCCTTGAGGGTGGGATATGTTAAAAGCTTTATTGTTAACATATTCTGTTGCCTAGCTACTCCTTCGGAGCAAAGTCTAATACCCCATATGTGACGAATATGAAGAGGCGGCGACTGTCGGAGGACGTAAGAGAAACAGAAGATTTATTCTCCTAGGACAGGGTATACACCCCCGAGGTGTGCGAATACAGAAGATCTATTCTCCTAGGACAGGGCATATACCCCTGAGGTGTGCTAATACAGAAGCTTTATTCTCCTAGGACACGGCACACAC